>NC_088101.1:19930391-20242109 GCF_036370855.1 Dromaius novaehollandiae | reverse complement strand
ATCTCCAGCACGGAAACTTTGCATTAATTAATTTAGAAAGAGAAATATATAGTATCTTCCTGCTCTTTCTGTCAACACCAAGTTCTTTGCAGGAGAGAAGATTTCACTGCCTTTCCTTCTGTAATCTCTCCCAAATATTTTAATTACTTCAGTATACTTGAACAAAAGGAGACAAGTAGCTTTGAGGAGATGGTGAGAGACGGAAAAACTGGGTACCATGGACTCAAGTCATTCAGTTTGCTGAATTCCTATAAGTACTTCAGAAAGTGATCAGAAGCCAACAGATATGAAGAATTATGAACTCCTTTTAAGCAGAAACAAATCAACTCACATAAACTTCAGTCAGCTAAACACGGACTTCGGCTAAAGAAACATCTGCCTTCAGAAACTTAAAAAGAAAACCCGTCTTCAACTAATTGCCAGAAGGCAGGTTTACCACAACAGCCGCCTTAATGAAACATACATGATTCTCCAGTAGAACAACACTAGAAAACAGTAAAAACATGAGGTAGTTCGAGAGCAGTATATAGCCTAAAACTAAGATTTTCAAACAACAGCCAAATCTTTGCAGGGAGTTGTGTGGCAAATGGTGTACTGACACGAACTGTATGTGCTGATACAAAGGCTGGCAAACGCACCTAGAAAACTGCACAGCAAAGCATCACGGCAATATTTTTTTTTCAGACAGGGCCTCTGGAGGTCTCCTAGTTCTGCCTCCTTCTCAAAGTGGGCTGTCATCAACACTTGGTCAGGTCTAGTCAGGTCTTGAAAACCACCAAACAGGAAGTACAACAGCGCTCTGGGTAACCTGTTCTAGTGCTACACACACAGCCCTCCTAGCACAACGCTCATCTCAAAAACTTTTTCTCTTGTCAACATCCACTGTGGATACGCAATGGTGGTATCGGAGATCCTGCAGATACGTCTGCCACATGATTACCTTTAATACCAATGCAAGAAATAGGCCTAATATGTTTCTGCTTCCATTCAGAGGTGACTTCAGATAAAGTATCTGTGGCCACATACCTCTTCACCTCCTGATAAATCTTGATGTTGGATTTCCAGCTCCAAGAAACCAATAGTTCATACACCTTATAGCAACACCGGGCTGTGATGGAAAGTCTCAGTTAAGAAACACATTCTTAAACATAAAATTTATTCTAAGATATTCATGTATTTTTCAGTCAGATAGTACAAAATATTAAATAATATTGCAAATATATTTCTGACAACTGACTGTGGGAGTGCTTTGCATCATTTACAAATGCAGACACTCAAAAATCAGTATATAACGGTGGAAAATAAAAGATACTCCTTCCGAAGTTATTTAACTTTTAAAGATGTAGGGATAACTTACATGAGACTTAAGGCACTTTAGCATCATTTCCTCCATGAAATTTCTTCCTTTATATTTAATGTAAAAGTATTAAGTTTTTATTTTCTCAGCCAAACAATCACAGTCATCACGTGACATTGATGAAAAACAGTAAATAATATACGACTGCTCATTTCTACCTTAATCAAGCAAATCAAGCACCACCTGGGCTAGAAAGAGCATATGAACTACTCAGAATTATGCAAGTTCAACAACATTCATATTATCACAGCTAAGACTAAGCCTAATAAAGAATCAGAGCAAGAGCACTATTAGCCATATAAAAGCAGCCTACTACAGGGATTGTTTGGTATATTTGAACAAATATACCTTTTGCCTTTCACACACGTGTACAAACAAACTGGGCTTAGGCAAATGCATATGAAGCTACGATTTTAACAAAGTGGTCACCTGCCATAAGCTTCAGTCTGTGGGTACAGTTTGTCCTTGCCAACTTTTCCTATTCATAAACTCCACACGGGAGGATGTGAAAGATTTCTACCGCATCCCATTCTATCTACAATCTAGCTATGGCCAGACAGAATTATTTCTCTGGACCTATGTCTGTATATGTGTACACGTGACAGAGAAGGGAAGATCTCAACAATACAAATCGCAAGGTTCCTCAACAAAGTAGCTACATGGAATTGAGAAACATGGAAACTATTTACATCTGCATATACAATACTTATAGCAACAAGGTATATGCATGCTTCTTTGATATTTCTGGGATATTCAGCAGATGCCTAGGCCCTTGTACAACCACAGTGCAAAGCAAACATTCAAAGAAGAACGAGCTAAAGAGGTACTGATACTGGGAGCAAATTCTCCAAAAGGCCAAGACAGAAATCTGTTTGACGGTAGATAATCCAGACATAGCATGGCACAAAGCCTGAACTACACAGAAAAGTGTCATCAGTCAGACCACTACTGTTACACAAATATAATACTTTAAATGGGTGTTTCAGGTGTAAGAGTGGGATTACTTTGAGTGGGCTATTTTATTTAGATTAAACCACTTCCCGAATAATTCAAACTGAAAAGACAAGAAGCTGGAACAAGAATCTCTATACTGAAAGGACTGCATTGCATATACAGGGGAAAAGGCACCTTACTTACAGTAGGACCTAAAAGACTGTATGTGAATATAGGAGTATCCAGAACTGAATATTCAGTAATTTTATGAGGTACTTTTAATTGAAACATCCAAGAGAACTTAAGCTGTGATAGTAACCACAACCTCCATTGTGTGTACCTGCATAATGGTGAATGTCAGCAGAAATGTGAAATCTAAATAGCCCACAGTCACAAAACCAGAGGTGAAAGATAAAGTAATTATGTGGTTTTCAATTCATTTCTCCCTTTCAGTTCAAAAGAGCTAAGTCCCTTCATAATCAACAGCTGTTGTAAAGCCCACTTCTCTTTTGTGATAGACTCTGCTCATGAACATATTTCATGCAGAAAATCAACACAAATACCTTTCCCAATAAACCATCCATGGACAAAGAAAATAAAGTTATTTTTCCACTGAACTATTCCACCAACTATTTTTCCACAGAAATCTAACATTTTTCCCCTCTTCCCAACATATATAAATTATTAATTGGAGTATATATCAGAAATATTTAATAGAAAATTGGAAGTGAAATTAGGATTTCTTTCATTATCATGAAAAAACTGCATTTTCACCACGTTCTTTTGGAAGACTTTATGTCACAATGTGTGTGCTGTAAAAAGTAGAACTAAATTTTCACCCAAATTGCTTGTATTCTAACTGGAGCTCTCTTTGCAGTCACTTCTAAACTGTGAGAAAGTAATGCTTTCCAAAAAGAAGAAAAGATTGCAGAAGACTGACAAATTTTTAAGCACCTAAAAAGGTCATTATACTAACAATAGACTGAGCTGTAACTCTGCATATGCTTGAAAACAAAACTGCTTTCTTCATTAAGATATTGCTCATTCCATTTTTATTTTGCTGCTATATCTTATCTATGCAGAAAGCAGCATCCTTATTTATCATAAAGAGAAGAAAATCATGAAAACTACCTTTAAAAAAATGCTCATGCGCCCTTGGAATTTTGTGAGTGTTTATGAATTATATTCCAAATTCTGATTTCCAGGTGAAATATAAATAAATCTGCTGTGCATAAACAAATTACTGTAATGGTCAACACAACTTCACGTTGCAACTGACCAATTCTGGAAAATTAAGAATCAATGTGACTCGTATATTTTTTGCCATACTTTCTAAATGCAGCAATGATAGCCAGGCCTTGAGGAGCATTCTGCCTAAAATCAAAGAAAAACTTAATAAGAATAAGCATTCATTAAACTTGAAACTGTATTTTCCTCACCAGATACATGAAAATACCTTGTACACATGATCTACATGTAAGGCAGGAACAGATCAGAAAGCATCCCAAATATAGTACTGGTGACAATACAACACAAAATGTCTAACACTACAAAGATTTCCATACTACACTTTTCTTAGTTAGTGGATCATAAGTACATGAAAAATTAATCGAATACATCTAATTGTGCAAAAATATTCCAAGAGAATGTAAAAAGCAAGACTGAAAATAAATTACTCCGTACAAAAGCTTCCTACAACAAAGAGGTTTTTAACAATTAAGGTACTCCACTGCAGAGTCAACCTAACCAGTAGGAAGGGAGAGTAACTTGTTTATGTAACTTGAGCAGAGCAGAATCTGGAAGCAAAATAATAAGATACATATGGGAAGGTTGCAAGCTGTGACTTTTTATATTTATCACCATCAAAGGATACACTCACCTACAAAACATTCTTCTGGCTCTGGTGCGCATGCTACATAAACAAACCAAATCAGTAATTCAAGATAATACAACCTCTGCTGTAATACAGGGACTCAATTCAGTTGCAAATTCCTCTTACATCCCAGCCTGGCTCCTGGACAGGAAAAAGGGAAGAACCATGGGGACACCCAGCTGAGGACACTCCAGTTTGTAACGGCCTCCACAACTGCAGCGATAACAAGTTTATCAAAGCACCTGTCTCCATGTGAGCAAACTACTATGTACTGATTAAGATGGACAAATACAACAGGATTACGCATATGGGCACAGGTTAGTGACACTGGAGCCTTAATATTTACATTTAACACATTAATAAACTCAAGTGACTAAAATGTCCCACTGCTTTCATATACAGTATGAAACCCTGCATTCAGGGTTCAGTTTAACTGATAAACATGCTTTGAAGTAGCATTTTATATTGTAAACATTGCTTTAAAAAGTGTCAAAAAGTAAAATCAGCTGAAACAAGAACAAAACAAATACATAACTGTCTTGAACTGTTTCTTCAAAAAAAAACCTTTAAAACTATAAAAGCAATTCAAGAGTTCAGTCTACAGATATGGTCTATGAAATGCAAATACAAAACAGACTTTCAAAGCTCTGCTGCACAGAGATGTATATGCTTAAAACAATCTTAAACCAAGCTTTATTGTTTTGGTTTACCATATCGTAATTTTAGTTTTTGTCCTAGATCTCAATCTCTTTGCAATCAAATCTGAGTCTGCTAGGTAGCACACGCTTTTATGCGAGAGACATTTGGTTTCAATGTGAAGTTGTGCATAATAAATGAAAAAAAGACAGCTCACATTTTCTGTATTGATTTATTCTTCAGGATTTTTCAGAAATGCCAGCACTTCAGAAAGCCATACTTTGAAAAGAATTTTGCCCTCATTAGGCATCAAAACAATCTCAGACCTTCTTAAACCACACTGAGAATCTGTATTAATAAATAATATTCTCTCCTTAAAATCTATCCACTTAATGATAGATACCCAAACTCTTGGAGCCTTTTGACAACTGATTTTTTTTTCTTAAGAATTTGAGTGCACTGGGGTTATTTAGTCTTTGCTTTCTGCTCCCTTCTTTTTTTATTTTATAATATTATCCTGCTCTTTGATATGTTTCAACAAGGAAAGTAATCACCCTACTTTCATGATTTTCAATCTCTTTTTTCCGTCATTCTGAGAATCATCATCTTTTTTTGTCCAGAATAACTTTAGCTCTTTAGATTCTTAAGAACTACTTATTTGTAGTGCTTTACCATGAAATAGTCCAAGACTATGAAGTATTTCCCCAGATGCACTGATGATAATGAAAAGGTTATTATTAATCTAGAAAAGACTGATAACTCCACTTTTCTTTTTCCCTGAGCCTTGGATTTAAAGGGTTATTTTTAAAGCTTGTTAAAAATTCATTCGAGCAACTGATGGCAATAAAAACATATTCCATAAAATGCTGGGATCTATAAAGTTCCTTCTATAATATCAACTTTACCTCTGGCTTTGTGATTCTGTGCATCTGCTAGAAGTACAAACAAACTGACTTCTTACGCTAGAGGGAAGCTTCAAGGATCTTTGCTATACTCTCTACATCTTTTACCTTTCCAGCGTGCTGTTTAGCTATTCCGTAGAAAACAAGAATTCCATCATAAGATTAAGGAATCTCTGCTCCCAGCAGTTGTTTCACAAGTTTCTAGACAACTGCCTTTGCTGAAAACTGACCCAAACATTAAATGATGCAGATTTCTAGGACATGATTATATTACTTCTTGTCACTCTATGTATCACCAGGGTTTTGCTTTGTAACAGTTCAGTTAGCATAATACTTGTGGTTGACTGAATGGAGTTTGTCAAATCAGATGTTTCACAACATTGTGCTTCCTTTTGATATATACAAATTAATCAAGAATTGTCTTGTAAATGACCAGTACCATGCTGGCTGGTTCTGTTCTGACCCACTTTCAATAAATCTGACTGCTGATGTACTTTCTGAATCCAAGAGAAAAGTGCGCAAGATGAAGACTCTCATCCTGATCACTGTCCAGACATCTATAATGCTTAAATGTACAAGAAGAAGAAGAAAGACAGGATTCCTGAAAGAAGTTTATAACCCTGACAATCAGCCTTCAATAAAACCTCTGGAATCAGAATGTAATTAGCCATAATACAAAGTAGAATATGGCTTTTCTACTGCAGCTGCTGTAGGCCCCAACTCCAGCTTGAAGTTGGAGCAAAGGAAAATGTTCCAGGCAGAATACGCCACAGACAACAGAACTTGGGCACAATGCAGCACGTTAGAAGATGACAGCCAGTGACTACTAAACGGAATTGCCAGGGAAAGCCCTAAAAATGCTTATTTAGTCTAATATGGCTTATTATTGGCACAAATAATCTGCTTTTTTTCCCAGATCTATTTAAGCCTATCTCCAAGAAGAACAGTCGTATCTGGGAAAATATGCATTTTAAAAAAGAAATCGTTCTACATGATCATCACTGTTGTTGATCCATTTAAAATGGTTAATATCCAAGATAAGGAAAATATATTAAAAAACCTTTACATAAGTCAGACTAAGAATTATGATAATAAAATTTTCCAAATACAACAGAACTGTACATGCAGGGAGGCACTTTTTATGGAAATTCAGAGTAACTACCCGGGAGGAATTCAGCCCATAATGTGCTTTTAAGAAGGAAAAAAAAGGGTAAATCATACACATCCAGCTATGATCAACTGTGCACCTGGAATCAGTGGGTGATCACAACACCTTAAGATCTAATCTACAGATGCCCCTTCAAAAAAAGCTAAGCAAAATAACTTAAATTTCTAAAAGTAGCAAGGCTTACTACTTGTAGTACCTTGATTTATTTCATCTTATCTTTCCATTATGGAGAAAAGTTTGAGACATTCCACGTAAATTAAAGCCTGTTATGCCATTGTTCATCCCCTATCCTCCCACCATCCCGGCCGAAGAAAGGAATAACAAGAAATAAATGCACATTTTATTACCATAAGCATTTGTTAAAAACAAAATCATGAAATACGCTTTTAATTTTATTCATGCAGCAGCAGCTAGACATGTTATGAATGGGCTAGAAACCATATTGCAACAGGCTTGATTTCACTTCAAAGCTGTTTTGAGTTAATGACCAAGAGATTACAGGGCTGGGGTTCTTTTAATTAATGAATTATTACTGAATTGAAAATACTTCAGAAAAGTCATTGACGAAAATGAATTGAGCACTGTGTTCTGTCCTTCTCTGACACATAGAGAGATTAAGTCAAATGGAAAATTAATATAGTATGGATCACTCCGGTACGAAGCGTATTTGTCATGCTAAACTAAAACAGCGTGTTAAACAAAATGAGAGCATTAAAATTTATTTCATTGGCTTTGTGTATATTACACAGTAGCACATCTAATTGAATCACCTTAACGAACAAAAAATTAAAGCTGTGGTTCTACTAAAGCTCCTCTTGCTCAGCTATTACACATGACCTCAACAGGATTACTTGTACATTTTAACAGAGTACACGCACAGTTGCAGCAGGGAAGAATAAGCTCCAAAAGTTATTGCAAAAATAAAATTTACTAAAAAAAAAGTTTCCTTATATATTTTAAAGCAATTTAAGAAAACACTTTTTTAGCAAGTTGTTCCCTATGGTATTTATTAAAATGATGAACAACTTGTGCAAAAATAAACAGCTCTATGTTCGTAAAATGCCTTACTAGATATTAACTTATTCTTGCAGGCCCTTTAGGAAAAAATATAGCACCAAATCTGCTTACCTCTCAGATAACAAAAAATGAAGGGATATATTTGTATAGACCTTCATGTTTAGAACCCCCCACAAAACCGGATGAAGCTGAACCTACAGGCACAACCAGGGTGTTCTAGCACAAGGTACTGCCATAATTTGCAGCCCAGACAGCCTTACTGTCCAACATTGCAATGGCTACAAATCAATCTTTAAACAAAATTTCTGACATTATGGCTCAAATAAGAGTACAGCATTCATTAATCTCAGCTATATATTTTACTTCTTCCCTGTAAGCAGGATTTAATTCTGACTATAATCTTTACGCCACAGTAAAAAATATAAAGAGATGTAAAACAGGTTTATTAATCATTAAGATGAAAAGATTCTGGAGATGCAAACAGAGAAAGAACAGAACCTAAACTTTCTTTACAAAGCCATTAAGATTTAAAACCTCACAAAAACTTGACTGAAGGTATGATTCATTTTCTGTACATTTTACTTAACACCATCCAAAATAATTTACAGAAAACTTATATTCATCAAGTGGGATCATGACTGGGCCAAAGAGTCTGGTGACAAGCATAAAAGGAGGAATGTCAGATATGTGCTGCAGATAAGATGGAAAGTAATACATTTGGCCAGATGTTTTTCAAATATCATAGAACACAGTCATAAGAATTGCTCTGTGTCAGCTCAAATTGGTTTTACTTTTTTTTTTTTGTAAGAGTAACAGACTATTTTAATTAATAAATCACTTCAAGTCTTTCAAAAAAGAGGCCAGAGTGTAGTTAAAAAATTACAACAGGACTATTACATTACATATGGCAAAGCACTACATAAGTCTTCACAAAAATTATTCTTACCCTACAGCAGAATGCTGTGCTCATGAGATTCTTTGAAAATACAGGGACATGAGCAATTTTTGAATGATAGCCACATATCCATACATATTAGCTTTCATATTTTAGATCAGATAAACTGAAAAGAACAACATGAACAAACCCTTATTTCTGTAGTCAAAATTCCTCAAAACTGACACATGCCAGCAGGCAGTGGTTACTTCACATAAACCTGAATTACATTTTGGGGAGGACAAACCTGAACTTTATAAATATAAGATTCTAGCAGTGGGTAGGCAATGGGATGCTCAGCTGAAGGCTTTTGCTACTCCTGTTCATATAATTTTTTAAAAATATCACTAGAATGAGCAAAATCTGATCTAAGAAATCATCAAACTTTTGCTTTTTTCATTACTTCAAAAAGCACCTCTTCCCTCAAAAGCTAGCGCTATCAACAAATGCCTTACACAGAGGTCCAAAACAATCTAACCCACAGTCTGTTACAGATTTGTTGTAACATATTTAGCTTGATTGCTTTTGAACCAGGACTCCAATGAATATTCATTTGGACAGAGTATAAATCAAAAGAGTAAAATTGCTTCCTCAAATCTCAAAACCATCAGTAAGAAGAGATGTCATACTAAAAGAAGGAACGAAGTAGTTCTGCAAACCTAGAGAAAATTATGGGACAAAAGCTGTCACCATTTTAGGTGCTGGACTCTTCTCAAATCTTTGCCATGTTGTGTAAGAGAGAAAATAAAATTTTAAGATTAAAATGACTATTAAATGAAACATTTCCATTCTGAAGTTACAGGAGCTGGATGTAAAACTTGGGATTTGCTACACTATTTTCTATACTTGAAACATAGTGACATATTTATTCTTACTTACTTCCTGCTCACTACAAGAAGCACCAAAGAATGCAAACAATTTCAGGATTAGCACACACAGAAAAAGCTGTAACAGCTACTCTACGGTTCAAGAGTCCAAATCAACTACAAATATAAATTCAGAAGCTGTTCAAAAGTAAACAGTCTTTCTTAACCCATTATCTTGATTCTAAAAGTTACTTACGAAAAAATACCTCAAAAACCACTGGCTACAAGATATTTTGCAGTACTTGCTTACAGTTTTACATTTCCATGATAAATAAGAAACTAAAAATAATGTCCAAAGCCAAGATAAAAACTGTAAGTAAATCTCAATTACATTTTCTGAGACTTTGGCAAATAAAAGTTTGGAAAGCTTAATTCTCAATACTATTTAAACTCCCTCGCACAACCAAAGTCTTTTTTTTTTTAGTTCACTGATCCATAAACAAAATAATTTTAAGCATGTCGTAAACATCTTACCGTTCACTTTCATATTAAAATAAGTTCTTGCTATCTGCTTAATATAATACCACATTGGTTAGTAACAACTTTCTGGATTATAGGTGAAGTAGGCCTGGAAATCCCAACTCTTTATTTTCATCAGGATTCCATAGACTTTTCAACAAGCAATGCCTAAATTCTTAAGCTATGTGCTATTGTAGACAGATTTTTAAATTCCAATATTAAGCTGTTGCACATTTTGGATGAAGCCATTTACTGAAATCCAATGACTGTCCACATTTTCCTGTTTCTTCCTCCTTCCCTTAAACTTTAAAGGTGAAAAGATGAGGAAAATGGAGAGGAAAAATTATTCTAAAGATAGGTAAGTCCCACGCCCCAACCCAGCCACAATATGCAGAGTCCAGCATGATTCATGCTTGCATTACTACAAATAATACCTAAAGTTTCACCTCTATTTGCGGAAAAAGATGGGTCATTGGCTACGATACTCATGTGGAAACAAAGCTCAGGCTCTGGCTGTACCATCTCTCTCCTGTGCAACCTCCTCAGGCACAACAGCTAACCGCAGAACCTCAGCTGCCAGGCGGTGTTACTACTGTCCCATGTCACAAGTTGCCCCTGGATTTAAACAGCTGAAAAGTTTTAAGCTAGGTATCACAGCAAGAGCAGTGACATAAACATCTAACATAAAATGGTGCAATTGAGACTAATCCCATTTCTGGAGGAAACTTGTGCAAGAGAGCTATGTTCAAAAATAACATGCCGAGAAACAACTAACTGTACCGCAACAGCCTGGTCATCACAATAGATTTTAAGGAACAGGCAATTTATAGTGTTTTAGAAACTGCACAAACAACAGAAAAAACAGAACAATTTGATTCCACAAAGCAAACAAGAAGAGAAATGAAGATGAATGTTACAAATATTTTCTTTGGGTATTTTTGATTTTATTTTTAGTTTCAATGCGTGCTTAAAAATTAAACACACATTCATCTATCTAATTCCCCTTCTGTCACCTCTCTCCTTCCATAAAAATCACCAGGTAGTGTTAGGTCAAATCTAATCAAGATTTTCTGTGAAAAGCAAAAGCCTGTACTGAGTAATGTCAAAAACGTACATCCCAGCTATTATGTTAAATGATAATGTACAGACATATCTATGTCGGTCTTGTAAACAATTGCGACTGCCTGGATAAAGACATACTGAAGACTTGCTGCCATAATAGGTATACTTTTTTCAAAAAATCCTTATTATGACCTTGGACTTCCTAAGCCTTGATAATTCACAAAGATCAGAGATACAGTCATCTCAATCCGATTACTTCAGACATGGTCCTGCTGCTGAATTAATGTCAAAAGAAACAAAACACTATGTTGTTTCCATGTTAGTCCTGAGTTGGGCTCAGGACATTCTCACAGTGTTTGTGGAAAAGAAATTTTAATAATGAGATGGACAAAGGAACAGAGACTGATTACACATTCTTTCACACGGTCAGTATCTGAAGCGAAGAGGGACTTGGTATTAGAACAGAGATGTGCCGAGAAACTTGTGCTGAATTCTACACCCTCATCTTTTCTTCCTTGGGAAACTGGTTTGACTCAATGACTCAAGTGAACTTAAAGTATAATTCAATATATGGAGGAAGTGGCAGAATCGGACCCTCCTAGGAAGAAAGGGGGACAGATACACTAAATAACAAGCTCTTCTTGGACAAGGACTCTATGCGCACATGCAGTATTAAGCACAACAAAAGATCCTAAGTCAGGTGGAAGCTGAACAAATTATTAGATCGTGCTTCAGTGCTTCTAGCACCAGACCAAGAATGCAGCTTCCTCATATTGCAAAGCATTGACACAGTATCACCCTGGGGGCTCAAAAGGCAATTCTTTTTTTGACATTTAACTTATAGTGGAAAGCTTTAAGCTAGATAACATGCTCTCCCATCCATAACACTGAGTTTTCAAGACAAGTCAGGTTTCAGGTATCCTTTCATAGCTAGCACAGCAGTATTCAGACATAAATTCCAAATTGTATGCTAATTTGTCACAGATATAGTAGCATGCCAATGTCTAATTCGGATCAGATTTGTACTGCAAAGAGATATGGCGGTGAAACCACTGCTTCTGTTGAGAAATGTAAGTATTATAGTAATACAAACAACAGAAAAGTCCCTGGCCTTAGAACTCTGCAGGCCAACAGACGTGTACCACGATTTGAAAGCTTGGAATAAGTAAATATTCGCACACTGGAAGTGAAGTAAGTCACACCAAAATCTCCCACGACAAAGGTTAGGGCAATATGACTAAGGCCATCTCTCATACTTATTGACCTGGATTTTTGCACAGCACTGTGCTGTAGAAGTACATAGCAGTGCTCTTTTGAACAGAAGACACTTCAAAGTCATGCCTTCAAGCAGTTATATAGCACAAGAACAAACAGAAGGCTTATCGAGAACAAGAAAGCTCTGACTTTTCACGTGCAGGAAAATCTTTGTATCTAACAGCTCTGTGAAACAGAATACAGAACTAAAAGAATACAGTGAAACATTTTTTTGGTTTTAGCATCGTTGCTTCATCTCTTTTTCCATTTTGCTAAACATAGAAGTAACCTTTTCCAAGGTGTGGTAGGATACTTCATAGCAGATTACTAATAAAAAGAAAAAATAGTTAAATTTTTCATTGCTGAATGAACTAGGTTTTTCCTCTCATTAAGAAAAATAGAAATTACTGTTTTCAGAGTCAAAAGAACTCACAGGCAAACAAGCACCATCAATGCGTGTAAACAGCCACCCTTAGTGAACAATAGCGTTCAAGCAAACTGTTATCTTCTGCATTTGAAATTAAAAATTCTCCACTCTTCACACTACCAAGGGTACATATTTTAAACTCCACTGAAATATTTAGCTAGAGGACTTGAAAATGTACTCATCAAAAAGAAAGGCATGTTGAGAGATTCTGTGGAGAAACACAGAGATACTGCAACCTCTGAAAAGCAGCAAATAAGAAATTCCATTCACACTGAGGCATGCACCAGTAACATGCTGTTTCTCAAAAATAAAATGAATGTCAAAATTGTCATTAAAGTCCGTAAAATTTATCTTGCACAGCAAGTCTGGTTTGTCAAGCTTACTTATGAATATTTGATACCCTAGTTCATTCTTCTAGCTACTACTTCTGAACAGAGACATAATTATACTCTTTGTCTCTATGCTGTAAATAGCAAATCCCCATTCACGTTATTGAGACATGCACTTTGAGAACAGAAAATACAATTATTTGCATCTTTTTTTAAAACACCAAAATCATCTAAATGTCATATCTAATAAGCTGGACTCTTATTTATATTACTGTAATATACATATGCAAGAGTTTTAGTGTATCATGTAGAATCATTCCAGATTTAACAGCATACCTAAGTTTTTTTTTTTTTTTTTTAAACCATTATCAAATAATCTAAAGATTAGGCTGGTGAGGTGAAGAGGCTTGAGGAGGAGTGGATAGATCCTGCAGGTCAATAAGGGGTTGCACAACTGTGCTGACAACAGGAATTCAGCTTTTACGATCCTGGGACACTCTTTGAGGATAGAGGACTGCTAGAAAAAGACAGGATCCATCTCAGGGTGTGGGGCGAAAGCATCTTTGCCAACAGGCTGGCCAGCCTGGTGAGGAGAGCTTTAAACTAGGAACAACGGGAGAAGGGAGATGCCAACCCACAGTCAAGTGAGGAGGTGGTGAACTGCATTGGCAAGCAAAGGGTGCACAGCAATGGGGACAAGAGAGACCTCGAAAATGACAAAACCAGGCAGAAGGGGGCCCACCCCAAGTGTCTGCATATGGTAGTATGGGGGAAGCTCTTACACCTTTCCTGCGAAATCAGCACCACCAGGTGCTTCTCTGAAGTGCCTGTGCACTAAGGCACACAGCGCGGGCAACCAACAGGAGGAATTAGAGGTCTGTAGGCAGCTGAAGGGCTACAACCTCACTGGGATTATGGAGACATGATGGAACAGCTCAGATGACAGGAGTCCTGCAACAGAAGTATATGCACTCTTTAGCCAGGATAATATTCCTAACATATTAACAGTGAAAATACATCAGCCTCCCCTCAAGCTTTAAATTATTGGAGTCTCCTAAATTCTATTTCTACACAAGAAAAAAAAAAAAACAAAACATTTCTATAAGAACACATTCTGCCTTGTCTCCTTTTCAACAAAGACATCTCAGTATCACTTAAGGAAAACCTCGTTCATTATAAAATTTAACAAAAAAACTCCCAAATATTCTGATAAATACTGGGTATCACTCAATATCAAATATCAGTATCACTCTACAACAGAAGACCACCAAAGGATTCATTTTTCAGTGCTGTCATTTGGTAAGTCACCCACCATCAAAAAACGGCAGATTAATGGCAAGGTCTTAGTTTTTATTATCTGTCAGGTAATTAACTATGAAACTCTTGTTACATATCAACCCCATGTCATTTTCAGTAGCCATGGCTTTAATCTTTTCATAGGATAGTCTCTGCCTACATTCAAATATAATCTAATATACAATACGGTCACAAATATGTCTGTGATGTTAGTAATAACTTAGCAATAACCCAATAAAGAAACTGTTTTGGCTTATCTATATAAGCCATTTACAACTGCACCTAGAGATCTCAAATATAATAGTGAAGCTACATATTTCTAGCTTCTACTGCCATATGCAAATATTACTCCAACTACTTCATACGGTCTGAGACATTTAACATTGATAGAATGTAAGCTGTCCAATAAACTGGGTAGCTTGAGTAACCCTCCCTTCATAACTTTCTTTACAAAGAACTGTAACAGAAGATGAATTCTTGAATGCAAAATATCTGATTAAATTCAACCACAGAGTTGCATTTGATCTCCAAAGTGTTATACATAAGCAGTTCTGTACACAGATCATGCATGTGTAAATACACACACACTTACATCTTGCCTGTCACCTAAGCAATAACAATAGATTCCAAACTCATTGCCACAAGACCTTAAACTGCTACTACTTAGGAATTTATTTCTCAGGTAGCTTCTGTTGATAGAAAAACATAAGAATGACCATATAGCACGATATGCCCAATATTACTATAAAATACAATGGAAATGATTTGAACTATTTTATCTACAAATTATCTTCCTTCCCTTTACAAAACAAGCCTGTAATGCTGCAAGTAACAGCACAGGGTTCTATTTCAAGAGATACCAGTCATTTAAGTCCCACTGAACTAGCTCTGAAAGATGTGAACCCATGTAGGAGGATGCTGCATGAAATGCTAGCACACAGAAGTCCATAGCAAATACCAGTATTTGTCAATGTCCTTGGCTGATGGATATGGAAAGGAAGCCAAAGCTTTTAAGTGCAGCTTTAAATGCCACATACGCAGTCTAGAACCATTTACAAACTGAGGTAACTTTTGGAGTAGCCTTCAAAATATGAGGTCCAAAGTCTAGGGTCAAAAGGATTATTTGTATAACGTTGAAAAGTTTATGAGTTTGTTTGTTTACATTTATTTTTCAACACACTCTTCCTAACAAAGGATGGACTGCAGAAAACATGCAGAGCAACTGTGAGCCAAGAACTTTGTCCAGTTCAGTATTTCTTTATGGAAGCTGTTGGAACAGTTGAAAATTTATATCACTAAGAGGTATCCTAGTTTTTGGAGGGGGGTATGGGGAGTGGGGAATCTTGTATTGTTTCTTATTCCTTGTCACTAAAAGTGCGAGAACACAGGAAATATTGGTAGGTGGAATTTTCAGAAGCATTTAAGCATACTTAAGAGCACTTCAACAATCAACACATTCAAAATCAAAAAGTCTAGGCAGGGTGTGTTCATAGAATTATTAAATGGACACTGTCTCAACTGGTCTACACACAATATGATTTCAACATCAACATGAAGCCCAGCAACTCAGTGGCAGATCTGAAATCGTCTTGAAAGAATTTCCTGGCACAAGCTGAAATAAGACTTGTATCTCTCTCTCTGTTGCTAGATTTATAGATTAAAAAACCCATAACAACAGTGGTCAAATTTTATTAGTTTACATTCGATGTGACTGATTTTAATATTGGGATTATTTTCCTGTTTTTCTACACTCACATGGTAATGTTACAATCAATCAACTGAAATACCTACTTGCCTTGGCTTTTGAATACTTTAGAAGATTTTAAAGGATGTGAATTCCTTCTGATATTCTTATGGCAAGATGCCAGAAATGTGACATGAGACATGTGCCAAAAGTTAATTTTCAGAAGCAATTCCAGACCATCTGGAGAAGATGCATTTCGAGTACAAATAATTAATACCACTTTCACTAAAACACTAAGCATACAGTAGTCTGGCCTTTCCTTCAAATAATTAAAAGCTTTTAAAGTATCAGATTATTCAGAAGAGATTGTGAATCACTCAAATTACTTCTAGATTTTTTCTACTATTAGGGTTTTTTTAATATATATAGCAGTGCTATCTTTCTCAAAACTGGTGATTAGAATTCTAAATGCACAACTCAAATTGGAAACAAAGCCTGTACCTGAATTCTGCAACAGATATTGGGGGTGGGGGTGGGGGGGTGGGGGGAGTATGTGAGGACACTTGTATAATGCTTAGAGTGAGTGTATACACAATACCTGTATTTCTAGCAGAAACAGTAGATTTTGAAGTACATTTTATATACACAAGCCTCATTGTGTTGCCTTGATGAAATACTATGTGATCCATAAAATCTTTATAAAATGTCAATGAACAGCTCACAAAAGTCCACTAATGCTGCATAGCACTTGACAGCACATCAACAGTGATAAGCTTTTTACTTTACAATGAGGATGATCCCAGCCCCTCAAACACACGAAACTTACACCACAATGTAAGGTTGTTCAAGTTGTGTTTACCTACATTTCTGAAATAAGCTGCCAAATCTAACACACACAAACTAATTTCCATTTTTGTTTATTTTCATCATATATGAATTGATCTAAGAATCTAGGCAACCATAAACCCTGGAAACAACCAACAGCTTTAGAAATAACTTCTTAAGGCTCTCAAATACTAAGCAAGAGAGTTAAACAGAGTTTCATGAATCTAATAAGCAAAATCAGAAACTGTTTTTAAAAAGTCGTGAAGGTCTGACAGTTTTCAAAATTGATTTCTGATATTTAATTTCTTTTATTTCAAACAAGGAAACCTAAAAAGCAAAGTTTATCAGCTATCTATTAAGTTCACATGATACAGACTGCTGCACAAGTAAGTGTATTCAGTTATGCTATAACAACTACTCAGCACTACATTTTCTTTATAATTATTTTGAATACATCACTAACAACATCTAACAGGGAGGGGGAGGAAAAAGAATTTTCCAAGGCAAGAATAAATTCACGTCAGCAGTTATCTAACAATCTGACACGGGCTAATCTTGTTGAACATATGATGGATAAACAGTTAACCTTACTAAGGTGTTGGGTGAAAGATTTTCAAGCCACATTCAAGTCGCACAACTACTTGTTTCTTATATGGCGATCAAACACTTATAAATTTAAGTCCAAAAGTCCACAGTTCTTAAACTCCAGCCATGCTGTGGAATCTGATCCTTAATTTGATTATGTCGATTAGCTTATACAATTAATGGAAACACAACAAGGTCCTGAATTTGCAACAGGACTGTACCTGTTTATATCAGCACGAGCACTGTTTCAGAAGTTCTAAAAACGTATGCAGGTTCAGAATAAGCAGTCACATTTACCATCTCACTTTCTACATTGAGATGAAACTTCCTGTCAGCTTTCAAATTACTTCCTACATTTCAGATGTCAGATATGTACATTCATAATCCACCCTTAAGTAACATCTTGAAAGAAGAAAACAAAACAGCTGGAAGCATTGGTTGCTAACTGCACCACTGACAGCTATGCTAGAAATATTCATTTTATAAATCGAAAATGCTTAAAATTGCTTTTAAAGCCACATAATGAAATAACCAGGAATACTAGTAATAGTGCCTAACATTATAAATGACACCGCCTGATCTGATTCTCTGTTGCTGACCTCAAGAGAAGACAAAGCTGCAAACTAAGAATAGATGATGTATTATTTTTCTCCACAAGCAATCTAACAGGTTCTCTGAAGACAATTACAAAAAACATAATGTAAATCATCTACAAAACCTTTCAACCTTCAACAGATCCTCTCTTCCTTCCCTGCCAAATCAATAAGAAATAATGTTTTTAAAGCAGCTATCCCCAGAATTTAATGCAAGTGAAAGTCAGTAAACTTGAGTGAGACCAGCATATGGATTCTTCTGATATGTTTGCAGAGGAACAGGAGAAAGATGCAAATTCTGGCTCGGTTTTAATCATTCTCTGAGCTGCAGTCCTTTTTGTACCAAGCAGAGAAAGTATACCTTACTTTTCATGTTTGGTTAATTTTTCATTTATTTGTAACTTCTGTGTAATTTCTCCATGCCTACATTTCCTTTTTTGGAAGCAAGATTATATTATAGAAGAGAACTTGTGACAGCTCCACTTAAGAAAAAGAACCTTTGTCAACTTCTATCTGAGGAACATTTTCAAATGTTTGCATAGGTTAGACAGCTCTTTCACATTTTGACTACTGCCCTCATATCCTAATGAAGAGTTGCATATTCACATGCATTCAGAGTGCTGCTATCAAAGAATTTTACTGTCAACTTACTTAGAATTTAATCTCTCTACGTCTTCCATTTGCCTACTTTTTTCTTCTACCGTACTAAGCAAACTACTTCCCTTTCCTCTGAACTCCAACCATAATCTAACCTTCTATCCTACCACCTCTTATCAATTACCAAGATGTTGGCCATTGAGTATGACAGCATTTTTTCAAAAATTTTCAAGAAAATTTTCAAAATTCTTCTCATTTTATTATACACGCATTGGGGAAAAACTCCCCAAAATATCCATTAAGCTACTCATTCTCTTCCAGATATCTGCCCAGTATTCTGCTTTATCGCAAAAGATGCAAAGCTCCAGCAGGAGATGTTGAGCTGATTAGCTTTAGTCTTTTATCACCCTCCTGCTCAATTGTTATCTCTTCTCTTAGACTTGAAAACACTCATTGCAGAAGGCATTGCTCTGTTGTGTGTTTACCCAGCACAATGGATTCTGCTTCATAATTATCACTTTAGGTTCTACTGCAACACAAATAGTATTTTAATGGTTAAAACTCTAATTTGAAGATAAAATGTTTAGAGCACTTTTTCCAACAGGTGGAGCCAAGCGCTGGGGTTACGGGTTACTGTGCTGTGAACTGCCACGTAAAAAGCGTCTTTTCCTTGGGTGAGACCTTAGTCTGAGGGGACAGTCCCATCCACCCAGGTACAGCCTTTAATCCAAACAGATTATGCTGTCCTCTAGTGGTCCGCAAAGATGTTACGCTCCAAAAGTGTCTCACTCTACAGCACATGAGTAAGAAAAACTGACCGAGTTGACCAATTCACATTTTTGTCTTCAAAGTTAGATTTGCTCAGGGTATAAGAACGTAAAAGAGCCAGAATGCTGTGGCAGAGGTAAGGAAGGTATGCTTGCAAGGACTGCTACAGGCTTTGCAGCAGAAACACAGAGGCCAGTCATGCTCAGCTAGCAGTCCAACTGATGAATTTAAAACTTAGCTATCCCTGAGTTACAATGGGGAGAAAAGAACAATATAAATGATCTATAAAAATACCGAAAAGAAATCCAATAGGCTAACTTTAAAAGCTTATACTATCCAGCAGTGGCAGTCTATATATTACGAGTCCCCATCATCTCAGATATGTCAGATAGACAACACATGAAATTCTGGCTAGGGGACACACGCTGTACAAACGGATACATCCTATCATCATACAGCAGAGATTTAAGCCTAACGAGAAACCTTACAGAACAATCTTCAAAAAAGCAATGAAGACATTTTACAGCAAGAAATATCAGAATACTGAAGCAGATGAAGTATCTCATTTAAAGACAATGCTGAAACTCTAAAATTTAAATTATACAGCGACTGGAATAGTAAGATATTACTATATTTTACAAGAACGTTATGAAGACTAACATCATCAACAATTTTACTTTTTTTTATCCATTAGCATATTCAGAATACTTGGAGAAAAAGAAAAGCACTAATTCCTTCTCCCCCAAAATCTTTGTCATTAGTACAAATATGCTAATGCCTATGGACTTCATTATTATAATAATTGATTACAATATTTAGAAAGTTAAAATAGATCTTTCAAAAATAAAAAATACTGGCTCCAGTGAAGTAAAGACAACAGTTTCACTGATTTACATGGAAACAGGATAGTATTTCTTTAGAATTGTGCCAAGCCTTTAGATAGCCAAAGGTTTTTAAAGGAATTCATATTCCCAGAGTGGGCACAACATTACAGAACCATGCTGAAAATCAGAAACATACAGATTTTAAACTGCACAGGGTATAAAGATCAGTTTGCTCTAAATCTGAACATTAAATATACACTGTAAGAAAGCTGACACCTGCTAGTGCAAAGAGCAAACTCCTGAAGTAGGCATTACTCATAGTGGCAGGCATTAAGTCTCTTTGAAGTATTCAGAGGCAAGTGAGAAAAAACAAAATGAACATAACCACAATCCCAGCATTTTTTCCACATAATTTTCTGTTCTTATTTTTGCTGAAGTTGAGAAACAGGCAGATTTTCTTGATAACTAGATATCCAGCTGCCATGAGGACCGAGGGCCAGCAGTGCACAAATGTGCCGGCATCTGTGTAATTCTCAATGATATTCAGACTGCAAGGCATACATAGAGTCAATGTTGTGAAATGGCAATGCTATAAAAAGGAGTCTGTTAAAAAGAACTCTAATGTCTTTTTACAGGTAGTTTCCAAGCAAACACCAGCAAGAAATGTGTCACCACTGTCTTTTCTACAAAGTGTCATTTTGTACCAAAACATCACTCCCAAGCACTGACCATTAAAGGACACAGATTTCAATATAGACTAGTTTCCCCACAAAAATTATCCCTGTTGATGATTTTGAGACATGTTTAGAAGAGGACCCCTTTGTGGATCACATTTATCACCCATCCTGGATTTTTGCTGAACATTGTCCGAAACGAATATTGCTAGAGTGAATCATAAAGCAATGTTTCCTCAACAGTAACTTTTTAAAGAATGACCTGCACCTCCATGCTTTAGACTACTCCATAGACCCTGTTCCTCTAGATCTCTGTCTTAAAAGAGTTAAATAATAGAATTGTGGGGCTATCTGACCCCATGAACATGGAACACACAAATGTAATGGGGCAAAGAAACAAATGTACCATACCACAACAGTATCAGGAGGAAGAGAAGAAGATGGAGAGAAAAGATTTACGTTACTGCATTATACAATCACATAACATACGTTAGAATCTAATATAAAACCTAAAATTAAAAATCTAAAATTAAATTAAGGTATATGTGACCTGACACTATCCTGACCTAGGAATATTTGTACATAAGCAGAATGGCAGATAATTGACAAACTTCACTAACTTCTTGGATGGACAGATTAAATATCACTTAAATATATGTTGAATTGTTCCTTATAAGGACACCTAAACTAGAACCTTCTTTGTTTTCAAAAAGGATTAAATTCTGTGAAATTACTTGCCTAAAAAAATCATCGCATATTAATTTAACTTAGTAATATAACAGCTCTGCCTCCCATCTCCAAATAGGCTTCTTACAAATATAAAGTAATGCATTCCCTCCCCTTATACAATTAGGCAACAAAGATAAGCAAAAAAAGAAAAATTGAGGGAGAACAGAGTAATAGTAGGAATGATGTAAACTGGCACAGACAGTTATCTGATTTGTGTCATACACAATTCATAATCTCCAGCTACGCAAAAGGAAAAGGTTTTTTTATGTCTAAAAATTAATAAGTGCACTCAAACTCCCATCAAGACTGACCTCAGGCCAAATATGGAATGCAGTATCCCTGAAAGATCAAAAGGCCCCCCCAAAAAATCAAATGTGAAATCTAAAGTTTTGCAAGAACGCTCTTTTTAAGGTGAGCCACATAAAATAAGGGTGAAATTGAGGAGACATGCTTCTTTTTCTTATGGTCTTTCTTATCACCTCAAATATCAATGTTATCTCTGTTCAAGCCATGAGTATTTCCCTTTCACTCTGTTACTGAAAATTCTTGACTTCTCAAGTGTTTGTTAGGAATAGGAGACAACTTGGCTTCATTGCCATCTTGTGTTTTTGAGACCTTGAATTTCAAAATATAATACAATCATAAATGTGGTTTAAACTTTTAAATGAGTGCAGCTAAAGAATAAATGTAAGGAGAGGTTAATGAGAAGCAGCTTCAGTTGAGCTTCAGTTGGATTGTTACCCATGTGGCTTGCAGGCAAAGAGCTGTCTGACATGGAAAAAACAGCTGAAGAAGAAGGATGAGTTCCTGCTTCAGGATGTTTGAGATACTGAAAAAGGCTACAAAACTATAAAAAACAAATCTTCAAAGTCTTTCAAAAAGTTCTGACAGGCTTGGAAGGGAAATAGAGAACTTTAAAGTGCTTCTTCTAACTCTTTTTTTTATGGAATAAATGACTGCCTGGATCTCATTTTAGAAGCACTGTTGCTATTAAACAAAAACACAGCATTTGCATGTCTTGATTAGTAAGAATTTTAATAAAATATCAGATTCCCTAAAACAGCTTTGATTTTTAAGCATCATGTATTCTCATCTCAGAAAGCATCTCTTGGGTCTAAACTGTTTTAAAAGAAATGCCAATATAAAAGGCAGGACAAAATGAAATAACTGGGTGACCTATCTTCACAAAAGCAGCTTGGATGTCTCAAATCAATCTTGCCAACAGTCCAAAATCAAACAACTCTACATGTAATAAAGCACTTATTCCACAGCTATGTAAGAAAGTCAGTTTTGTGAGCAATTATAAATTTAACATGAACCAAAGTCACAAACTCTTAAACTGGTGGAAAGATAATCACATAATTTAATGCTGTTTTTCTTCAATATAGTACATTTCAGACATGATTAGAACAACAGTAATCTCAACTGAGATTAAAAGCTGTTATTGGGGAGTGGGGGAGAAGAGGGGAAAGCTTCTGTTCACGAAAAATCATTTTATAAAATAACACCCTAGTAAATACAAACACAAAAGAGAGCATTGCAACTACTCACTTAGTCTTCACAGAAAGACCAGAGGTTTTATCTCATCTGTAGACATCAATTTAGCTGATGCCGTAAGTTCAGTTAGGCCTCTGGAAATCAAGACCAGAGAATACACTGAACAGTGACATTGGTCAAACCCGACAGACATGGACAGGTATCATGGGGAAGCTCATTTTGATGATGCTGTTTTGTCATTAGATGAAGGGACTGCAGCTCCTAAACCACACTATATTTGCATTATTATTTTGTAATAGCTCCTTCTAAATGCAAGAAAACCCTAAGCTGTTATGCCTCACAGAAAGCAGATGAGGAAATAAGCTATTGAAATAAATTTCTCTGCATACCTTATTCCCAAACACTTCCTCAGAGCCTAATGTAAGTTTCTTATAAAATGTCCTATTAAATTTGTATTTATGGACAGAGAAGGGGGAGAAGAAGAGGGGAGAGAATGTGCAGAGTAGCAAATTCTGATACAGTACTCAGCATTTGCAAAGCACTCAAGTTCATCAATAAACTCAGTCTTTGCAGCTGACCCCAGAGGCCAAACCAAATTACTTTGGAATAATACATAAATGGAAACTCTAAGATCAATGGTTGTCCAACTATAAAAACATTCCTGAGGTCCACATCCCAAAGAACTTTTACTTAGCAGATTTATTTTTTACAAATGAAGGAACTCACTCTTCCTTTTGGAAAATATTTAAAAAATCTGGAAAACTTTAAAATTTTAAAAAATCCAATACAACAAGGTGTCAGCCAGACATTTGTAATTCATTTTTCTTTGTATCAGAAAAAGATTTCTATTACAGTAACCATAAGTTCTGTTGGACAGCAGGTTAAAGACAAAACATGGTCTGCAAGTAATTAATGACACAAGGAAAATGCAAGCATTAGCTCTTTTCGGCCATTGTGGAACACACAGATCTTACTTCTAAAAGGAAGACAGCTTCACTACTTCGCAGTTTCAATGACATGTTTTTTTAAAGAGGGTAAGACCTTGTGACAAACTTAAACAAACCTTCTCAGTTGTATACCACCAAGCTGCTTTTTTTCATTTGAGATGATCAGAAATTATTTTCAGAAAACAAACAATTTCATTTATGTTTCTGCTACATAAAACAAAATCCCAATCTCAAAAAGTGAGATTAGCTTCTCCTTCTGGGGAAACATTATCACCTCTACAAACATAAAGAAAGGTGGCACAATAAGGACAACTTCTTATGAAAATATTCATGGTATATTAACTGTTTTTTCTCCAATTCAGACCAGCTGTCTATTTCTAATGTGTATATTCTGTACTCTACATGTACAAAAATAACTCAATGGCACCTTCAATAAGCTTTATATTAATGTAAATATTAAAATATGCCTATTAATAAAAGCAGATCCCCCCCCAAAAAGAAAAAACATTGAGGATCTGACTCACAGCTGACCCAGAAGACAGCATAAAAAGCAACACTTCAAATATTGTATTTCTGTGTTTCCTGAATTCTGAACCCCCCTTCTTTTTTTTTTTTATTTATTTTTTTTTTAAAAAAAGGTCATTTACAGAATATTATTTTCTGGATTATATATGTAGGTAATAAATCTGTTGTCTCTTATCCATAAACATTTAAGGAACAGTCTTATCCCTGAATACTGAATGTTGAGCTTTTCAAGTTTCAACTAGTTTTAAAAACTGAGCAAGTGTTCCAAAAATCTAGGGACTTCCTTAAAAGTCAGAAGACTTGAATGCAAACAAGGGGCAAGTATCAATCAGTGTGCCGTTTTAATCAGGCTGACCTTTCTCTGACAGTTTTATATAGTCATTTCGTTTGGCCGTCAACCTGGTGCTGATCACAAAGCAAGCATAAATCAAACAAATTTCATCAGAGTAATTCTGCACTTCAGCCAGGCAGGCATGCATTGCCTTGCAAGGGATTAACACCCTTTCTTGCACCTGTGCGCTAGACAGAAAAGATATATGAAAAGCTGTTTCTTCATAGCCTTTTTTTAATTCGTACATGGAGAACTTCACCTCTAAGTCAAACACTTTTGCAAATTAATTCAGTAGTAATGGCAAGAAATAATGAAGTATACAGAATGGGAGCCATGTTTATCCATATTTATCCATGTTTATCCACAATCCATTAAAATACTTTGTTTAGAGAAAAATTGGCCCTATGAATAGGATCAACTACAAAGTTAAAAAGCTACGTAGGTTTTCTGTTAAAAGAAGTAAGAATGAACTTCACTTGCAAAATTTAGATTTATTTTGATTTATTAGATATTATTTTGTTATAGCTTTATTCATGTGTATTATCTTTGCCTGTACTTTTTAGATTAACTTTGCCCATCTCAGAGTCTTTACAGATTTTCTGTAATTGCATCCTCTGCCTCCTACCGTGAAGATAAGACTCTATGCATGCCTAGTTTTTAGTATAATGGTCCTTCCACATTCATCTGTTAGTAAGTTACATTTAAACTAAGGAGCTCTTTTCTGAGCTATTGAAACCCCTTCATTTAAGAAAGATTATTTTTGTGAGACAGACAGTATTATTCATAAGCTTATGGAATGCAGTTTACTACATGCTGCACTCACACTGTGAGCAGTTTCACACCTTGGAAAGAACAGTACAGATTTACTCACAATTAACCTCTGTCCTGTCTTTGGAAGTATAAGTAAATACTGTCACATACACACACTGTCAGTCTAGCTGGTAATTTCAGAACGAGATATCAAAACAGATAAAGTGCTTTTCTTTTTAAAAAATACTTTTTATTTAACAAGTAGTTCATTCATGAGAGAAGGAGAAAGGGATGTGAGACTGTGGGTCAGTTATTTCTCAGTTTTGAATTTCACAGTTGGATAAAAAGGTAAATAAATAAAAAGCTGTTTTAAAGAAAAAAAACACATTCTTGTTAAAAAGCATAACCCTTTCTCCCTGCTTTTCCTTTCACAGTGAATTCATTACTTCTGAAAAAAAATGACTGCAGTCATAAAGGCCATAACTTGCTCCCCCTTCCCAGCTAATGTGCTTTAAGACTTTGGGTGAACCTAAAGGAACCACCTGTAATCATCAGCAGTCAAACTGATCCCTATATCCACCCAGCCTTTGCAGATTAGCAAGAAATTAAACCGAAGACACAACAGTTTCATACACACGCACAGCCCCAAGAACACAAGCAAAGACGCCTGGGTTGACAGAAATTCCAAAAAGGACAGAAAATTGTTTCTTCCGCTGCTTAATAAGATCTATGAAACCATAGAAAAGGTATTTCCCTATTTCTTTGTTGGGCACAAATCTAATTAATTATAGCCTCCTCTTTCCCAGACCTCATGTCTAGTCACCAACAGCACACCACTTACAGCATTTTAATCTCAATAACCTTCTCCTCCCCAAATTTTTAGCCACCACTCTGCCAGGGAAAAGATGAAAGTAATTTCTATGCTGACACACATCATGTTATTAATTCCCATTCTTGCTGATGCAAGTATCTCATTTGCCATCACTCTCACATTACACTTTTTTTATTGACCACCTATGTTTTCTCTGCTTTGACTTAGAAATACAACATTTGCTCTTGAAATTTTGCAGAAATTAATTGTTGGAATATCAAGAGATGCATTTAGGCAGACAGACTTGGTTTGTTTGGGGTTTTTTTTCTTGGTAAGTGCTTATATTCAATCTGATTTGTAGTGGAGTGCCGAGAGGTTTTGGTTTCTGTATATGTCTGAGCCAACTACAGACTTGGAAAACAAACTTAGAAAAAATAAAATTAAAGTACTGACCAAGCTTTTATATGGTGAACTAGAATGGTAAAACACAAACCTGTATTTACGATAAATTTTAAAATAAATTAAATAGTTTGTGTTAAATTCTATCCAAAAGTAAAAGTTCGCAACAATAACTACAATATGCTACAACAGCAACAGCTACAGAGGGCATTAAGATACTATGCATATTTGGGGATATTTTGCAACATTAGATACACAAGCCAGATGGCTCACAAAGACTTCCAGGTTTACACAATTTTAGAAACTAAATATTTTAGAAAGTAATTGACATAATGGCAGGAATTTAAAAAACTGAAGGACAACCAAATGTAAACATGAGTTGATTTCGATCAATCAAATACCATTTAAAAATTGCATTAGGACTAGAATTAACAGAGGTTTACTATACACCTATCTCATTCTGCTTCAGAAATATGACTAAGCAAATAAAATGCAAACCGTGATGCCATCTCAAGTAAATAATATCTATTAAAAAAAAAGAAATTAAATTTTCAATCTAAGTAATACATGATAGAATCACAATAAGTGATAGTTCCTTTCTGTAGTAACTATGACAGCAAGGTGGTCTAATTACACTTACACACTGAACAATTCAGGCCAAGAACTTCCACATACATATAACACAAATTATGAATATTTAATCTGAGACAGAGCAAAACTAGTATATTATGTATGCTATTAAATCATTATTTGCCAGCAAATTAAATTAACTGTGGACAAAAAACAAAGCGAGTTTCAACTGAAACATTCACTATTTCATCTCAACTACTATGAACATTAATAGGAGAAAATTTATTTACCAAATTACAGGGGTAATCTGTTGGAAAGTTGAATTGCATTACTCAGATCCAGTTTTAAACCCTGTCAGATTCAGTGACTATTTTCTCAGCATGTCAGGTAGGATTTAGTAATAAAATACTGAGAATTCAATTCATGTAATAATGATTAGCCTCTACTAGCAGAGGGATCAGGCAAGAGAGAAGAGCCCCAATTGGAACAACAGAGGTAAGAATGTAGCTCTGTCCAACTGAAAAGCAAAATCAGCTACCATATCAGTCACTTTCTTTTTGTCCTGTGTGACTCTATTGCTCCTGCACTGAAATTACAACCAATTGGAATTCCCCCAAGTCAGCAAATGGCATCACAGCGTTGCTGTAGTCTCAAGAGAGAGGTGGAATCTCCCTCTCTGGGAGCTCTCATTGAACAAGCAAATCTTTCCATCATGTATACTTCCAAAATTGAACAGAAAACCAATTTCAGGTGCTGATGTCATTATTGTAACTATTTCAGCAAATCTGAAAAGAGAGCAAGAGAGAGAGCATGCATGCATGCAAGAAGAAGCAGGAGCTGGGTTTTCTTCCAAACTGAAAAGTTTCCAAGAGATTCCTTCTAGCACAAATTTCCCAGAAACACATTTGTTATGCGTTTCCTGTATGTTACACATCTCAACATTTTCTTTCAAATAGAAGAGATATCTTGACAGAAGTGTGAGACAAAAATTTGAAGACTGGAAGTAAGCAAAAATATTTATTCATTTCCCACAGAAGTCTGAAACTTGTCACAGAAATTTAACATATCATCCTCCCAGAGCATTTTATGAAACTTCAAACCTATTTTAACATAAGTAGTATATCCACATTACCAACATAAAGTCTGAAGAAGCATGATGTGATGTTGACAGATAAAAACACAAGTTATTTTTTTCTTCCATGCGAAAGGAAACCAAACATCAATAATTAAAGCAGGCTGTACAACTTCCCAGTAAAGAGTTCTCTCAAGAGAAAAACAGGGGAAAAAAGTTCATCTTATAAATCTATTCATGGAACACAAGAGTGTTTTGTTACGGCTTTGTGAACTACACATAGATCCAAAATAGAATGGACCAATTTCAAATTTGATCTCACTTTCTTACAGCCTCCATATTGTAGATAGGAATACATGCTTGTTTTTGTGTGGTTAGAGATAAAGAAGTGATTTGTATAAGTCCCTATAGCTCTTCAGTGATTCCTAACATATTCCATGAGGAATTTCACATGGTTGTTCAACTGGCGTTGAAGAGCACCTATACGTTGTATGTGTATTTCTGTATTTCTTCAAAGCAGAAGTCCCATGTCACCGAGGCTAGACTGACTCTAGTACCTAAGTTCTCATTTACACACAAGAACACAACTTTCTTTCCTGTAGAAAGGAGTTACTGTCCAGTAACTTCTTACTGTCCAGCAGCATGCATAAGACTTTTTACAGAAAACTCTACTGTGTGGAAGAAGAGGTATTCAATATTTCCATAGCATGAAAAAGAAAAAAGCATATTGTGGTAAGTCACCTACTTTCTTTGTACAACTATAGCCACCAGACCATTCTGCAATCCAGGAAAGCAAACCACCCCCACAGGGCAGGGAACACTGCCACAAAAAGGGAAGACTGATATGTAGCTCCAAAACTTACATCACATAGTCAAAATTTACTGTCCTACATATGAAGAGAAATTCGGGAAAGCAGCCCAGTGGGAAAAAGTATGGTACTGGAATCAAGGTCAAGGCTTTATTCCCAGCTTGGCCATCACAGCCACTGATGACCTCAGGCAATTCATCTTACCCATGTGTCCCAGACCGCCTGTATTTAAAAAGATTTAAAACAGCATACCTATTTTGCCAAACTTTGAAATATATTGATGAAAAATAACTTATTTTCCTATGAAACAGTTAAGCAGTTTCATCAGAAAAAGGCATTGTTAAGAAAGAAAAAGAGAAGCAGCAAACAAACCCTTACCTTCTCCAGGACTGACTGCAGCTGGTAGACTGTTCCAGTCCAGGGTCCAGTTAGGGCATGGATGAGGAGAAAACTTTGTTTCAATACCACTTTCCTACATGAAAGAGGGGAAAAAAATAACTGTCTAAGGCTCTGATCCTGTATCTGCTGAAGTTGGTAGCAAAATTCCCGCTGATTTTAATGGCACCAGATCAAGCTATATGCCACACTCTGTCTGAACAGGCAACTGACTCGACATTACATGGGATTTGAATCATCTGTTTCTTTCACTTTCACAAGAAATCCCTGAATTTAGGAAATGCTGTCAGTCCATACACAAAAAACATACAGAGAGTTATGGAATGCAAAGGAGAGTCTTCTTTAACCAAAAATCATTGTTCAGAGCTCTAAGAAAATAGCAAAAAAACAACAGAAATGATGGAATACTGAAATCAAACAAAAAAGCAACATTTTGTTGCATCATTTTTATAAATGTCTGTCTTTAATAAAGGAATACAGTATTACAATTTAAGCAAAGGGTTATTTTGGTTATTCAAAACTACTGATTATTAGAGCTTCCAGCGGTTTTATCTTTGCTCAATTCCTGAATCAGAAATCATAACAGAAAAAAAAAAAAAAAAAAAGAAAATTACTTCTAAGTCAATGTATATGAAACAGAAGACAGACAAAAATGTATTAACTGTTGAAGGCTGCCAGAGACTTAGCTTCTGAAATTGTAATAAATTTCCCCTATTCCAATTCAAACAGAATATTCCCATTAAAAATAACACATTAAAACGTTAAATTACCATTAACTTAGTCATAGTTGGCCTTGGACCACCTATAAAATGATTGTCTTCATGCTCCTCTTCTAATTCATTGGGAACCAATAAGAAGTTTTGTAGCTGTTCCTCTGGAGCAGACTGCAACTCTGGAAGTTGGAGAAGCTGCATACTGCATTTGTCAGCAGCTTTCTTTACTCTAGGTATTTCTTGAACTCTTTGATACCAACTGGATATCAGAGGCAAATTTAACAGATTTTTACCTTGCTTTTTGCTGAAAACCTAGAAAATAAAATGGAAAGGTTACTTGGTACTGTAATTTTCTTCCTTCAAGCCACAAAGAGAAGGTGTGAACTATGGAAGGGAGTGTGGCTCTGTGCTGTCCGTCGAGACATTCACTCAGCACACTGCTAAGGCAAAAAGCTGGTTAAGAGCTCAGGCCTGTAGGTGGAATTGTCAGCTTGCCATTTTGACATTACCTGCAATCCCTGTGCTTTGAATAATGAAAAAGTTTAAGTGACCAATTTTAATCATAATTTCAGTCAGCAAGAGAAAAACATAATTTAAATAATATTCTTAGTCATCTGCTATTTCCTCAAGAGACAATAATTCACTTTGGCTGGTAAAAAATACAAAATAAAACTAAAAAAAAACTATAGTAATTTGCAATGAATACTGTAAACAAGACAATATGGTACCTGAATGCTTTTCTTTTCCCCAGGTATCCTACCACCCTTAGAAACTCGTCCACTGACACCTGCTTAGCCAGCACCTGCAAGCCTGAAATGCCTGTGACTAGGTGGTAACACCAGAACAGGATCAGGCTAATGTCATCCCTGCCTTTGCTGAAGTTTTTGCACTACATATGGAACTTTTCTTTGCTAGCAATGGACTCCATACTTAAAAAGGGGGGGTATTCAAACTTTAGACTCTTAACTCCATATTTTTTAAAGAAAGATGGTGACTAGCATTTTTTTTAATTAAATATTTATGATAGTGGTCAAGTTGCTTTTAAATGAAATTGGAAGCACAGAAGAAATGAAATTCTTAAGTCTCAATATAGTACACATATTACAAGAAAAGTTACCCATCTACATAAAGATCAGGTGATTTAAAAAAGGATGCGTTTGTTCCTGTTGGTGAACTGAAATAATTTCTGTTCATGTTCCCAAATATCTGAGAACAGTAAAGTTCATCATCTTACAATATTTTCAACTTTTTAAACTCTCCATAGCTGTCTACAGTGTAACCACAGTAAATCAGAAATAGTCTCTGGACACCTGCTGCCAAAAGCTGGCTTTATCAAACTCAAGCTCCATATGCAGAGTTGTAAAATCCCATTAGTTCAGTATTTAATTTAAAAATTACAAAGCAAACAGGATAACTGATTTTCAAGGAGAACAAAGTGATGATATACTATAAATATAAAAATATATTTAATAAATTGTATGTAAATAAGTTTAATTTATTTTTAAATATTCTGTTTTTTATTCACCCCAGAGGCATCTCAGTGCCGGCTCACAATTGTGAAATTGGCATTCAAGTTCTTCACTTGTAGCATTAAAGCAAACACAACACAAACTGATGCTTCAAAGGGTGAGAAGGGAAAAAAAATATCGAACAGTAATACTAACTTTAAAATGAAAGGGCTGGTGACATGAATGTTTGGGATTCCTTTGGACCAAAACTTCATTTAGCTGAAATGAAAAAAATTTGCATGTCTAACTGGGCACATGATCAAACTGAGACAGAACAATTTATTTTAGTCATCAGTGGTCAGACACTGCTTACGGAGGATAAATTAGTATGGTAGTTATTTGAAAGGTCATCTTCTTGTGGAACTTGGAGACTATGAAGGACTACAGCACACGTATGTGAAGAGCAGAGTGTTGCCATGATATGCTAATACTTGGGAAATTTAATTTGTTTAGGCCCTTGCTGGATCAGAGAACCCACAAGATGGATTAACTAAAATTAATGTTATAGCTGGAAATTTGAGAGCCCTTTAGCAATATATCAACATGTAAACCAGAATTCCTTTATTTCAAAAATACAGGAAAACCAGTATGTTGTGCTATGATCTTCATTTTGGAGAACGTCAGAAGCATGAAATGACCAAACTATCAAGACAGCTGAAGGGCTGGCAAGCTTTTGCCAGTTTTTTCAAGGGAGATAACAATTTGGACACTAGCAAAAATAACTGTCTCAGGTTTGGGTTTTTTTTTTTTTTTTTTTTTAAGATAACATCACAGGATATGTTCAGTATCTCTAACTGCATTGCTAAAAAACACATGAAAAATACACTTACGAATAAAACAGTGCTTCCATCATAATATATTATTTATTTTTCTAAGGCTGCACTACAAAACATCTCTTCTTTGTACCCCACCCTGCAGTAGGTCACTGTATACAAATTAAGAGGTCATAGCCCCGTATGAGATGCTACACACAGTTGCCATGAGTATGGTATGCGTCAGCAACACACGCTCATGGCAAGGGCCAACAGCATCCCGGGCAGTATTAGGAGGACCATTGCCAGCAGGTCCAGGGAGGTGATCCTTCCCCCTCCACTCAGCACTGGTGAGGCTGCATCTGGAGTGCCGGGTCCTCCAGTTCTGGGCTCCCCAGTACAAGAGAGACAGGGAAATACTGGACCAGGTCCAGCAAAAGGCCACAAAGATGATTAAGGGACTGGAACACCTGACATACAAGGAAAGACTTGGAGATATTCAAAAGACGACTGGACGTGGTCCTGGGCAACCTGCTGTATGTAGCTGACTGCTTGAGGACTAGACAATCTCCAGAGGTCCTTTCCAACCTTGACTACTCTGTCATTCTGTGCCTGTTTTAACATAAAATTACAAATCATGATTACATAAAAAGGCAGAGAAGAAAAGGCTATGCAAAAAAAAAAAAAACAAAAAACAAAAAAAAAAACTCTTGCACACATCTCTCTATTCAGTGTGGAAACAGAAACTGGTAAAGAACACTTGAAATGACGCAAAATTGGTCAAATTCAAAAAAAAAAAAAAAAAGCAGCTTTCTTGCATGCTGTCTTTTATAATGTCCTTAGGATAATCAGGAGTAATTAGGAATAGCTAAAGGAGCAAAAAGAGGATGAATTAAGTGTATGTGTAATTTTAATATCAAATTCAATATCCTAATATTAACACAGGCAGAAATATATTAATTCTGTTAAGGAAGAAGTCTTTTGGAAGGCAATTCTGACAGGCACTGTTCCACTTGATAACGAGTGTTCTAAATTGTATTTTAAAAAGTGAATAGTGGTTTCTCCCAGATGGAGAACAGAGCTTTTGTTATTCTTCTATTAATTTTAAACAGTTACAACTAATGGAATGTGTAACAAGGCTAACCTCAGAAAGATAACACAAATGGAATGAGGTAATGAAAAACAACTCTTCAGCTTCATTATCTTACTGTTGGCAATTATAATTATGATCAGCTAGTCTAGTCTCCTTTTATTTATTGTATGATTCCAGACATATACCTATTGAAGACATCATTATTATTTGTACCCTTAAAGTGAAGTATAAGAATAATGATTTTTTTAAACATAACCCTGGAAGTCCAGGTACAAAAAGCAATTGATAACATTTTAATACAGGATTAAACACTCCAGTGCTTCTATCAACACCAGTGGGACCACTGGTTTCAACCAATTACCTGCAAGAAGCCTACAAATGCAGGTTATTAAATTTGGATAACTGTAGAAATCAAGATATAACTGCTCAGAAAACTGATCACCAGAGAACAGAGAGAAAGTAACTTTACCCAAGAGCTCTTACAATATAGACAAAAATGAAACTGAAAACAATAGTTTTGCAAAACAATCCTTGATGCAAGCTAACAAAAAAGCATTACACAATATATACTTCATAAGCTGCACAGCGCCAGGACTCAAGGGTCACACATAAGTAGCATTCCCAGCTGTTCAGGGTACATTTAAAGAAAGATTTCACTAAATTGCTGAAATTGATTAAGAATGTGATCCAGGATTCTTCTCACGCACAGCACCAGTAAATCAAACATTGCTATAAAAAAATGCTTTTCTTATCTGGAAAAAGCCTTGGAAAAAGAGTGAAATATTTTAAAACTTAAGACAGTAAGGAAGCATTCTCACAGATTTATCACCATCCATACAAAAGTTACTGTTAATCCTCAATTACGTGTGATTTACCAAATAGACAAACAAAACAGAGATGAATTAATAATCATTTCTGCAAAGTAATTTATCTTAATTCAAAGGTAGCCATGTAAATCTGCTTCTGGTACCCCTACTGGGATCATCACACAGAGATCCGCTAAAGACAATTACCTTGGAAAAGTTACAAAGTGGGTATTTCGCACAAATTAGTGTTAGTAAGTATTTGTCTCAATTTTAGAGATCATTTCTCTGAACCTGACTGACAGCATCTTCTCCAGGAATTTCTTTTGTTTTCAAACACCATAAGGCAAATTTGGCAAAGGAACTTATATCAAAACGCAAATCTTAATTTCACTAAGACCTCCTCTTTGCAACAGAGACCAGTTTAGCTGTCTTTCTTTTTAGAGTAACTGCAGGAATACTGGTTATAGGCAACTCTGCTGTATCATTTTATTTGTAATTGTTAGGTGAAGTATAGATACTTCCTTAATTCTTTTCCACGTATACGTCCTCATAAACCTAACTACACTGATATGCTGAGCAAGACTCTCACAGAGTCTTGCAACAGGAGAGTTTCTCCCATTGTAAAATAGGTCCTGAAGCTGAGCTCAAGCGATTTGCACTACTCAGCCCTACCTCTCTTTCCAGAGGTGAGAAAAGGAAAAAAAGGAGATCTGATGGCTGTATTAAGCTCAAATTGTATTCTCACACATTTTCCTAGTCCAGATGTTAAGACACTTGCACAACAGAACTTGCATCTGCATCTCCAGGATCTGCAGGACTCTGACATTTACCAGTTAAGTGCTATAAGCAACAAACTGCAAACAGAATCTTTCTTTCTCAGGCCCAATAAAAACTCTATAAAAGAGTATAGAGAGAGCTCTACAAATAATGGGCAAAAGAGACCCACTAGAAAAGAGTCGATAATCAAGCAACTAAGGCTCTCTCTACAAGAGGGTAGATGGCCTTTTAACAGATCATTGATCTAAAAGGTATAGAAACAAGAATATTTTACTGATCCAATTTACAGTTGAGTTGACACAGCCAAGAGGCTGGCAAATTGCATAGTGCAGGAACTTTTTAAACCAGCTGTGTCATTTAAGTATTTAGGTAATGTCAGAAGAGCAAAGATGTATTCCCCAGTTTTCCACATTCTGTGTGGTACCCTGACTACTAGCTGTATCAGTGCTTTTCCTTTTTTATTCTGGTGAAGTCCTTTGAAGATTTGAAATTTCCATATAGACTGGGAGACCTTTTGAAATCTCCGAACACTTCACGAGACAGGAAATACTCCTACAAGCATAAAGAAATTTTTCATATATCCACTATATAATATTTGCTAACATATACTGTTTTTCCTCATCATGCTGTAAAAAAACTCTGATGTGGAAGAAAAAAGCAAGGATGAAACAGCACGTTGTTTTTTGTCCAATATTTCAAATGTGCTAGGTGATTGCAAAGGAGAAGAGAGACAAAGGCATCTTTGATCAGACCATACTCGGTGTTTTGAAAATACATACACAATCTGATAGGAGAAGTATAAACTGCTCTTACATAAGAGATAAAAAAAAACAAACAAAGCCACCACCACCCTCCAGCCATCTCCTCTGAAGGAAAGTATGAGCTTTCCAGCAAGAGGTTATTTGATCATACAGGTAAACACAAGAGCCTGTTAGAAAAAAAAAATAAATTAAGTACTTGATCTCATAGCAGTGGTAGAAGGATCATAACTTTTCAGTTATAAACTTCATTTCAAGAGCTTCTAGCAACCCAAAATTTTTCAAGGGAATTTTCCTTTCATTGCAGTAAACAAAGGACCTTCCACAAACTGAAAAACAATTCGGTAGCAACAATGCTATAACACAACTACAGATTACTGAGGTTTGAGGGGCTGAAATTTACCCCCCAAAAGCTGGCTCCCTGGACACAACACCTGGCTTCTGAGCAGTCACAATGATCAGTCATTGCTTGGAGAAGAACATAGACCAAGTATTGCAAAACCAAAACAACACAGAAGAATAATAGCTTTGCTGATATGAGTATTGCACTGTCCCACACACTCATCTTTGTCTACAGATGTGCAAAGAAACAGGCTTATTTTATAGTGGGCTTGACAAAAAAGCACCCATGAGAGTAACTGTAAAGCAGGATTGGCTACATAGAAATGTTTCCTCCCAACCAAAGGAGACATTTCTAGGAACCAGAAAAAAATTATAGAATAGATCATTAATATACTAGAAGGAGAAATAAGCAATCAGAAGTCACAGTATACTGTGCTTTAAAAGGAAGCATTTGCAGACAAAAAAAATTGTCTTTCAATTCATCTTCAATGAAAAGTGTATTTCAAGGGAATCTCAATAAATTAGATACCACTAGTGTACATAAATGAGTTTGTGGAAGTTTACTACTGGTTGATACCCAAGTATCTCCAGCTTCGGTATATGAAAGGGAAGTCAAGGATTTATATCACTAAAAAGCCACCACAGTCTCTGAATGTCTTTTTATTCATTGCCTCCCTAAAAAGCATTTTTACTCTTCTAGGAAACATCTGTATTTTTAGACATATCTGTCCATATTGAGATAAGGTCAGATAAAGCTTCAAATCTTAGCTGAGAAGTATTTCAATTATGGTGATATCCATGCAGGGAGAGAACAACAAAACTGGCTAGGGTTTCATTTTGCCTTGCCCCACCAGTTCATTTTAACCAAAATTAAACAGAGAAGATTGCAGCTAAGACATCTTCATGTTTACCTACTTCTGTTTTATGCACATCACAATGCACTTAAAGTATCCATTTAAAATCTCTCATGGTAGATCTCTCTTCTCATATTTTTCAAATTATTCTATCATTCTCAAACTTCCCTCCTCTTAAAATTTGTAATTTACAATAGAATCGAAATTCCAGATCTCAAAAAACTCCTCACAGATAAAACAATCTCATTTTAGTAAATTTCTGTTGAGTCATGGCTCTAATTTAACATACTAAATTTGAGCAAGAAGGTATCTTCCATGCATATCAGGAAAAAAGCTGGGTTTAGATCATGTTTGGTTAACACATCTAAATTAAACTATACTTAGCCAGCTGGTACAGACATCCACTATCAAAATGCTTCTGAGATGAATAATTTTAGAAATTGCATATATGATGGTTTTAAATAAATTTTCTGTCATTAAAAATATAACTACTGGTCTTTTTCTGTCAGCAGTGTCTAGACTTGAAGATGATCACCAATAACTTTAAGAGCACCCTTAATTTTAGATTTATAAGCTGCCATTGCTAACTTAGAACAGTGAACAACTGCAGGGTCCCCCCACCACCACCCATCCTGAAACAACTGATATTTATCACCAAATCTGGCTTTGCAATTTTTTAGTTGGAAACTAAAAAAATGTTTTTAAAATGTTCTGGAAAGGAATCACTCCATCAGAGAAGTCTCTGGTTAAACCTACTCCTCTACATACCATTTTGTAATCCTTAAGGAACCCTTCCTCCACTCACTGCATAAATCTTTGTCTTTGGTGTTATCTGTCTCACTTACCGCAACACACTCCAAACTAGACCGCAATTGACCTTTGTTGCTTTCTTCTCTTCTTAAGATGCTGTTTCAGATATAACAGGTTATTTACTTTGGATGCTGCGCCTCTCCTCATGCATTTCAAATAGCAGAAGTGATGGAAGAGAAACGCTATTCAGTGTTATCACTAATAGCCACATGTCAACACATACAAAAGCACAAAAATAAGCAGTTAATGACGGTATGGAAGAAGGAGGAAATAACGTTTAGAAAAACAATTTCATGGACAGCTTTGTGCCCAAGAATATTTCAGCATACTAGTTTAAGAGCAAACAGCATTTACTGCATACTTATACACTGTGTATTAAAAAGTAGTTTTGGTGATCTCACCAATCCCTACTACGTATAAAAACAAACACAAGTATTCTGTTTCAGGTTAAGTTCACATAGCAAATGCTGCAATATAGTTTCAGTGAACATACTCTACAACTTTTCAGTTCTTAAAAAAATACATAGACACTAAATATCTGCAGAAGTTTGTCTTACCAAGAACTGATGGATGCATGGCAAAAGCACTATATCTGCCAAGGTGAAATAAAGCCCTTCTGCAAAAACATGGTCCAAAGGTGGAAGGTCAGAGGTTTTTGTTTTCCTGATGTGAGTGGGCTCCCTGTTGACTGTAGCTGATACTTCCTGGACAAGCAGTTTGGAGAAAGCTATGCTTAGTTCCAAACTTGGAAGTGGATGTTCATCCATTTCTACTGTTTTTTCTCCTTCTGCTGCTTCTTTAGGAAGTACAGACAGTGCAGTCTTGGCACCTGCCTTCTGTTGTTGAAGTTTTTGCCTTCGGATTTTGTCATCATTATGCACTCGGACAGGTTCTCCAAGCTTCCTTTCAAGCTCTAAAATGTCAGGAGGAATAGACTGACATTGCTCAGCAGATCCCGTCAAAAATCTTTCAACAGCCAGAGGTATGCTGATTTCACAAAGTCTGGTCCACCGGCTAACCTGTCAGATACATTTATATAATTAATACATTCTCTACCTATGAAAAAGGAAAAACAAAATCCAGGATATCTTTTTGACCACTTAAAGCAAAGACATTTCAGCCAATGGTGACTAACTCCAGTTTTAAATGCATTCTGTGATAATCTTAGAAGCTCAGATATTTTGCATTACTTTTGCAATAGCAGAATAGGAAAGCTAACTTTTACACATAACAAAATGGATAGTTATCCAGTATAGAATATTTTTATTGCTTATTACTGGCGTAAGATTACGGTGAGAAGCAAAGCTACGATAAATTTATACATGTCATCTTTACTCAGTGCCAATAAAACCAGAAGACTACACCAAACATATCTTGAGCATAGTATTTATTTTACAGAAAAGCACTATTAATTTTTTTTTTTGCATGCAACACCAAAAAGCTTTAGTCTGACTGAACAACAACTTAAAGTTACTTCTGTTTTTTCATGTTCTTATCCTTGTCCTCTACTTTTTTTTATTATTTGTAGTTAAAGTCCTAAAAGTTTTAACTTTTACTGTCTTTTCTTACTCAGTTTACCTACTTTGCAGCAACCCAAAACATGTAATCTAAATATTTTTTCCAGCTGTTTCAGCGGAGGTTTCTGGAAGATGCCAGGGATAACTTCTCAATGCAGGTGCTAGGTGAGCCAACCTGAGAATATGCTCCCCCAGATCTGCTGCTCACCAACAAGAACAAACTGCATTGGGGATGTGGTAATCAATGGCAACCTTGGCTGTAGCAACCATGAAACAGTGGAATTCAACATCCTAAGGGGAGTGAGGAAGGCAAGCCTAGATGGGTGGACTGCCAGATGGATAACTAGATAGATGAAGAATGGGCTCAATTGTCAGCTCAAACAGTAGTGGTTAACAGTTCATACCTTACCTGAAGGCCAGTTACAAGTGGAGCTCTTCAGGCCTAGCCTATTTGTTATCTTTACCAATGACCTGGAGGAGGAGATGGAATACACTTTCAGGAAGGTTGTGGAGGAGCAGTCAATATACTCCAGGATAGGGCTGCCCTTCAGAGGGACCTGGACAGGCTAGAGGAATGGGCTGAGAGGAACCTCACAGAGCCTCATGAAATTCAGTACAGAGCCTTACACCTAGGATGGATTAAGTCCCTGTAACAGTACAGGCTAGGGACTGAGGACTTGGTCAGGTAGCAGCTCTGCAGACAAGACCCTGGGTGTCCTGGTGGATAATACGCTAAACATCAGCCAGCAGTGTGCCCTAGCAGTGATGAAGGCCAACAGCGTACGGCACCGCCTCAACAGGAGCGTGGTCAATAGATCAAGGGAAGTGATTATCCCCCTTCCCTCATGGCTTGTTTTAGACCACATCTGGACTACTCTGTCCTGTGCTGCCTCTCCCAACCCCAAACAAGAAGGATGTCGATAAACTTGACTGAATTCAATGGAGGGCCATGACAACTGTCAGCTGCTAGAGCACATGTGCCATATGAAGAACAGCTGAGGGAGGTGGGCTAGTTCAGCCTGGAGAAGAGAAGGCTTCAGGGCAACCCAGTAGCAGCTTTCCAACACCTAAGAGGAGATTACTGATAAGACAGAGACAGGCTGCTCTGTGGGAGAACAAGACAACGGATATAAATTGACATACGAAACATTCTGATTTGACTTGAGGAAAACATTTTTCACCGTGTCAAGCACTGGACCAGGTTGCCCAGAGAGACTGTGCAGTCTCCATCCTTGGAGGTTCAAGACTGACTAGACAAAGCCCTGAGCAACCTGGTCTCAATTCAGTGTTAACCCTGGTTTGAGCAGCCTAAATGACTCTGATTCACAAGTGCTATTCCACCATCTTCACAACGGTTTTACCCACCCATGCAAAATCAGCCATACGTTCTCACATCACAATGGGTTCTCCCCAAGAATGCTACTGAATCAACAGACAGCTAGTGTAACACATTAGTATAAAGAAAACACGATACTCAAATATAATCAGTTTTAAATATAAAGATAATAGTTGTCAGAATCTTCTTCTTGCTTTTCAGAATTTTTCCCAGCTCGGTTAAATTCCATTTCCCTTACTCTTCAACGAAACACTAGGTGTTGGCAAGAGTGCATATTCTTGAAATGGTAACAGCCATAATTAGCATGACTCAAAATGAGAAAGTACAAATATATTAGTTGGTATTTTACCAAAAAATATCTTCTGTGAACAATTCTATTTCTTTGAAGAACATTTACACTGCCCCATTCCTTCCAGTAAAATCTGACTTGACTTTTAGTTAAGGACCTTTACTTCTAGGAAAACAATTTGTGCTGGTCCCCTGGGTGGCCACTTAAGTTTCATATCTTGAAGTATTTAATTTTAGGAACATAGATTTGAAGTTCAAAATAATTCAATGACACACAATTAACTGCATATGTGGATTGACTTAAGAGATGCACATAAACTGCCATCACATGCATTTCAGTACCAGTGAAAGGTACTAAACCACCCTTTAGTCTGCTGGAATACAATTGGAAAGATTATTATTTTTTAAGATCTGAAACCAGGGTAGGAAAGTGATAAGTACAGCAGTGACTAGACTGAACAAGTTTATATTTGTAAGGCTATGACAAAGCTGACATCCACAGTAAAGTTTTCACAAGTGCTTAACCAGTTTAAACTATTAATTGCCTACATTACTTCTGATAGTGAGTCTTAGGTCCATTTGAAAATTCTACTCCTAACTTTGCAAATTTACAATCTGATCCTGCATTCTCTGTAAACCCAGAACTACCACTTGCTTATCACATATATGACTGCACACACAATACAGCACCCTACTTTTGGAAATCTGAATTCAACAAATTAAGAAATACTTGATTTGCTGTTAATTTTAATTTCAGAATGCCAGATTTTGTTTACTCCAAACTTTCACAGTTGTACTTCATAGTTTATTGAAAATATACTGCTTAAAATGGAGCAAAGATATGACCTTTTTTTTTTTTTTTTAATTTTAAGGTTATTCTTGTGCTGCTAAATATTTATGTCCCTAAAAAGAATTACTTTTCACCCTTATGCAAAAATCCAAAAGTTGAGTACCTTTCATTTCCTAAGCAAGAAGTTTCTTACTCAGAGACCTCAGTTTACATCAATATTAAAAGCCTACTTAGGAGTATTCCATTCTACTAAAAAAAACTATTAATACCATATATCTAATAGAAAAAGATGCACTCACTTCAGCACAGGCTTTTAAGCAGGTCTTCTTAAAACCTAAAAGTTCCAAAACATCCTTTCTGGATGGATCTGCCTCATATGTTTTCTGTATTATATGCCTTAAGACAACAGACAGGCCAGCTCGACAGAATTTGCCATCTTTCACGACAACAGCAGGCAAACAGCAGCTCTGCACCACCATAGGAAGCTGATGTCTGGAGATTAAGCAGACCTCAAAATCATGAAGTAGGTTTTTTGTCACAAGCTGATCATCTGCATTTTCACCAGTTGGCACTAAAAAAATTTTGAATAATTTGCAGTCACAGTAGGATAGCAAAAATAGTGAAATAGATGTATGAAGAGGAAAGATGCTGTCTCCATACTGATGAGAAAAACCCAAATACAAATGTTCTTCAGGGATGCTATCTTTCATCTTCCTCCTGAGCTTAGTTCCTGAAATAGAAATCAGGACACAACACTGAAAATACAGAACTGAGAACAAAAACATAGGGTTTGAAACAGTGGTCATTTCACTATTTGCTAAAACCGATTTTAGCATAAGACACTATTAAAGACATCCTGCCTGAATAATAAGTGGACTGCAATCCTTTCTTGAGAGGAGAGAGCTTTCAAATATACACTATTGCTTCACATATAAAACAAACACTGAAAGGGAAATGATTTGTGTAAAACTTTTTTCCATTTTTGCTTATTTCTGTCATTAAACGAAATATACAAAATCAAAAGAAAAGATTTCCATTAACTTTTTAGCGTATAAACATTTTATATCAAACAGGTTTATTTTTAAAAAAACATCAATAATCTTCCACAATCTTAACCATGCATTATTCAAAAATCAAGTTCCTGAGGACATATCTATTGTAGCTTATTTTATAAGTAGTTTATTTTATATTTGTCTTTCTGTAAGTTAGAAGCCCTGTACGGTCCTACATGTAAGCAACACAAAGCAATATTGGTTTCTATATTAAAAATGAATATAGAATCCAGTGAGATACTAAATGAAGGCTAAGAGGACAAAAAGAAAAAAGAGTTCATTTCAAGAATGCTGCATGAACACCTCAAACACACAAGATTAAAGTAGTTGAATGAAATAATATAGCTGAAATTAATAGTCTTGACATTAAAAAAATCACTTAAATTCGCTTTCCTTATACTTGATTGAAAGTCACATTTCTACTACTAAACTGTTCCATAGCAGTTTAATATAAAATAATGATGTAATAATTATTCTGCACCATCACCTAATAAAATTCTCCATTAACTTATAAATCACAATTCATATCGAAAGCTCTAGACACTAGATGGCTCTCTTAAAACAATCATTATAGAAGGCGGCTTTATTATAATTAGAGAAAGAAATTGGAACAACTAAAAAATGTCAGTATGATTTTTTTATACACACATATATAAAGCACAAGCAACACTGGAGCAGCATTAGTCTTTTAAATAACTGTCTAGATTAATAAGGTCTCTGTACAGGTACATGAATATGATGTAATTATTTACATAGTAAAAAGATTTTATATCTGATATATCCGGGATATTGGACTTTTTTTGTATTTCTGTAAATGCGTACATCAAATTTATTGTTTTATACTATTTATCACAAGCCAAAGCAATTGTCCAGAAACAGGCAGTGGAAGAATAAAGTCAAGTCCATCTGACATTAAACAGAAATCATAATGATGATTGTTACATGAAAATATTTTTCAACCATTCCACTACATGACTGTCTCAAAACAACAGTGGCTCAACATAAAAGCACTGTAGCTTTTCTTTAATTAATACACATGCCACACAAAGAATAGTACAATAAATAATTAAATATCTACCTTCCTAAAAGCTATTATACTCAGACAAACCTTGACAGCATGCAAGTCAAGGTGGATTCAACATTGTAGGTATAGCTCTGTGGAAGACATGGTATGGTGGGACTATTGTTGAATTAATCGAGAAGAGCTAGTCTTACCTACAAATTACACAGTTGCTAGCATTTAAACTCACATCTTGACTTTAAAACCTCTTTCAACATTCAGTGGTACTCTTTGTATGTATTTGGATTGTTTCCATCTTCCATGGTGACCAGTAAAGCATATACGATAAAACCCCTTCTCTTCCTGGCTGCTCTAGCCACTCAAACATATACATTCACCTTACAAATCATACCACCACTTAATTTGTTTTTCTGGTTGACCTTATTGCACAGTATCTTTCTATGAACCATTACATAAGCAGCTTTTTTGCCATTATCATGCTGTTTGGAACTGCTAAATAGTTTGGCAAATACTGATGAGGTTTCTATGTCCAAACTATATTATTCTATTGTTTTCACTTGTTAATCACCTGTTCTTACTGAACTGGTATTCCAAATCTATCATTCAGGACTGCACAAGTAATACATTAACCTCATTTTCCTCAGAAGTAGAAGCTCTGAAACACACTCTGCTCCTACACAGAGATTAAAATTTCATTCAACTAAAAATAAGAAATAAATATTTGGAAGATAACAAAATAAAGGTACTACTAAATCAGGCTGCTGATTAAAATGACAAAAACATCCTCTTTTGAAAAACTGGTGGAGGAAAGGGTGAAAGCTGTCAATATTATACTAGATGTGTGTGAACTCTCCTCAGATCTGTGGAACAGAATTAGTTCTACCCAGCATCAATGGATAATAGATAGCAGCCAATCAGTCCCAGAGATAGTAACTGATTGGAAATAACTTTCTGGTTATGGATCTGCTCTGTATTTAACCCTGTAACTACCACATCTGAAACCATCCTATTAGTCCATCTGTCTCCTTGAAGATTCTATTAGACAAATTCAACTATTCTTATCCTCCAGTATACAGCTATCACATACAGAAGCTTCACAAGCCAGATATGCTAACATCATTAAATCTTGCTGAAGCAAGTTAAGAAGATATTGTACAGAGCTACCTACTCCATTCTCCTGACACCCTCACGGCAATGTCAGAAAACAGGAACACGCACTCAGCCCACATACTTCAGTCCATAACATCTTAACTTAAAGCCATATTCCGCAACAATTTTAGGTAAGGCTCTGGATTTTGCACTGAAACAAACATATCCTCATGAAATTCTATTCTTCTGAATGCCATGAATAGAGAACCTCTGGGAGACAGCTGACATGGTGAACTAAGTCAGAGAGACTGAACTATTTTCTTGAACCTAAATGAACTTCTACAAAGAAAGATAGAGCATGGATCACAGAAACGGTGACACTTCATAACCAACTTAAATAGCAGCACAGTGTTCATGCAGTAAAATCAGATAAGTTTGCTGATTTGATTGAAAACAAATTACTTTTGGAAGGGTAGGAAGTAAAAGCCATGTTTCTCCTCGGCCGCTGCCCCTCCCCCCCCATCAGAGCAGTAAATTAATGTCATTCAGCAGGTGGCTGCAAAAGTGCCAGTTTAAAGGAGACTGCAGAAACGTGCAACTGCAGGTGACAGGGAGTCTAAGAAACTACTTGATTTGGCACTGGCTCAGTCCTAGGTAGCTTCAACTCATCTTGGCATCACACATTGAATCAGGTTAGTACCCTCTAGTCTCATTACTTGTCAGCTGTACCTTCCCCACAGCATCAACTCAAACTAAACTCCTATTTAGCTCTTTCCTATATTTTCCTTCCCCAGGTAAAGCCTTCTCACACAGTTTTGGTAGTGCTTAAAATAAGCTTAGATGGCCTATGAAAGCGACTCTCACTTAAACTGGCAAGGACAACACAAGTTACTGTACTTTAACTGCTGGCAATCCACCAGTACCTACCTGTAATTATGTACTCATGATCCCAGGAGGGCAAACAAGTTCTGCAGTAACTCTCCACAGATCATACAACTCAGCTCCATGAAGTACAAAGAACCAGGGAACAGATCTATAGAGGTGAGCATAATGCTCAATACAATCAAGTTTAGCTGCCTGTACATGCACATCCGTAATAATTCTGAAATAAAAGCTGAGCGTTCATTGCTGACCAAGAAGAATTTTAGGGGTCTTACTCAGTGAAGTTGTAATACCTGATCTTGCTGTTGATATTCTGACAGTCATTTTACATTTTCTTCTAGTTGGAGATAATTTTTTCCAAAAGCTAGATTCCACTTTAGCTATGTTTTCCTTTAGCTATGTTTTGTGCATCTGTTATAGGTGCATTTCTCCTGGGAAACAAAGAGCTTTACCTATCACTCATTTATAAAACCTTCATCAGTTACTCCCTTTTATTTTTAAAAAGCATTCAAAACTTTTTAGATTGATGTTTCCCTACATAATATTTTTAAGCCAAGACAGCTGTTGCAGTTAATTAGACTCTCCCCACATGGGAGGAGGAAGAGGAAAGCCAAACATGAAGATGGTCAATATTATGACAACTTCCTTTTAAGGAATCACATAAACAAAATGCAACAGTAACAATACAGCAACAATTAATCATTCTAGTCAGTAATTCTGAACTAATTAAAAACACCAGTGGTAAATTGCTAATTTATGAAAAAATGCAATCAACTGTAATGTATTATACTTACAGCACAATAAGCTCCAGAACAAGAGGTAACTCTAGCTCTCATCACGAGAGGTGCAAATGTCTCATTTCTTTTGTCTTCAAAGGGAGTTAAGAACATTGACCATTTCACAAGACCAGGCCCTAAATCTGAAAATAAGGACTTAAACACTTGGATGATTTCCAGACCCTCACAAACCAACTCGCACTTCATCATTTATACAATAGTCCTTCATTTTGATTCCTATAGGCAATCAGATCTCTCTCAACTAAAAGGCCCTGATCCTGCAAGTACCTGAGATGCCCGACTTGGGGGCATAATTGCAATATAATGTTCCATTATTTTCAGCTATAGCCCCAACTTCTTCCAATATAGCACACTGCTACTACTTACCTACAAAAGTCCCTTCCTCTTCTCAGATTAGTAGTACTACAATGAAAGTAATTTCTCAGAACTGCACTCCCTGTTCTGCTGCTGAGAGTTAATTTAGATCCAAATTATTAAACCTATTCTGTGGAGTGGAACAAATTACCTTCTTAATTAGGGTCCATTTAGGAAAATAACACTTTTGTGTTTCTGCAGCTAACCTCCCAGGGATGAAGTGACGAGCTTCACTCAACAGAGAAAATGCTGGGCTCAAAGCTTCTGTTTGCACCCTCCGACTGTTTCCCTCCTCCTCTGCTCTTCCCAGCACGGCGGTCTAGGAACACTTCTTTACAGGTGCCAAAGAACTTGCATCTAAATTCCAAGGAAGCCCAAACAAACACATTAAAACGTGCATCCTTAGATTCATAAGAACTCACGCTTAAATATCAAACTAATACCTTTCAAAAGTCTACCTATTGATTTCATGAGGGTTAAGATTCACCTGTCAATTTGTTGGGGGTTGTTCCACCTTTCCCTTTCCAACACTTGCACTTAACTCTTCACTTCTTTGTTTCATCCAATCGAAAACAGCAATTTTTCAACATTTCATTGCTGAGGGTACTTATCTACGTAGCATACTCCTCCTCAAAACAAGATTAGACTGTACAGTGATTAAAATAGCTGTTGGTCTGTGACTCGTCTCCCGAGCCTGCACCTGGAAAGGTCCAAAGACAGTGACAACTCTAAGAAATAAGGAAGCTGCAACTACAAGCACAGCCTATAGCGACCCTCTCCTTTCCACTCCATTTTGGGCCCAGAAGTCTCCTGAAATAGTTGGAAACAGCTTGAAGTTTGGTCCATGGAAAATTATCCTCACTGGCAGAATGAACACTTTGTTCTTACACTATTATAATCACAACCAGGTCCTGCCTCTTTTATCATTTCAAGGTACACAAAAGCCACATATGTATCATTTCACTCATAACACATTACACACAGAAAATTACTCATTTCATTCTCATATTCTACTATGGTGTTTTTGTTTCTATCTTATAAAATCAACCATCTTCAGAAAGAAACACCGGCTTTTTAATGCATGCATTTAACACTTATTCTCCCATCTCTTGAACTCTCAGCTTGTGAGCTCACAGTCATTTCATCATCTAGATCTTTTTCCCTCCCATTTTCCCAGAGCTGCATCAAGTGTAGCTGATGACTTCCCTCCCTTTTCTCCCATACATCCAGCCCCTTTAAAAAGTTCCATTTTGCCTCCTGCTATTCTCCAGCTGCACTGCATCTCATGAATTCTCCAGGTATTATCTCATGAAAGAAGCAATTAGAAAAATAGCCTGAGCTCAATTGTTGAGAAAATCTTTTGTAAGTCACCTTCTACCTATCTCTGACTTCTAAATGGATAATAGATAGCAGGTATCCCTCTCTAATATAATTTCAACTTCAGAAAGCAGTACTGAAAGTTCTCTTGCCTTTATTTTTCACAAAACAGTTACCTCAAGACAGGCAGTGTAATTTCTGACCTCTAAGTTACATAGTCTGTGCAACTGTCAAATGATATGCCTATCTTGGTAACTTAGGGGTTTTTTTATTTCATTTTTTAAGTTAGGAGATGTAGATTAATCCAGCAGGTTTCTCTCACTCTTATTCCCCTAAACATCAAAAAACTTCTAGGCACAAGAAAAGGTAGTTCAGTGACATTACCTCGAACATCTATCTAGGAAATTTTCTAGCCTCAGACAGATAGTGACCAATGCAAAGCCACCTACTATGTTCAAAAGGCCACTATCTTTTATTGCTGGTAACTGTTAAAACAAGAGATTTTCCTCTACTCTTTAATCATTTCAGTTTCTAGAATTAAGATAAATGTACTGTTATTCATATACTATAACAAAGGTATTCTAGAGATCAGGAAAGTTTTCATCATTCACATTAGCTTATACCAGAAACACGACTTTTGTCCCGGCAAAAGCTTTTGCTGTATACAGTTAGGCTGCAAGAACAGCATTCGTCACCATTGTAAGAAAGGCCCAAGTTTTGAAGTTTGTCCTAATCCACATACACAATATGTCTATTGTCTCATTCACAAATAGATCACAGTAGTATCTCTTCACTGGCTCCTACAGGAAGCACTGAATCTTTGCAACCATATATCAGAAGTGATCAAACATGACTTTTTTTCCTTAACTTTTGTCTCAATTTAAATGTTTTCTTTCACTGCTTTGGAAAGAAGTTTGCAGTTTCTTAGCAAACTGGAAGAGAACTGAATGTTATAAGTTATGTACTTCTCAGACCAAGAAAACAGGCAGGCTTTTTCAGACTACAAGATAGAAAGGGCTAGTAGCAGAAAATGCCACCCTGCTTTCTGCACTAAGCTTTTCAACACTAACACTATTACTTTTATACTTCCATTAACCCTAAAACTTCTAAAAGAAGCATTTTTAAACAAAATGGGCTTCCATGACTGTGACACATTATATAATATACTTATTTCAATACAGCAGCAGAACATTTGATTTGGATTTATTTATAGTTAGTTACTGTAAAATGTTTATGCTCCCTCATCACCACAGCATCAGAATTTCAGACAGATATACTACTAATGTTAAAAAAAAAAAAAAATTTAGCCTCCCAAAGGCCTTGTAAGGACAAAAGTTCTTTAGTTTCCATTATATAAGTGAAAAAGCTGAAGCACAAACAAAGTTTTTAGCTCAGTCACACAGGGAGTCTGTCCTAGAGCAACCCTAAAAACTGACATTTTCTTTAAGGGATTCCCTTGTGGATTTTGAAGTTCAGTCTATGAATAAAATGTAAAACTACAACTAGGCTAATTTTGTTCCAAACGAGTCTATCACAGAAAAGAAAGCAAAATAAGTCTCTCTGGGAGTCCCATCTATAAATGACTTACCTGTGTTTCTTTAAGTTGTCTCTTGTGCAAATGTACTCAAGCCCTTCTTGCATAATCACTTCAACTAACTGTACACACTTGCACTGCCCTATGTCAAACCCACTCCATCTTTTAGTTTAGATCCTAACATCCTGTCTCTAAGCACAGACCTTTATGAAGTCTGGTTTCCTATCTTCCCCCCCTCCCTCCCCTTTCTTTAAAATTGGTTGTTTCTCTCCACTATTTTGTCTCTGTAGGGTACATCTTACTTCTGCATTTAAACACAGTCTTTCCTCTGAAAGGCTTAATGTTTGCTCTCATGTAAGTATTTATATGACTACCACCCTTCTTTTAACCGCGGTTAATTTAAGAATCCCCTGGCATCTTACCGAGAGAGAAACCCCCAGACACACACAGTAGAACAAAACATAGGACTAACAAACCTTACAAGATATCAGATTATTCGTTGTCTTAATGGTAATGCCTCTTCCTGCACTTTTTCTTCTCTAATTAGACTGTAAATTCTTTGGGAAGAGATTGACTTTTACGCTATATTAGCCATATTTACAGTAGCTGCTATTGATGGGGGGAACGAAGAAGTCAGCTGGACACAAATAACAAACACCACAGTATTTGCAACATAATTTAAAAACAAGAAAAAATGTTGTCTACCTTCAGTATAACAGTCACGTTAAGCTGTTTAATAAGTATTAAATCAAGCTTACTTTTCACTAGTTACATTGTTTGCTACCATTTCTGCTTCTCTCTCTACAGGCACTAAATGAGAGTTAAATTAGTTTTACTGAGCCACCACATTAACAACATGGTACAGAGGGCGTGTGTTTAAAAAATGCTTCCAGGGAATTTAAATGAAAAGTAAATTTAAAAAACCCACAAACCTTCAATTCCTTTTAGTTCCTGAGAAACACCTTGTTTATTTGTAGATTATTCTATAGGAAAACAAAACCTGTTTTTAAAATAGAGATAGTGATGCTTGAGAAGGGTTCAATATTGTAAGCCTCTTAAAAGGCTTAGGTAAGCTCCAGCAAATATTTAACTTAGCAGAAAACAGCATCCGTTCTTCAAGAGAAAGAACTTCAGAAATCTGAATTCTTTCTATTCACAGGATTGAGTTGCTTGATAACTTTAGGGCTACCATTATATCCTCAAGTGAATCCAGAGGACTGCATGATTTTTCTTGGAGATTTTCAAATCAGAAGTATAGAAGCATCAAAAGTTCAGACAAGTGCACCAGTAAAATAAGAAAATACATATATTTAAAAGAGCAAAGCATAAGCTATGAAGGATACAAGACAAACTTCAGAAAGACAGCATACTAAAATTCAGTTATTGCAGAAAACGATGCCACCAAGTGAAAATTCCTGTGTGGAATGATTACACGAAACCTGCACCGCGACCTTCACTCAGCAGTCTGTCAGCCCAGAAAGAGCAGAACAAGTATTAGATATGGAAAACCGCTAAAACTCTGACTTTTTTTTTTTTTTTTGGTGGTGGTGGGTTTTTTGAGAAAAGCTTAAAGAGAAGTCAGCAACTGCCAGGTGAAGACGGCTGCAGGTGCCTTTCCCTTCATCAGCTATTAGCGCTCTTCATCAATAAGCATCTCAACTACGAGCTTCCAGCCGACCCTAGCTCAGGAAGCGGAAAGCTAACGGCAAAGGAGGCACGGGCAGGCGCCGCGCTTCGCAGCCGGGGAGCCCTGAGGGGAGGAGGCGGCAAGCGCGGGGCCCCCGGCGCGGCTCCCAAAGCCGCCGAGCACCCGCCGCCACTCCGGGGGCCGCAATACGGGCGAGGCCGCCCTGCCTCGCGACGACCCCCGGCCTCTTCCCGCTGCCAGTAACGGTCGCGAGGAGCCCGCCCCTCCCCCCGCAGCCGCCAACGGCTCCGTCCCCGGCGCGCGAGGCGAGCGCCAACCGCCGCTTACCCCGCCCCGCTCGCGCCGCTTCCCCTAGCCCGGCCGCTTCCGCCCTGGCCCCGCCCCTTCCTGCGCGAGCGCTCCCTCCGGTTTTATCCCTCCCTCCGTCCTCCGCACGCACCCGGAACCCTCCGCTTCGGGGCTCTCGTTGCGCGGCGGAACGTGAAAGGCGGCGGACGCGGTTGGAGGCTGTGCGAGTCGCGGGTGGCGGTTGCTGCTGCTGCTTCTCTCAGTCGCCCGCCCGCTCTCCCCTGCTTCCCCCCGCTCGTCGCGGGCCCGCAGGTAGGGGCGAGCGCGGGGGGAGGGGGGGGCCGCGCGAGACCCCCTCTCCCAGGCGGCCGTTACCGGCGGCGGCGGGGAGGGGCGGCGCCGTCGGTGGTGGCGGTTTGGAAAGAGTTTGAAAGGGTTGCGGGCGGTTGCCACGCGCACCCAGGCGCGCTCGGCGCCGGGGCTTTCAGGGCCGGTACGTTTGGGTCTGGCAGGGCCCCCCCGAGCCGCCTTTCGGGCCGCTGCTCAGGGCGGTGAGTTTAGCAGGCGGTTTCCAGCTCTGCTCGTGGTACACGGAGCTGTGTCTCTCCAGTCTCTCTTCAGACGGGATACGCTGGGTTTTTAAGTCGAGGCGTTGGACTTCAGAGTCAGCTGATTGGGTTGTTAACGGTGTGATTAAACAGAGGGGTTCATCTCTTTAGTTGTGGTGGGGGCTGGCCCTGGGCTCAGCTCTGTAGCAAGGAGTGCACTGCACCATCGGTGGGGGGGCAGCAGGAAAGAAACCGAGCGAATAGAGGTGCTCTATGTCCCGTTTTACAGGACATCCACATTCCAACCAAGGTATAAGTTACTTGTTTGGATTAAAGCATGGAGGCATAGAAGGCTTTTATTTTCTTAAAAAACACGTCTTTCTTCATCCTTAAAGGAAATATCAGGGGAAACTTGCAGCAAATATGTTGCAAAGTGTAGGACTGGGATTTGGTGTAACTCATTCAAAAATTCGGTTTTAACTAAAGTTTGGAGCTTCCACCTAGAAATCCCCAGGGAGATGATATCTAGGGCATTTGCACACCTGATAAGTTTAAGTAAGCAAATGGTTTAAATTAGGAAAGGGTGAAAAAGGTAATGAAGAGAGATAATCAATTTGCTAGTGATTTAAACCAATGAACAGTAACACCTGTTTAAACAGTGTCTTCAGGTCCATTTCTGCAGAGCTCTGAACCTTGGTGGTAGTAGAGGTTAGCAAATCTCAGCTGCATGTGTATGATTATCTCATTTACTTGGTTTTGACAAAACTCAGTTTTTGTGGCAACATAACTTCATCAACTTTTGTAGGAAGGTAACTGTTTTGATTAAAAGTCACATACAAAATGTTATTCTAATCTAATGAGGAACATATACTTGGAGCTAGGGACATGGTAACTTCCTTTTGAACAATAAATAACCTTAGGATAATACCACTCAAATGGGCTGTGAGAAACTTGCATTTGAATTAATTATATACATACATGTATATAATTATAGGCATTATATATACATACATGTATAAATGTATGTATAAGCAGGAAACAACACAGAGGATCTTCTCTATGTATCCCAATTGAATTTGGTAAATATCAGACACTATTGTTCTGTCACCTCTTTTATGTTTGTTTTTTAATTACTTATTTTGATTTTTTTTGATCAAATAATAACTAAACAGAATCTTTCTTTAAGTTCCCCCTGTTTTGCAGGCAGCTTTTGTGAATAATTTCCCTCCATGAGCTTTAGGCTAAAAGATTCTTACTGGAACAGGATATCCAAAGGATTAAGCCTGTATCTTCTTTTATCTGTGCACTTTATTTTGGGTGACTAGCTGAAAAAAGTAGTGGATCGTAGGAAAAGATTGTAAACAAAAATCAAATCTGATATTAAAGAGGGCTAGAATTGTACCTGAGCAGTAATTAGTTGGATAGAAAAACAAATACGGTAGTGTATCAAAGTTGGGAAGGTGGCAAGAGAGATGTTGACTTGCTAGCCTAATAAGCCGTGCAGAAACCAGCTCAAGAGGCAGGAAAAAAAAGGGATTATTTTCCTCTTAACAGATTTTTTTCTTTTGTTACAAAAAATAAGTTATATAGGGAGATGCATGCTTCAGATTTACATATTAAAGTCTGAAGAAGTGTCTAGACTCTCAGAAAAGAAAAACATGAAATAAAATTATAAAATAAATAACATGAAGTCAGTTAAAATCAGCGTATCCAAATTCTGAAGCAACTTAAATGAATAAGCTACCAAAATTATAGTATTACCAAAATGCCCTCTTTCACCACAGATCTTCATTTACAGAATAGATACAGCGCCCTGGTAGCTGAGAGGGAGGAACTGGCTCAGTCAAAGGCAGCTTCAGAGACTGTGAAGCCTGAATCAAGCAGAGGCAGCCGAGGACACAAGCAGGAGGAGCTAGCGCGCTGTGTGCAGTCACAGAACTATGGAATGATTCAGTTACTGGCACGTGATGGGATAGCTTGCATGGCAGGAGTTCTGTGCTAGATGGAGTCAGGCTGCCTGGGAAAGATGGGCAGGAAGAATGGCGTGTGTAGGGTTGCCCTTTGGCTGAAGGAGCAGTGTGGATGTGAGGAACTCTGGTGGCACATGGGGGACAGTCACTGTGAAAGCTTGTGGGTCGGGGGGAGAGGAGGAGTCAGTAAGGGTGACAGCATGGTGGAAGTCTGTTATAGACAGCTTGATTCAGAGGAATAAGTGGATTAAATCTTCTTTAAGCGAGTTGAGGAAGTCTCCAGGTCACAGACCCTCCCCGATCTTTGCTGGGAGGGCAGTGTAGTGGAATGCCAGCAATCCAGGAGATTTTTAGAGTGAGTTGAGAGTATTTTCTTAATACCAGAACAGATGGGTCAGCATAGGGACATGCTCTCCTGGATCTGCTGCTCATGAACAAGGAAGACCCGGCTGGGGATGTGATAATCACTGGCAACCTTGGCTATAGCATCCATGGAGCAGTGGTGTTCAAGCTCCTGAGAGGAGTGAGGAAGGTGAGTAGCAGAGTATAGTCCCAGTGCTTCAGGAGAACAGACTTTGACTTCTTCCAGGGAACAGCAAGTGAGATGCCATGGGAAGCAGCTCTGAAGGCAAAGAAGCTCTGGGAAGTAATTGGTATTTAAGGACGGTCTCCTCCAAGCACAGGAACAGTCCATCCCAATACTTAGTAAAAGAAGCAGGCAAAGCAGGGGATGGGACTGATTAAGCAGGGAACTCACAACAGAGTTCTGAAGCAAAATGGGCATATCCAGGAGGCGGAAGTGGAGACAGGCTACAAAGGAGGAATATTGCCTGGGCATGCAGGGGTGGAGTTAGGAAAGCCAAAGGGAAGCGAGAGTTGAACCTGGCAAGAGACGTGAATGGTGACAAGCTGCTTTTGCTGCATTATCAGGAGAAGGATACACTAGGAAAATGTGGTGCTCTTGCTGAATGCAACAGGTTGTTTAATGACGGCAGATGCGGATAAGGTTGAAGTAGTCAATGCTGCCTTTGCCTCAGACTTCACTGACAAGGTCTCCCAGGCCTTTTTGCTACAAGGCAGGGCTCAAGGCGAAGAGGAACTATCAGCTGTGGAAGAAGATTGAAGCAAGAGTTACCTGATGTGAAAACTTGACCTGTACAAGACCATGGGACCAGATGGGCTGCACTCAAAGGTGCTGAAAGAGCTGATGGTATCATTGCAAAACCAGAGTCTGTCATCCTTGAAGGGTCATGGAGCCTGGGGGAGATTCCCAAAGACTGTTGAAAGGCAAATCCTATATTTGTCTTCATAAAGGGCAAGAAGGGCAATCCAGGGAAATACAGGCTGGTCAGCCTCACTGCCTTGTGTCCCTGGGAAGATGATGGAGGAAGTCCTCTGGAAAGCCATTTCTGGGCATAAGGAGAAAGTGGTGATTGGGGATAGCCAGCTTGGATCTATCAAGGATAAATCATGCCCAATCAACTGTGTTGTCTTCTGTGGCAAAATATAACTAGATTTGAAGATGAGAGGAGAGTGGTGGATGTCATCTACCATGGGCTCTGGGGGACCTACTAGCAGCCTTTGTATACCTAGGAGGAGATGACTGAAAAGATGGAGCCACTCTTTCTACTTGGGTGCACTGCAGGGGAATTAGAGACAGTGGGCACGAATTGAAACGGGGAAGGTTCCGATTTGAAATAAGGGAAAAAATACTCACAATGAGGGCAGTCAGACATTGATTGCCCAGAAAGGCTGTGGGATCCCTGTCCTTGGAGATTTTCAAGATCCAATTGGACTAGGTCCTGGGCAAGCTGGTCTGTATCTGCTGTTGACCCTGCTTTGAGCAAGAAGTTGCACTGGATGACCTCCTGAGGTCCCTTCCATCCTGAACGATTCTGTGATTCTTAATGTTTTGTTTGTGAGGACTAGAAGGCAGAAAATATGAGGCAATTCTGTAATCTTAGACAACTTCAGACAAACTGGCTACTGTGATATTGATTGAAATATTAATTTAAAAGTATAGGATAACATATGTTGGCTGTAGAATAGAATATAAAGTATACCAATACCAGCAACTCCATAAGAGAAGATTTTAATGCAGTCTTCTAAAATTCTTTGGACATAATGCCAAATAAATGAGAACTGATTAATAAAACTGTTCTGATCAGTTGCCAGGACTACTGAAACTGAAGCCTTTGAGTTTTGAAATATCCTTTATGGGAGGTAACTGAGAAATTATGTTGTCATGAGTTGGAACCTGATTAAGAAACTAAAACAAAAATTGAGAATAAAAATTCAGGTTTTTTCTGCTTTTAAGATTTTCCTTTATTAAAAATAATGTTCTTTATTAGGATTTAACATTAAATCTAAAAGTGATCTGGAAAAAGTATTATTGGCAAAATTTACCACTGTCACAGTTATTAGATTAGTCAGGAGGAGAGAAAATCATGAGGAATGGAGGAATCCAAAGGGAGAGGGGAAGTGTGAACTGATATGATGGTGTTAAGTGAAAATAATTATTGATAAACACAGCATAGCACATTGGAAGGAATAATTTGTGCTACTGATTCACATTATGCAGTTAACTACTGCAGAAGATGATGAAGGTTGCTGTGAAGGAGATGTGAAAGAAAGTCCTCCTTTTCATAATCAGTGCCAAGGAGAAATTTAAGTGTTCTAGAGTTTATAAAGAATGGGTTCGATTAATAGCTTTGCAATATGAATTGATGGTATGCACTTTCTTAGAAAGGAATGTTCAATTGTACATCTGTCTCAGAAAATAATGGAAACAGGACTTCAGAAACAGACTGATGAAAAAGTGAGAATATGACCATCTCTGAAAATGCAGTGTAATTAGATCCACTTAGCTGGACATGAGAATGAAAAAATGAATACACTAAGGTATGCAAAACAATAGCTGGTAAATATGTGGAAAGAAAGGGGCTCTGGTACTCTGGAAAGAGTGACTATTAAGTCAAAAGACCACAAATTCTATATAGCATTCAATTAAGTTTAGATATCTTTGGCAGAAGACAGTAGTTTGGTCAAGAGGTGAGAGATTCAAAAAAACTCTTAGACATTTGTATGAATGATAATCTACTACTTAACATTTTTTTTCCCATAGGGAGTTAATCCATATAGAATAGTCCACATTGGGAGGTTATTCCATGATTGCCCATTGTAGAGGGGTTTTTATTATTATCTCAGGTACCTAAGAGTTTCATTGCCACCCATTTGGTTTTCTGTATGCATTGTCAAGCAGTCTTACGCCATAGTGGAGTACTGTCATACAGAGACCTAGGTCGAGAAACGTATTCTTAGGTCTAGACTAATGGTTTAGCCACTCAATGGCAAGAGAGTGCGCTTGAGTTCTTGTCCCTGCTCCGTGAGTTGTTTATGTATTCCATTCAGTTACTACTTAATGCAAAATGCAAAACCAGTTCTGCCCTGTGTTCACAGATTATAGCAGAGCCCTCAAATCTCGCAGATGCTTATCCAAGCACATCATGTTCACTTTTTTTCCTATTTCTTTTTTCTAAAAATGTTTGGCTTATTTTCTGTACAAGGATTCCACTGCAACAAGGATGTCGAGGAGTGCTCTTGCCCAGAATAGCATATGGCTTTGTGGTTAAAATGCTGTACTAGTTCTTGCTCCAGAACTATTCAGTTGCTACATATTCACTTCACCACCAGAGGAGCAGTTTATGAATGAAAGCATGAATGAATGTAGTTGGACCTTAGCTTTCTAAGTATCAGACCACTGATCTGATCTGTGCACTCCTGGAAGAGGCCACTATCAAAAGCAGATTTTTGGACCAGGCAAATTGTTCATTTTATCCTGTTTGACAGTTGTGTCATTGTGGTCCAGTCAAGAGAGTGTGTTTATCAATTTAATTTTTGCAGATGATACTATATTAAGATAGCAATTGATCTGTTCGTCTTCCTATCACATATATTTTCCTTCTTTAACTTAAAAATAGGGTTTTTTCAATTCTGAAAATTACACCTAAACTAAGCATATATGTACCAAGTTTCAAATTACAGCATACTTGAGCTGCTTAATAAGCCTAGGTACCTCCCTTCTCATGAGAATTTCTTGATAATATTTTTGTTATTGTTGTACTTGCTTATGACATTGTTATAATTTACCCTTGAGACCAGAGAGAGGATTGCTGCAATTTTATACATAAGTAAAAGAATAAATATAAGACCACTTTTAAATTTTTGATTTTTACAGTTGCTTTACAATAAGTGTCTTTAAAAGGCTAACACTAGAAATAAGTCTGGGAAGTGTTACCTTCAGAAAGATGAAAATGGGATTAGTAGGCTTGCAGTTGCTTTGCAAGTTTTCTTAATTCTGCAAGCATCCTGAATTGGCTGCTAATGACTTGAGGCTACCTGTTCCTTATGTACACAAGTATATATTCCCAGAAAAAGCCTCAGACATTTTTTTAATAGGGCATTATTTCTAAATTTCTTTAACTGGGGTTTTAATTCCTCTGTTTTTATACAATAGAGGATTTAGCAGAGTCCTAGTTTAAGATTATGTGATATTGAAACTTGGAAGCCATAAACACAGAACAAAAAAATAGAACAGATGAGTTACCCACAGAACTCAAGAAGGGCCTGAAACTTTATCAGAGGTAGATGCTTGAAAAAAAGAGGATATGTGCTTTCCATATGCACTGAATTCACTTTTTCTAAACATCAGAGAGAGGCTGAGTTGCCCTGGATGGGGCTTGCACTGTGGTCTCTGCTTGATCAGAGAAAAAACAGAGTTACTGGTGTTCAGTACTTAGTGGAGTACTGGAAAATGATTTGACAAGTAGCAAAGATTAAGGAATAGAGAAAAGGTTCTTGAAGAGGGTTGTTAACTCTCTGCTGGGTCCACTGATAAAATCTGTATGAAGTCTATTGGATTTTGAACTCCTTGATGATCTTGGCAGAGTGCTTCTCTGGTGTCTCGTGAAAAGCCCAGCATGAGATAAAGGTTCCTGGAGACTTCTGGGAGTTGAGGCAGCAGCCTGCCAGTGCTGGTGTATCGGCCAGGGTGGTAGAGGTTCACTGCCTTGAATATCAAAAGGAGTTCAATCGTGCGAGACCTTGGAAGCTCTACCTGAAAAAAGTTGTCCAAGCAGTGCTTTTGAGCAGAGCTAATGAAAGCTCTTTCAAGGGTCTCTTCTAGCTTATTGCAGAAGAAATAAAATGTCCTGATACATTTCAAATGAGGTTTGAAGGGATTATTAACAATGCTCGCTCTCATCTGTTTTGGAAGAGTGCAGGAGCTTTCCTTTCCTGTGTTTTTCCTCACTCTAGTAATTGTTAATTGCTGATGAAGTTACAAAGCTATCTTGCTCCATAGGGAGAATTTCTGATGTAACTGCAGTTCCTTAGAGCATTTTTTGCGGAAATTGGCAGAGAAGGCTTCTGAGTGCAGAATACTGTTGCTGTCAAGCAAAGATATTTTTTAAGTTCATTCTACCCTTTTCCTCACTTTATTCTATTTATGTAGACACTCTGGTATTTAAAAGCTCTGAATAGTCTTTACTTGACGTGAAAACCAATTGACTGTCACAAGGGGACTTGGATAAATAATAGTCTGAGTTGTAAATTTTCTTGCTGTTTCAGCTAAATTTAAAAATAAACAACTATATTTTTTCAGATTTGTTTAAAAAATAGTAAAATTATGAACTAGCTGTTTTGTATCTTTTCATATTGCACGTTACAACAAGCTGTTCTTTTGAAAAGTACTGAAAGTGAATTTTTCTGCAAGACATTCTTCTATGTTATTCTCAAATGATCAATGAGATAAGTCATTGTATGTGCAACTTTAATGTTAAGAAGTCTGTAAATTGCTTTTCCTGAAGTTTACACTTCTTTTATATATACTTCAGTATTCTATATGTGTGGAATATCAAGATTATGGAATACTTGTTCCATTTATGTAAGTGTTTCTGAACATCAGATATACCAAAGTATGAGTCTGACATTTGAGACGTAAAGCTGAATTCAAGTTCTGTATTTAAGTTCACAGTCATTTTCTAATACTGGTTAGAAGTGGTCAGTTTTCGTGGTTATAGTTTTCATCCCAATTATGTGATCTTTATTTGTTTTATTTTGTTTTTAATTCATGTATTATCTGAGCTGTGATTTAATGTAATGTCCTTTTGCAAAAAAAAAAAAAAAAAAAAAAAAAACTTCTGTGAGACGGTTAGCCTGTGCTGTTTCAGTTATGCCCCACATGAATCAAGGTCTCTGTTTTTCTTTTTTTGTTCTTCCTTCAGAGTTGCTGCTATGGCTACTACAGTGAACTTGGAGCTTGATCCCATTTTTTTGAAAGCCCTGGGCTTCTTGCATTCAAAGAGTAAGGATTCTGCTGAAAAGCTGAAAGCACTTCTTGATGAGTCTTTGGCCAGAGGAACCGATTCAAGCTATCGTCCTTCTCAGAAGGTATTAGTATTAAGAGAGCATGGGTCATTTTCATATGCTTTATTAAAGCTCTAGCTGTTTCTGTTTTGACTTTTATAGCTGAAATGTTAAAAGAGAATCAGAAATGGAGGGAAAAGGAAAATTAATTGTGGAGTGTTCACATTGATCATTGTCCTTTTATGCAGCATACTCCATTCCATTCATTAAGTTAATGAAAAAGAATTCTTTTTACCTGTTGGAATGTTCAGACCTGTAAAAGAGCTATTCTGCACTATATCGCAAGTGTCATGACTTTGTAATAATATGTATTGTATTTGATTTAAGATTGACTTTGGCATTTTTGTTAGTTAGCTATCATACGGGCAGTCCAAGGTGAACCGAAATGATGGATTTCTCCAGTTATAATTAAAATTAAATGTTCATAAACATGCAGATTATTTTTGGCAGGGATAAATATTAAACAAAAAAAGCTATATACTGATAAAATTGGCTCTGCTTTCTTGAAATTCTGTTGATGAAGTCATATAAGAATGAAAAAAATCCCAAATGGTTTAAAGCAAAAATGATTTGCAAGATGAAGCCATTGATGTCCAATAGTGAAAAAATATTTTTCATCTACTGAAAATTGCTAAACACCTGCTGGAGAGAATATTTGATTCTGAGATTAGTGCATGAAAATAACCAAGTGAGGAAATCCCAATATTGCTACGTTGTAGCCATATGGATAAGGAGGTTGTAGTCTCCCCTAGGATGCCCAGAAGTTAGGCTGGCATGTTCTAATGATGGTCTGTTTGCTAATACATTAATAATATGGTGTTTCTACGTGTACGTGGTTCCAAATAATAAAAAAAAGGGATATAAGACACTGTTACTCTTAAAGTATCCATGTTGTGTGCTTGTACTATGTGCTCTAACTCTATTCAAATTGTTAACTCCCTTAAACATGACAGCTGCCTCTAAACCAGGTCTCAAAACCCTCAGGAGCCCTCTGTGTCAGAGCTTAAAGAAACATCGGTTTTACAGTTTAAAGAGGAAGCAGGGAGGCAGGCAGAATAACACCTCTAAGAGGCTTGGGAAGCTGATTCTGGTAACAGCCCGGCTGGTAGTCACCTGCCTGCAGGGGAGACTGAGGCTGGAGGAAAAGTTCTTTTGTTCCCGTCTTCCGTGTCTCCAGTATCAGCTGGACAGCAAAGCCTGGAAATAGGAAAAAAAACCAGAAGAATTCCTTTCCATGCGTTCCTGGGCTGCAGGATTAGTTTGTTGTTGACAGTGAAATGTAAAAATGGAGTGAGGAGCACAGGGACACCACAGTCAGGCACAGGAAGAAATCCACTTCTGACTGTGGCTTCAACAGGAAGTCGTTAAACTTGCAGGGCTGAAGCTCAGGGCTCGGGACCAGTCCCAGTATACAGCAGAGAATTACTCATATCTCACCAAGGTGGAGGGGATACCTTGCTCAAACATGTTGCTGTAATTAATCACTCATTTACAGACTTGCTTGCTTAATATCCATTGCTGACACTAATGCATAACTAATAAGAACTATTGATTTCTGTTGAGATGTATATCTAAATGTATTAACCTGAAAGGTGAAAATGGACTGAGATTAAGCACAGGTCAATATTTTTCTCCATGAGGGAATGAAGTATTGATGTCCAGTGATATCAGATGTCAACTTATATTTTCAGCATACATTGAATTTTTTTCTTCAGAAATATCTGAAAATTCCTGTTCATTATCTTATTGAATTTTAAAAGCAGAAAAGTTTTCCCTTTTAATTAATGTTTCAAAGGGAAACCGTCTTTAGAAAAGAAACACTTTTTTCTCTGGAAGGTGAGTGATAAGGAGGAGGTTTTAATAATTCATTGCAGCAACACTAGTTCGTGGATGTGATATGAAAAGGTTTAAAAATTATAAATATATTTATAAAATATAATATAGATATATATACATATGTGTAGGCATACACAGGTGAGCAATTGTTTGATGTGGAATGTCATTGCATGTTTTTACATGCACGTAGAAGACATGATGTTTGCCTAGCCTGCACTCTAATAGGAAAATAGGAAGTAACTTGTGTAGGATTTGCCTTCAGTTTTTTTCCTCTTGTTTTAGGAAGTAGAGCAACCAAAAGTATCTGTTACCAAACCTGTTTCCAGTAAGCAAGAGCCTAAAGCTTCTTCCAGTTTGCCTTCAGGCAACAACAATGGCAAGCCTACTGTATCAGAGAAGGTGAAAAAAGAAACAGAAAAGAGATCTGGTGATAAAGTAAGTCTAACTTTTGTTCTCTAATGAAAAAGCATAGCTAATACATTTGGAAATGCTATACATAAGTTACACATGAAGAGAGCTTTTGCGTGACTTGACTCTTACCTAATTGTCTATAAACTATGAGCTGTCTTATGCAATCAGGTTGCTGTTTATGCAGTCCAACAAAGGTTTTGTTGTATTTATTCTCTGAATGCTTTAAATATACTAACATTTTCTTAAGAGGTTAATAAAATGTAGTAATCTGAAATACGTGTTTCCCAAGGCAGTCGGATTTTTGAGCTGACGTGCAGAAAGTGGCCTTAAGCTTCTAGTTCATAAATATTTTGGAGAAAATATGCATCTAAGGCAAAGGTGTGGTGTATATGCTGTGTATAGTATACCTTCTTATACTATTAACCTAGTCTTTCCAGTCACTTTCTTGTTTTAATAATATCCATTAGCTTTCTGCTTTTTCACATTCTCTATCTGTGTTTAATAGATGAAAGGGGAAACTGCTGAAGGAGTTGATGCTCCAAAGAAACCAAGGCTAGAGAAGCAAGAGGCTCGTTCATCTCCTATTACAGTTCAGACAAGCAAGGATTTATCCATGCCTGATTTATCTAGCTTTGAGGAAACTAGTGCTGATGACTTTGCTATGGAAATGGGTTTGGCCTGTGTCGTTTGCAGGTAAGTCAGTGTTGCTGTGTTGCACACCATTTAGCTAACACTTTCTGAAGTTTTTATTCTGGAAATCACTTAAGCACCCATCTGAAATTAGTAATACATTTAAGCATTCTTCATAAATAAGAATGGCTTCTTGAAAATGGAGTCAAGTCTTTAGTGGGAAAAATAACTTTTCTTCTTCAGGAAAGATAAAGTCAAAAATAATGAAGTTAGATGAGATGCCAATCTAGCATGACAAATACTGATTATTGATTACTGGAAGACAAGTTGAAATATTAATAGCTAATGATAAGCAGTGCTCTAAAAAACAAGTTGTTTTCTGCAGAAGTATTCTTTTCAGTGGCATCATTATAAGTTCTGTGTGTGTTGCTCCTCTCTCCATAATAATCATTTGCCATTTGTTTACACGTAACCATGTTGTTTCATTAACCTTGTAAATGTGTTACATCCTCTAGTCGAGGGCAGGTTCTTTTTGCTTTTCAATAAGGGCTCTAAAATCAGAACTTAACACTAGAGGGATTGTTAACGTTGTTAATAGAAGTGAGATTTGCAAGGAAGTAAAAAATATAGAATGTGCTTTTGAATATACACTCTGGGACCAAATCACTGCAATAAGGATTTGGTTTTGTAGTTGGTTTATGTTCCTGCAAGTCCCCACTGCTGCCAAAAGGAACAGTTTGGCTTTCCCCAGTTGTACCTCCTTCCCTGCCCCATTTAGGGGGTGTACTGCTAACACAGGCGAGTGATCAGCTGGATCAGCTTCTGGATCAGTTCCCTCTCAGGTTTTTCAATAGGTTTAGATTTCAGTCAGCTTAGTGAGTGCAATGTGCTGGCACATGGGTGGATGCAGGAATGTAGGGCCAGGACAGGGAGGAAGATGGGGCTGGCTTCTCAGTGGCGGTATGTATTTTAGCTCAGCTTAAGCCAATTGTGAAAATACGTCCTTTATAGCTTTGTTCTTCAGTCATTTCTGTGGTCATTCCTGTTGGGCAGATGAGGTGACTTAACTAATCATGGATTGATGAGATTTCCTGTCACATTATTCTCATGTATTAGCTTGAATGTTTAGCTGCTTATTATAGACATTGAAAAAGGAAAAACAGTTGAAACAACTGAGATGTAAAATATGAAAGAAGTCTTTCAATTTTACCTTTTTTTTCTCTGCATTCTATTTCTGCTGTCTCTTAAAGGGACAAAGCCCTGTTTGACAGTGTTTTAAAATGGTACTAAAACCAGCATGGTATTAACTCATTTAGCAGGAGGAGAGGAAGACAAGTTTGGATTTGATTGTCTTAAGCTGCTGTGGTGTACTGATTCTGCATCTCCCACGGCAAAGGAAAGCATGCACAGGCATAATGAGAAATGAGCAGTAAAGAGAGGAAATGAGCTCGTGTGGCTAACAGCTTGTTTTGAAAGGCGTAGGCCAGGAATGTGGTTCCATTAGCTGTTCCATAATCGATGCTTAACCTGGCTGCTGAAGGCATTGCTTCTCGCTAATCATTATGGTCACAACTTCATAGTGCTCTTGCAAAAAGATTTACCTATCATGACTAACTAAACTAGGCTCTTATTAAACTGACACTGGAGGGAGGGAGAAGCCCAGCAGGAAAAGAAACAGCTTATTAGAGAGAAGGTGGCATCAGTCACCTAAGGCTCAGGATTTGTTTTAATTTTAGATGAAACTGCTGGAGTTGGTATCGTTTGGTGCTCTAGCTCAGGCTGGATAGGAGGTTTCTCAGAGCATTTGTGCCTCAGATTTCCTGAAACCAATACATTTGTTAAGACCTTTTCCACTATTTACTGCTCAACTTTCAATATGTGGGCATTTTGGGGTCTGGCCACCCGGAGTTGAAATACTAGCAATCCATGTACCTGTAAAATATAAAAGCATTGGATACTTCTGTAAAATAACTCGGGTAGGTATGGTCTTTGGAAACTGACACCTATAACTGACACCTGTTAATATTTATATTCAATCAATAGTGAGTGAAAACACAATGTCTAATGGTAGAGTAGGTGGGGTTCTCTTTTATTCTGAGTCAAATTGTTTATATTTATGTTACAAAGGAACATAAGTTAAAGACAGGAACCCAGCTGTGAAATTCACAAATGCGAAAGAGTGTTTGAGTAATAATTATTCCCACTTTATAAATATAGAAACTAAAGCAGAGACATTAAATGTCTCTTCTTAAGATTTGCCTCAGAGTTCAAGTTAGAACTGATATGCTCTGCTCTCAAATGTTGCCCCGTAACACATGCAGATTTTCCAAGGGTAACAGTGATCAGGAAAATTGAATTTTGACTCCATATTTCTTTCTTTTCCTCCTTGTTCTGTAATACCAAGTTAGGCGCAAGGAGGGAGGGAGTAAGTATTAAAATAACTTCACCTTTTCTAACACACACACATTGTAGAAAAACAGGAGTCACTGGTATGGCTCCTCAGTTACAGGAAGAAGAAATATTGCATGCAATTCGCAGGTGATGGTGAACTCCCCCCCACCCCCAGAAAAAAGGATTTCCTAGGGAAAAAACATTTTGGAAGAACAGCCTTATCTTTTATGAATAAGTTTAATTTTTTGTTTGTTTTATGAAGGTAAAAAATCATTAAGTTTGTTTCTTGATTAAGAAATCATCTTACAATAAGGTTAGTTTAACTTGGTTTTGGACATGAAAGGTTCAAGTTTTTCTAAGCGGTCTAGGATTGTTCTTTTGTAATTTTAAAATAGGGTGATGTGTCTCCGGCCCTGAGACTTGTGATTGAAACACCACTGCTTTGTTCTGACCCAGTTTATTTAGGAAAAAACAAACAAAATGGCATTTGAAATATTGTCAACCTAAAGTAAAAGGCGCTAGAATTTGTGAAAGGTTTCTTCCTTTGTTTTTCAAATAGCCCATTTAAAAAAAGAAATATTGCTTAGAAATGCTCTAGTGGCCATATGGACAATATCTTCTGACTTCATTTTCCCGTTATAGAAAGAAATAAGGTATTACCTTTCCCCACCCATCCACAAATAGAGTTTCCATGGTTACCTGGGTACCTGCTCCTCAGGGATATGAGCAAAAGCAGCTTAGCAATTAAATAGCCTGATTTGTCATCTGAAAGAAGAAATCATTAGGAAAGTGGTATTTGGCTAATTCACAGATATACTTCCAGTCATGTGTATATCACTAATTTGTCATTTATACAGCGTGATTACTTTCACCAGAGGCCCACATAAAATTAAGTCCTCATCACCAGCTTGCATGTTTGCTTCAAGGCAGCACTGCACAGTTAATCGTCTCTGTTCCATCTTTCCATGGTTTTGGTATTATCTCAAATTCCAAGTGCCTGCCTGCATAGTAGGGGCCAACAGAATGGGTAATAAAACATCTGTAAAGTAGTATACATCTTGCATGATGTTGCCTTTAAATCCTTGAACAGAAAGCACTCTTACATGGTTGTGATTGAGAAATTATTTGTTCTTGAACTGCGTCGCTCAAAAGCTTGCAGCAAAATTATCCAAATGTAGGCTAGGCCTTTGGATGCTACTATAACGGGGAAGTCATATCATTGGTATACAGTGAGTCATCCGTAAAATCTCCAGGTAAAGCAAAGCAGGTGAGACTTAAATTTCTAATATAAAAATCAAACAGGTAAGCAGTGTTATATATGCACATTTAATAGTGAAAAATTTCTAGATTTTCTTCAGAGAAAGTTGACATTTAAAAAAAAATTTAAAGTTTCTAAAACATTTGTTAGGAAGAACTCATACCAGGAGAAAGGAATGTATTTCATTTGCCACAGGTACAAAATGTATGTGAGACCAAAAATATTTTTAGTTTTTATATTAAGCCTTGCAAAATTTGCAACAGTTGGATAATCCTTAAAGTGCTTTCTCCCATAATCTGTTCTTAACTGTTTGCTCTGCAGGCAAATGACAGTTACTTCTGGGAATCAGTTAGTGGAGTGTCAGGAGTGCCATAATCTCTACCACCAGGATTGCCATAAACCTCAGGTGACAGACAAGGAAGTGAATGATCCTCGACTTGTTTGGTATTGTGCACGCTGTACCAGACAGATGAAGCGAATGGTAGGAATTTTTTTTTTTTTTGTCTAGCGTGAGCACTACTTGAATACAGCAGGCTATTTCTAATATACAAAGGGTTTTTTTGGTTTTGTTTTTAAGGTTACAGAATTTTTTAGAAGCATGTTCAAGAACCATTTTTCACAGCAGTGTTTCTGTTGCTGCTGCTGTGCTTTTTAATGTAACATCTGAAAGAGCAATAATGTACTTCTTAAACAATGCTTTTTTAGAAGCAAAAGTTGAGTGAAGAAGAGTCAAATAAGATTCTTTCCTACTTGGTAAGCAATAGTTGAAAACATTTTTATTTCAGGTGATACTGACTTTTAGTACAAATCTACCATATAGCCCTATTGTTTTAATTTTCATCTCAGTTGTGGAAATGGATGTTTTCCTTTAACAGACTGCGAATTTTGGTCCAGATCTGAAGTGCTGGGTGTTCTGAGGCTCCATAATAAGCTGAGGAGTAGCACCATCCTGGAAAAAATCCCTTTATTTTGATTCATCTGTGTGTTAATTGCTAACTAAACAGATTGATTATTCCTGATGCCACAGTAGAGTCAGTCCACTCATTTCATTGTGAGAAACAAACGTTGGAGTACGAAAACATCTTTGGGGGCACTGAACGTTAATTGTTAGTTTGCCCATCTTTAGTCGTAGTCATACATCAGAAAATATGTTCTGTTCTGGATGTATTTTATGGTAACTTAGCAAGTTTTTATCTGTCAAAACGGCTTTAATAAAGAAACAAGAAAAGAAGGCAATGTAAGATCCTGGCCTAGGAGCTATCATCACTTGCTGAAGTGCTCAATTATTCTGATGACCATCAGGTTTGAACTCAGAGGGTTTGTTTGCTTGAGGTCAGTTATTGCACAGGATAGGCCTTGCAGCAATTCAGGCTTTCCCTTCAAGATGCCAAGCTCCTCTTTCTGTTTCAGCATAAATTCTACCATCTTAACCGCCACTTCTTAGTGGACTCCCACAGCCTGGGTCCTAGTATGGCCGGATTCTGTCCGTACCTTCCTCAAGTTCACCTTTCTTCTCCCTCCTTTTTTGAAGGCCCCGTGCTTTCCTATTCCCCAAGTGACAGTACTATGTCTATCTTCATGTTGAAATAGCAAATCCTATTCAGTATGCTTTTTTGGCCAGACTCTTTCCCCAGTACCATACGCAGCACAACTCCCACAGCTGCAGTCTTGACTTATTTCTCGAGCACCACTCAGCTTGAAATCCAGTATTGTAAAGGCTAGACTGCAATCTGATAATGCTCATGCTTTTTGTTAAACCAGTCCATGTTATGGGGGCTGTAACTAACTTTGGGGTTTTTCTACCACTTATGCAGGCTCAAAAGACACAAAAACCACCTCAAAAACCAGCTCCTGCTGTGGTTTCGGTTGCACCAGCTGTGAAAGATCCATTGGTCAAGAAGCCAGAAATTAAGTTAAAACCTGATACCCCACCAGCTTTTCTAGCATTCAAGAGAACAGAAGTCAAGGTAATGTAGTTTAAACTTTTCAGAGGAAGAGTTTACGTTTCACTGCACAGAAATGATAATTTTAATTAGGCCAATCTTTTTTCACAAGAACCACAACCAAATATAGTCTGCTATTCCATGTGTACTAAGTAGTACCATAGCATAGTGGTTTTACATTAGCACTAAAAGAGTTTAAAAAAAAAAAATTCTCGATTCAATTATGAGTCCCTAAAGCAGCTCTTGACTGCATTTTTATGTTATGGAGGAGAGAACAGAGTTTACTCAGGGTTTTTTTAATGATATTTTGTACAAGTAGGAGCCCTTATAATTGTATAAAAGATATGATTTGCTCTCTGTAGCCAAGTAACATGCATATTTTAGTAATTAGAAGGCTTCTTCTCATGGTAATAGGGAAACCCAGCTGACCTCCAGGAGATCTAATTTAGAAGGCTGCTCCTTCTCATATATGTTGTCACATGTTTCTGCTTCTCCAAGTTATTCAGTACATACTGTTTTGAGTTGGTTAAAGGTAGTAAACCAGAAGCAGCATAATAAATAATGAAGTAGTCTAACAAACCATGACCCTTACCTAGGAAAGCACATCCGTAACTCAAAATCATGACAACTTATTCATGTGCTCCAAGTTATGTTTGCCATTGCTTTGCCTGCATGGAAACTGTTGTGAGTAATATGATGACTACTGCTCAAGCACTTATATGTGTAAATAACTTTTTTCACTGCAGCAGAGTTATTTATGTTCCTTAATGGGGTTGTAGGAATGCCGTCCAATTTCATCCATCATCTTTACTCTTTACAAAATGTCTGGATATATTGTGGAAGAGATATTATTTTAATATAGGATTTTAATTTTAGTTTTGAACCTGCCCTCTGTAGCTCTGGTCTAATAATTCAACATGTGTATTATTCCCAACTGAGAACTGGAAGTAGGTAGTATAGAGGTGTGGGAACCACAGTTAATATCTGCAGAAAGTTTGTCCATTACACTGCCTGACTGGGAAGACTAAAGGAAAGAACTTCCAGTGACTTTTTAAGGTTTTTAATTATGTATTGTGGTGAGGAAACAAGACGGGGAGGAAAAGGAAAGTTTAGACACCCCTGTTTTGGCCAAAAGACTGTAATATCTGCAGTATTTAATTGCTCAGGGTATGATTTTTGTCTGAGCATCTGTCATCTTGTTAAAAAGCAACACCAAGTAACCACAGTAAACAATAAAAGCTAGGCAATTGCCTCCATTGTTTATACTTCACAAGTTTGGGCTTTTTGTAATTACTTCAGTTAAACTATCTTTTATAGTTTACTGGGAGATCACGATGCCATATGGTAGCCTGTTAGCTGTATAGAAGAAGGGAAAGAAAAGGTAATACTGGGTTTATTTGGTTGGGAAATTAAAAGTTAGCTGCATCTGCGTCCTTTCCTTGTTAATGCTTTTAACTGTAGCGGCCAGTGATGAAATACTGTCCAATGGGCATTCGCAGGGAAAAACAGGAATGGAAGCTTGCTCTATTCCTGCCATGATGTATTACACAAATAAATGTTACTATAATAAGAATGATTTATTTGTTTTAGACCTCAGCAGCAGTTTCGGGGAACTCGGCCAGTACCAGTGTTTCCTCTTCAGCAACCAGTGGCCTTACAGGATGGGCTGCTTTTGCAGTCAAAACCTCCTCTGCCAGTCCATCAACTGCCAAACTGGGATCAACAGCACAAAGCACTGGTGGGAAACCTGCCACCTCTTCTAATAATCAGAAACCTGTGGGTTTGTCAGGTTTGGCAACTTCCAAACCAGGACTAGGGTCAAAAATAGCTTCAGCTAACAACAGCACAAGCCCTGCTCAGCTGAAGCCGCCTCCTCCTCTGACACTGGGAAAGACCACTCTCAGCCGTTCAGTAAGCAGCGACAATGTCAGCAAAGTAGGTCTTCCTAGTCCCAGCAGTGCTGCGCCAAGTACCAGCAGCCAGGTGCCCAGTGGGAATGGCAACAGTGGAACCACGGGAAACAGCGGGGCCAGCGCAAGCAAAACAGCAGCGGATACTGGTAATCAGTCAGCCTCCCTAAAAGGCCCGACTTCTCAGGAATCTCAGCTCAATGCTATGAAAAGGTTACAAATGGTCAAGAAGAAAGCTGCTCAAAAGAAACTCAAGAAGTAATACAGCTGCTTGTTAATTTTGTTGGTCATGTTCTATAAAACAACAGCGTTGGTCTTTTTTTTTTTTTTTTTTTTTTTGAAAATCTCACAGTTAGTAGACTGAAACAGTAGGGAAGACCAAAACCTGTGTTCTACAGGAGGTCAGGCTTAGATGATTCTAAGTCAGATGTTCTCTGACTTCACAAGTCTATGAGTTGAATATGATAGAGGAATATTCACTATAACATGCCTCCTGTTTTTTAGCTCAAAGCTCTGAAATGTGACATTGTTAAACTTGGATTTTTTTCACATATGAAAAAAATAGATTTATGTGCACCATTAATAAATTGGACTTCCAGAACCTGTTGTTCTTTAAACAACATTATTAATAAAAGTATTATTAATCTGGGACATCATTGCTGCTTTTCTTTCATACCCGGTTTTCCTGTACTTAAACTGAGAAATGCTTCTGCTGTTCAGAGTTGTCTATATTATGCAGAATTAATGAAGTTAATCCTGAATTATACAGTTCCTCAGGGGAAAAAAATCTATTTCTTTAAATGATTCCAAAAATTAACAGTGAAACAATATATTCTATTTGAAATGAGAATTTTAAGTGGCCTTTTTTTATGTACTGAGAAACTTCATTAGTTACTTTGTTGCTGTTGTAATCCTGTGAAGGAGCCTGAAAGAACATTGGCAAAAGATGAGTGGCCCCTAACCTGTAATATGGGCGAGAGAGAGCTAAAACAGTATTTTTAAGCTCTTTTAATCTATGAAGAAACTTAAGACTGTCCTGTTGTAATATGAGTGGAAAATAAGTGGAAGACAGTATATATTTGAATTAAATACACAGTCCAGTTGAACCTCATCTAAAACCTGTTGAATTCATTTCTTGTATTTTGATGAAGTGAGAGAAGGAAAAATAGAAGAAAACGAAAGGAAGTATCTTGGGAGCCTATACATTAGCTCCCTTTCTGGCATACCTGAAACACATGAGACCTTTCAATCATGTGAGTATTCCATGCTGTAAGTACTGCTGTAAAATTCACAAGTCTTGCATGTGTTAAAGTAGTAATGCCTGCCAGCCTGTCTTGGAAAATGTAGCTTCCAGTCTCTTAACTGTTGCACTGTAGCCTGTGTGGTGATTTTTTAAAATACAGTTGCTCAAATCGCTGCCTTCTCATACAAGAAAGGAGCAAAAGCAGAAATCTCTTTAATCTGGTATAGTTAGTGACGGTGTTGGTCACTAAAGTACATATAAAGTGTTGAATAAAAACCTCATTCTAGCTCTAGCAGGTGTTTTGGGGGTTTTGTTGTAGTTTGTTGCTTTTTTAAAAAAAAAGTCTATTAGAGTTTTCAAATCATTAGGAAAAGCTTTTCCAGCAGTTTTGGTGGGATGATAGAGATGGAAATAGTTAGCAAATGGATCTTGTATATTCCAGAAGTTCCATTTCTTTCTCCTCCCCTTGGTGGTTTGTCTTTCAGAAGGAAGACTCTACTCATGAATGCTTCCTCAAATGTGCTGGAGGGCTCTTATATAAAAATTTATATTGGGGGGGGGGGGAAAGCTTGCAGAATTTCTGATAGGATCTTTCAAAGCTTGTCTGTAGATAAGTTTCAAGACCAGGGAAGAAGGGTTGAAATTCTGTATGCGATTTGGAGAGGCCAAGGTATATTAGAGATAGTCTTAAGCTTAAAGGAAGCTGACTCCAATCTTCTAGCTGCATAAGCCTATTCACAAACAAATCATGGGACACAGACCTTACCCAGCTATATTAGGGTACCAGTTCTATCTTGTGACTCATAATTAGAGGAAAAACTGCAAAACAAACAAGTTCTGAACTTGCACATACAGTTCTGTGACCCGTGGCAGTCTCACTACTGGAATTTTAGATAGGCAAGACTGCCAACACTGTCTGAAGGCACAAAGGCCGGGATCTGGAACTTGGGAGGTCAAATATTAGGATCCATGTAACCCAGAATGGGGATCGTAATATGCCCTTGTTCGGTTTGTCGTATGGACTACGTGTGTGACAATGTTACAAGGGCGGACTTGATCAGAACTGCCGAGGAGGTTGTCCCGCTCTCTGTCCATGGCATTCATGGGACAAAGGTTCTTTTTGTTTGTTTTCATTTGATTTAGGAAGGGGGGCAGGGATATTCAGAAATCCTTTTTCTATTCAGAAACCCACGTTCTAGTTCGCTTGTATTTCCAAGTGCCAGAAATAATACCAGGTGTGTTAGATGTTAAAATAGATTGAAAATATTTGTAATCTCCTAGGTTTTCCACTATAAAAGATTGTTTAGAGGCGCTTTTTTTTTTTTTAACTTTATTCCTTCATGGAAATGATAGTTCATATTTTGCATTCACAAGGGTTAATGAAAAAAATTTTAAGTTTTTTTTTTAACTCTACATTTCATGTTATACTCAGTGATGTACTCTAAGACTTGCATAGGAACCGTCATATCTATGTTTACCTTGCGTTGTTGCTTGGTGTCTCCATTCCAGGAGAAAATGAAGAAGATGCTATGGGATTATTGCAAGAGAGAAACTGTGCCAAGGCAGAGTTGCATCCAAGCGTGTTCCAGCACAACAGCAGTGTTGAGGTGACTTTTATCTAGCAGCACCTTGGGTACTCTGCCTAAATGCCAATAATACTAATAACTCTAAAGAGGGTGTGGGGAGCGGCATTCATCTCTGTGCATGGGTGTTGTTCAAGCTCAATATATTAAATTCCCAGTTCCAGGGCATTGGTAGGATCAGCTTTGTCTCTCTTCCCTTTGCAGCACCAGAGCCTCCTCAGTCGTCCAGCCCTGGTGCAGTCTTGCGCTTTGCCTGGCCACTGTTAAAAAGGAAGTATGTACATACTGCAACTGCCCCCCCGGTAACTTCCCCTTCAGGCCTCCCTGCAGCATTTTCCTGACTAGATCTAGCTTTCACACCCACAGGCCTCCCTTCAGGTGTTTCCAGTGTTTTACCCATTGCTACTAAGAAAGGTAATGGAGAAACTGAGGTCTACTAGCCTGTCCTCCTGCACCCCTGAGCTGTTTTTCACCCCTCGTGTGCCCTCTGTTCGTCCCAGCTGCTCTGTGTTTCATTCAGCTCTCAATCTTGTGGTTCAGACTGCACAGAGCACTGGAAAAGGGTCTTGAGTCTCACTGTTTGTGACCAGCACGCAACAATCCCCTCTCTGTTCTTTCCCTGCAAGGGGAGCATCTCTAAGCAGGGAAACGCCTCAGACTCTAGGGCAGGTGAAAACTACAGCTTATCTTATCATCCTACCTTTTAAATATGTGTAAAGCTGATACATGCAGCTATTTTCTTCACCTCCTTTCCCCTCCGTGCAATCAAGACTTGGAATGTTCAAGAAACCTTAGGTCTAAGGAATAACTTCATTTACTTAGGATTGTTCTTTGCGACTGGGAGAATTTGCATTCTTTTCCTAGTATCACTTCCTCTTGGGGGGGGGGGGTTGGAAAAAAGGTTTTATCTTTCTATTCCCTGTGGCTTCCAGGGTGATTGAAAAATAACAGCAAAAAGAGGAGGAATCCAGAAGCTTTTATTGCCTTTGGATCAAGCTATCTTTCATGCTCTCTAGCACAGAAGGTTTTTAATGATGGTATGGTAGGAAAAGACATTGAATCGGTTTTCATTTGCAAACAGAAGGCATTTTTGCCTCCTAAATGTTAATCTGAAGAATATTGCCTACACTATGAAGTAGAGCATGCAGATAGATTCTTTTAATAGCTAGAGTGCTCCTGTGTAAAGGCATTTGCTCTAGTAGTAAAACTTGCTCCCACAGGAAGGTTCAAGATGTAAAACTGCCTCAGTCATGCCTCTGAATATACATACGGTTTTGCTTGTGAGAGCCTGGGAGCTTACAGCTGAACTCTGCAGTTTGCTTGTAGGTATCATGTATGGAGAAAACAAAGGGGGAAAAATTGATTTTTTTTATTTTCAAATTGTGGTAGCTAGTCCCATTTTAAAATTCCTCTGAGACCTGATTCAAGGATATCTGGATGTCTTTACTTAGAGAATTCTGGTAGGGGTTGACTGTATGTCATCTTCTATTCATTTTAGAATAAAATAACTTATGCTATACTTTTTATGAAAACCTGTCTTTTCCCTCTAATAAACCCAAGCTGAGATGGTGTTTGCTGATACAGCTATATTAGCAAAATCTGTAGTAGAGCTGCAATTTATATGAGCAAAAGACTTTTCCTCTGTAACTTTACCAGCTTCCTAAATGAAATATAAAGTCTCCTTCTGTTGGTATAAAAATGTCAGTTAGGATTGTGATTCTCTGAAGTATTATATCAGGATTTAAAGCATAGACCCAGTCTTTTAAATCAAGTGTTTTGCTTGAATATGTAAGATAGGCACTGTTGAAAAACAGAGTAGATTGAAGGGAATGGATGTTTTCTGCTTTGAAGTTACAGTTAGGATAGAATTAACAACTGATTTTTCAGGAAGGCAGTCTGTTCTACAGTATTGTTCAACTGAATTCACATTTCAGGCTGAGGAATCGAGAGTAGGGCAGAAAGAATGAAGGCATCAGAATGAAGTTTGTGCACCTCATATTTAGGAAAGATGACTAGGAAATAGTCTTCTGACTTTCTATCCCCAATTCAGATTGCTCTGTGATTTACTATATAAAATAGCTACTTGACTTTCCTTATGCATTTTATAAATTGGTATGGTAATATTTTTCTTCCACTTAAATATGATGTTTTTCATACATGTCCAAATTCTGATAATCCTTAGTATTGTGGAAATAATACTTGTGTTCCATAGAAACTCCTGCTAGGACTAACAGATGCTGGTGGTGTCTGGATACAAGAGGAAAGATGCTGGAATCTAGCTCAAAGTTCTGTAACATATTTTAGTAAGAAACTTTAATTCTATTGCAAATCATGACAGAATGCAGATTGGATGCAGCAGTAATAATGGTTACAACTACAGGAGCAGCTAGAAAAGAACAGAACTAACCTGCCATTTGGAAACTTGAAGTGTATTTTGAAACGTGTTCAGTATTTTGATAACAAGTTCCAATATTTTAATATGCCAGCTAGGATGTATACTAAAAATGCAGTGTTTTATCTGAGGCAACTGTCCATTTCCTTTGCTCTACTTATTTTGCAATGACACTTTTTACAGTTGATAACAGAAGGCAGATCTTGGATGGCATATAAACCCCTTTGCAGCTGGGAAGAAGTCTTGTTTTAGGGAAAAGAAAGACAACATATCTTTATAAAAATAGATTTTTTATTATTACAATAATTTAAAAGAAGATTTTTCACAATTTCTGAACAAACAATATTATAAGAGGAATTATCAGTAATAGATTCACAGGCACCAGCGTTGTCATGGCTGGATTTGCAATTGCAAGTATGAGGTCTGTTTCACATGTTTGCATTTTTACAGGCTATCTCAAAATGACAGCAAGGGGGTTCTTTAGTATTTGAGGTAATTACTCAGTGAAGCCTCCTAAGATGCAATGCCAGAAGGAACCATTCTTAAATCTGTGCTGAAAAGGTGAATCCTTAGTAAAGGCTCACAAGTACCCTCCAAGCAGGGGGAACATGGTGCAGCACAGAGCTGCCAAAGATCAGAGCCAGAGACTCTGTGCTGTTCTTTGGCTTAGATGTTTACTGGGCTCCAGGTTATTGCACAGAAATCAATGGCAACACTCTAAATATATATCCCCTGAAGGAAGAAACCCTTCAGTTCAAATGGACCCAGTCTTGGAAATATTTTTGAATGCTTACTGTCACAATGGTTCAAGTTAGTAAAATGCACATTTGAATATATGCATGATCAGTCTATTAAACCATAGCCTGTCCTGCTTCAATCAAAATAAATTAGTTTTGTCATTAATAGGAAAAAGAAAATTCTCAGAATACTGTAATCTTCTCTACATTAAAGAAACAGTTGCAAAAATATTGCATAGTTTCTACCAATTTCTGGAGTCCTAATGGAGCTGAGTTTCTAGTATTTAAAGCACTACCTCAACAATAATGTGTCTGAGCAGGTCTAATCTGAACTTTTGTAAATCTCCTTAATGTAGGCAGGCTTTAGATTCCAAGAGCTTTCCTTCATTTTTGCAAAATTTCTAGTTTTCATTCATATGTTTTAGACAAAGATAAAAGCTTGCAATATATATGTAATCTCATCAAATTATAACAGCTAAAACTTTGAATTTCTGAAATGATTAATCCACCTGAACCTAACAAAGTACTCTTTGTGAATCCCACAGGATAAGAAAGAAGATATCAAGTCATATAAATTTTCCCAAAATACAGAAATTATTATGGGTCTTATGCATAGACTGGGGTTTCACATAGCCTGTTAGAAGTTCGCAAATTCCACAGAAATTCTATGAAATTTAGGTGGCCAGCTCCCTTATGTTTCATCCTTCATTCTTTGTTGCGTCAGGATACCTAGTGAGTATTTTGGAGAGCAGCATTTGAATATGCTTTGAGACACCTTCATAGAGCCTGAATTTTCATGGGGAACGCACACAGCGCTCTTTCAAAATCAGGGCCCTCTATATGACTCAAGCTCAGCTCTGAGAACTAAGACTTCAGATTTTTCTTTTCTGACTCTTGCCCTTAATTTCAGTATCTGAAATAGAAAACTTTGTCATTGTGCTTCTATGACTGTGTTAAGCCTATTAAATTCAATTCAGTCATTTCAAAACTGTTTCAACTAATACAAAGTATGGGTCGCATCCGAATAAAATATTCTGAAATGTAAGACATGTTGGAAAGCTGCTTGTGTTATCTTCCCCATAATATTAAAATATAAAAACCAAAGTAGTGCAAACTGTAGTAGGGTAGCATCAATTCTAATCTTTCAGTCCATTCATCCAAGCTGATTTACCTACCCGTCAACCCCAAAGATTTATTTTCTTCACTTAACCTAGAGGCAAAGTTTTCCGTAATAACAACTTAAGTCATTAATAAAGTGGATGGGAACCTTTTTTTGCTTGCCAGGGAAACAGCAAGATTTAAGTGCACAAGGTTGTGTACAGTTGCACAAAACACTGTGGTATCTATTATTACTGCTCACTGGACTGCAGTAGTTAAGAGTTTCACACACCAATTTCTGGATGTCCATCTCAGAGAATTTTAAAAGCTTCTCTATCATATGATTTAATCCAGCACAAATGTCAGGATTTCATCTCTGATCCACTGCATTCATCATCTGAGCAAATTCAAGAACATTCCCTACCTTTTTAGCATAATCAAATGAAAATAGGGGACACTCAAAAGAAAATGAAACTGGATTCATTAGTGTAGCAAAAACTCTGTTTGCATCAGCTCCTTGACTCCTCTCATCCTCTTATGTGCTGGCAAGTTATTCTTACTACATCTCAGTAAGGATTTCAATCATTTTATCTTCATACCCCACACTTTAGCAACATGAGGTAGAAACTTAACAGCCAACAGCTTTAGTGCATACCCTTGATCAGCAACCTTTCCCCCCACACACATCTATTTTAATAGTGTTGTCACTTTAATGGTCAGTCAGTAATAAGGAATTATGCAGCTATGCAGAAAATACCTGACAGAGGCTTGTATTTCATTTACACCAACCACTTCAAACATAGCCTTTCCCCCCCCCCCCCTTTTACACTGTTTAGCACAATAATGTCCTCGTTCATCATTAGAGGTCCTAGGTGTTACTCTAACGAAATCAACTGTGATGAAATTAGTTATCAATGGCAACAGCAACAATATGTTGTTAGGTCACCATTCAGTCTAGCTTAAATGTGGGGTGCTGGCCTGTCCTAAAGATCACTGTAGTCAGTGAACCTAAACTAGTACTTGATATCACATCCTTCCTCAGGCATCTATGTCTTCCCATGCTAATTGAGGATGCAGTGTGAACTATTTTAATCCTTTAAATAGCACTAACACGTTTGAAGGTACTTTAGTAAAATACAGGCCTTGACTCTGAATCCAATGAACAGTAAATGAGCTCATCAATACATTCTTCACTGTTCAATCTAATGTCAGGCACTTTGGGAATGAGAATGATGATTTTGCCTGGAAGAGTGATCTTGACAAATCTTGAGTCCCAGCTTATTCACTAGACATTATGATCTCTATCTGACCTAAGGAATCAGATAGGCAGTAAATATTCATGGAATAGCACTGCTTGACTTATTTTTTTAAAGCATAGGTTTCCCAAGCCTAAATAACACAAGTTCTGTTTCGGTATGCAGATCCTGCAATATAAAGCAGTTAGTGTGGAGATGTTTTTCAATTCTGATGCACATTCATATTGCTACAAACTGTTTCCTATGATATGAAATAGTTGTGTAATATTTTTGAATATTGTAACTTTTCACAGTACTTATTTTCTGTTGTGGACCCCCCCCCACACACACACACACACATTTCCATATTTAACTAAACATACCTTCTTCCCTGAGACCAGCCACGGGTACCAACGTGTTCTGTATGTTTTAAGTTATAACGTGTGAAATGTTCCTTACAAAAATGAAGCCTGTTTTCTTTTCCAAGTCTATAGAAAAAGGTTCATTACAAAAGTGGCTGAAGATAAAAACAGACATCCAAAAGCTCAAGTTTTGAGAAGGGTCCGTGTTGACCAAGATAGAAGTTCAGGAACAATTCAATCTGAACTGCAGAATCCCTGAAGACAGAATTTGTCCTTTTTCAAGGTTAATTTTCTGCATCTTGAATATTATTTGCTAAATATCATGGAAGAAAAACATAAATTTAATGTGATTTGTATTTGTAGGTTGACTTTTGATGTAGGGCACTGTTTGACAAAAGAGAAAATTATGGGGTAATGAAAAAGCAAGCTCTTCAGGATATTAATCAGAATTAGTCTTCCTGTTAAATGTTTTCTCTCTCAGGTCTTGACAAGGTGATGGCTTTCAGAGAACGGAAGTTTTAAATATCATCTGTGTGCTGTACCTGATGTCATGGCTTCTGTCAGTCACTTGTGAGTTTGCCTTGCTTGCTGCAAACCATAACAGATTATTATTCTGTCCACTTCAGAGAAACTGGCTCAATGGACCTTACTGTTCCTAAGCATATGTCATCTTCCCAAGGTAGTTAGATGGTACATATCCTTTCTGACCTTTGGCTTCTGCTAGCCACCATTCTTTATTGCCACTCAGGTCAGAAAAACGAAGTATCCTAACCCTCTGGTACTCTTGAAGACTGAGTTCCTGATCATTTCTTGCTTGAAATGCATAAACAGCATAGAATGTCTGAAAAAGGAAAGCCACAAAAAAAAAAAAAAAAAACTGAATCCAGAAATGTAACCACATCTTATGTTATCCTTGTATATTAGTATGAAGTATGTATATACAAAATGTGTAATAACATGTATGAACCAATATATAATTACATGGTCTGTAATGGCTATACAGAATACAAATAACAGGGCCAAAAAAATAGAAAAGAAAAAGTAAAGTTGAAGAATCTGAATATTTCTCCATGGGAAGAAAAAAAACAGGCTCTGTGAGGCAACATCAAAAGAACACATCAGGCTAATAAGATTTTCAGTTTGCATCAAATGTCAGCAAGCTTGGAGTGCTGGCCTGAGCATTTACAGCAAGGTTTCATCAAGGAGAACCACCTTTCCTAAAGCTCCTATATTTAAATGTGGCAACTGTTAATACAAATCCCTCAAAACATCTTCTCAGCTGCCAAATATCCTATCTGCAGTAATCTGATCTGGAAATAGTAAAAACACAGGTCACTTCTGTACCTTGCTGATCAGCATTGCCACAGCTTTCTCACCAAAGGTAAGTGGAAAAACCCAGAACTTAGCTACTTCTGAGGCCCCTACTCCGTGGGAAAACCTTGAGGCATTGTACATATGGTAGGCTAATGCAGCTGTGTTTTGTGAACATGAAACTGTGATTCACAGTTTAACTCTGATTATCTTTTCCCACCTTGTAGCTATTTAAGAAACCCGAAGAATAGCAGAGGATAATGAGAGCTGTGGGACTTTCCTTGTCATACTGACAGGTTAGCGGAAGCAGTGTAAAGAGGAAACCATTTAAATTCTAAGCAGTATGATTTTGGATTTGGAATAGGAAAAACAAAAAGACAGGCACAGTGTATATCACTTACATGCTGATCATCCATATCCTGAATACCATCACTCTCTTTCCCATTAATTGTAGGATTTTTGCAGAAGTTAATAGGAGATGAGTTGCTGTCACTCTTACTGTGTCCTGGACTTCTTATGCTGCTGTCAGTGTTGGGCCGTGAAGAGACAAAGAGGCTGATATTATCAAAATCATCATCACAGAAACTGTTTTCCGCTATGTCCTTCTGCACCTTGGCCGGATTGTAAGGCTTCAGGAAGGAGGAATACACATACCCTTTAAGGACTAGATATCGGAATAAGAGAGAAAAATAAAGATTTCAAAACCAACCATTTCATGCAGCTGTCAGTATGACAGAGGCAAACAGATGGGGCCAGAATGAGCAGAAATCAACAGCCCAAAGAAAAGCTGCTATTGGGATGTTTATACAAATAACTTACTTCCTGTGTCAACAAGCCATCTGCTTGTACTTCCGAAGGGGTCCTTTTGCTCCACAACAGCCACCAGTTCTCCTTCATGTAAATCAATATCGAATTCCTGTGTGGCATTGCATTTGCGCTTAGCTTGATACAGCAGTTCTGCACTGTACATAGACAACAGCTTGGACCTGTGATCTTCTGTTTGATGTGGGGTTTCGAGCTGAAAAGAAAGGCCATTTCTAGAGCAACAAGGATGCATAAAAGAAACTAGTGTATACTGTATGTGGCCATAGGCTCTGTATTTTTTACATGCAGATCAAGGAATTATTTAAATTTATATTATATAAAAAAATCAGTAGTCTCCAAGTGGTCTTCTGTTTGTATGAAATTACCTTGCTCTGTAAGGGCGAGATGCTATGAACTGCTTAAACCACATCCAGTCACGGTTTGCTAAGAGGGCGGAGAGGGAGGTGCTGCACACCAGTGTGACCATAGCACATCACACTAGCAATAGCATCTGTGTCTTATTGATGCTAAAAGGAATCCTGCAGCTTCCTTGGTTTCTCCAGTAAATCTGCACCTGAGTTTTTATTTTACTGTAAACTAGATTCCTAAAAGCTTTGGTAGTGTCTAATTAGATGGGGAACTAGGCACACACAGATTTCCTGCTGGATTTTCTGCATCTCCTGATCTGGGTGTATGTATATATATATGTGTGTGTGTGTGTATATATGTGTTTTTTATATACGTTATGTATAAATATACACACAGAAATACACAAAGGATCATAGATGAAAAAGAGAAGCAAAAAGTTGTTAATCAAAAGATTAAGATGCACAGTAAGACTATTGAAAAAGAGAAGCAATTGAACTTTGCATGTACAGTCTTACAGTTAACGTGCTTAAAGACCTGAGGATTGTCAGAGATGATTTCAGGTCAAGTTTCAAGATACTAACATGAAAAGAGAGCGGAAAACCTTCAGAAATTACTGGTGAATGGAAAAGCCTCATTCCAACAACCCAATTCAGGTTCCCAATGAAGGGACCCAGCACAAACCTCTAGGTGGCATAAAACCAGATTTGTTTCAAAAGTGATCAAAAGAGGATGCTTCATACACGATTCAAAAGTATGACACAAACCAGAGTTGGGACAGGCTTCTTTTTTTCCAAGCTCAATTTTCTCTCAATAAAGGTTGCACTGCTGTTTTCTTTTACAAAATTCAGCTTGTGAACCTCCTCCATCAACTGATTCTGCACTTCACAGATGCTTGAGGAAGACAGCTGCAAACAAAAAGGTGGATTAGATCTCACGAACAAGATGGTAAGGAGATTTCAGACAGCAGATTTGGTGCAATGGGCTGAACACTAGGAATCAGGAGATCTGACAAGTTACTATTATTTCCTGCAGAGCCCGTACTGTGCTAGGCATAAGACAGAAAGAAGAGTGAAAGATCCTTGCTTAAAAAATTTATAATGATTACTATTAGATTTACAAAACACAGTGATTTAACTTAAATCATTAAAAAATGTTCCAAACAGTATTGAAAATGATGAAATGAAACAGTGATTAAAATGAAAATGAGTGAAGAAACAGTGATGAGAAATGAATGAACAGCCTTGTACTTATGCTACTGAGTCACCTGCTTTCAGATGCAAATGTGGATCCCAGCAGTTATCACAGAGTGGCCAATGTGCAGTAAGGCTTGGAGTAACTTACTCCACAGCTGTGTGTTTATGAAACTGTGCACTGCTACCAGGTCAAAGATAGTTGGGTTAGCTGAAGTTCTGTCTGTGGCACTAGATAAGTGCTTTCAGCCTATGCCTAACCCCAAATGTATTTGCTGATGTAAACAGGGGAAAAAAAGGTAATTTTATAGGCAAATCCCCACTGAAAACAATGCTCGATACAACAGCTTCCAAAACATACAATGCTCAAATTATAGGGATGCAATTTCTTCATGCAAGAAAAGCTCTCATTTTCCCATTAAACAGTGCAGGTCTATGTTTTGATCCTGACCTTGCTTTCTAATTTTTTCAGCTACAAGTGAGTGTGAAGTGCTGTGTTCAACCCCTGGTGGAAGGGAATACTCCAGAAAGACCTAACTACAGTGTGTTTCATATGTAGAGTCTTGTCCAGTCACAGTCACCTAAACACGGCTCCACTTCAGGTGAGTGGGCTTGCAGTTGCGGAGACAGCCTCACAGCTGTGCTTCTCAGAGGGTTCAGCTCCTCCAGGGAAAAAAAAAAACCCTGAAACATTGTGTGATTTTCACACAAACTGGTAAAGAATAATTTCTTAACGTGAATCTTAACGTCATGATCATGGTGCACAGAAAGAGTTGGCTGGAGGAACTAATGTCCTTCTCTGCAGCTCAGGCAAGCACTGTTGGTACCTTTGGCTAAATCAGTGAAATGATTTGAACTTTCTAAAAATGCCAGTAGAGCCAAAGCTATTCCTTAATGCCTAGAGAGTCTGCAGGAGCTTCTCTGGAACACTTGGGTTTAAAAGCAAATTGCTTCTCATAGAAACTGCTTCATCAGGTCTTCTCCTAGCCCACTTCTGCTCTGCAGTCTTCTGTGTGACTCTACAGGTCTAGCAGTAGCAGGAGTGTTCATGCACTTTCTTGAAATTTTTCTTCCTGTGTTTTCTAGGCTACTCATGGCAGACCCAAAGGAATTAAGACTAAAATGTTGGTGATGTCTCCTTTTTGCTTTACTGTAATGTTCTCACCATTAATATCATTGCAATGGCTGGAACAGCTTCATTAGGATCATTCTTAGAAAAAGAAGTTGAAGGTTGACAAAACTTAAGAGCTAAGTTTAAGTATAAAAAAACCAAAACCTGCTTGTGCTCAGCAGAACAAAAGAAAAAAAAACCAGGGTTGCTTGTAGGTATGTGTTCTAAGTATCTCTAGCCAAATCATACAGAAAGAAAAAAGACAGACAAACACAGAGCTACATCCATTTCTAATGCCCTTACTGGAACAGGCACCACGACAGCAGAATTTGATTGAAGTGCTGCACACATAATGTTCCTGAGGAGTGTAATGAAGCAATGCAGGCAGTTCAACACAATCTTCTTTGCTGCTCGGTTGAATATCTGAAGTTCTTCCACTAGCTGTGCATTTAGAGCCTCATAGTCTTTCTTTGCCAGGTCCAGCTCTTCTCCTGTTGACCTCTGAAGGTAGCTGTTATAGTCCAACAACTTGTCGTAGCGCTTCTGGATGAGCTTCTGTGGGCCTGGAAACAAGGCTTGTAGTGCTAAGAGGGGAGCCAAAATGAGCTTGTTCAATTGAGCCATCTGGAAAGGTATAAAACAAACCTACATATTATTTCATTCATACAGTTTTTTATTCATACAGTAACAGGTTAAGCCTGATAGCAGCCTAGCCAACAATCTGTTAATAACACTTCACAAAGCATTACTGTCAGAGACAGCCTCAAGCTGGGTCTAGCATGAGTTGGAAACTCCTTCATAACATTGCAAAAGAGAGGCAACAGTTTTGCAGCAAAAAGTGTCTGATAATGGTAATGGTCCCTTGGAGCATGTAGCCTACAGTAGACCCATCAGTGTGTTATCACTGAGGAAAAACTGAGGCCAGGATTGATGAAGTGGTCCAGAGAACTATGAGAACTGAAAAGAAGGTTGGTGAGCATGTTTCTTAGTGCCTGAGCCAGCCTCTGACTTCATAGTGTGATGCTCCAACGAAACTGGGATTTGCATAATTATCAAGGACCATGCCGAGATAAAGTCTAGAGGCAATGAAGTCTTGTTAAATGGCATTCTTCCTTTTTAATGATATCAAAGTGTTTTTTTCTTCTGGAAACAACTGTAACTCAAGTCCTGTTTAAGCAAACACATAGACAATCACTTGATTTGATTAAAGTATGCTATGCCTATTTTTTTTATCTACAGTAATCAACAAATTAGGCACCTGGTAAAAGAACAAAATCTTTCTCGGATCTTTCCATTAGTCTCAACAGATTAATACTGCATGAAATAAGTTTTATTCTTGTAGGTCACTTGTGCAAATACAGCACGAGCTTGTAATGAGTGAAACTCTCTGTCATGTTAAGGCTCTAGGATTTTCCATATGAAATAAGTTGTCGGGCTGAGTCTGAGAATAAAAAAAGTGGCATCCTTCTCCCCTCCATAACACACCACAGAGGAGCCAGAAGTGCTCTCCCAAGGCCAAGATGATGTGCACTGGCTAGGTAGTTTCCATTTTACTTCCACTTGAAAAACTGGGCTGTGTTTAGTAAAGCAATTTTTGATATATTAAGAAAACAGTTTTTCAAAGTGCTGGTCCTGATTTGTGGAAGAGAAGAAGCTATTGTGAATTTTAGTCCTGAAATTGTCCCTAAAAGAAGAGGAGAGAGGAAAGTATTCATTATTAACAGGTGCACAAAGGGAAAAATGGCTTAAGCTGGGCCCATTGCTGAGTTCTCCACTGATAACATCTTTTTAGGAGAAGATGCAAAGAACACCATGGATTGTTCATTGAGAACATCTGCTCATTATGCAAGGTAAGGACAAAAGCTTTTTTTTTTTTAATCTTATACATAAAACAGACTGTTGTAAATCCAAGACACAGAAATGAACAGAAAATAAGTAAAAATAAGCATGGCTAATAAGAATGTCTATTGTTAAAAAAAATACTATTTAAAATGTATTTTAGAAAGTATATGAGCCTTCAGGCCAGTTGGTCATGAGCCAGTAACAGGTACAAACGTTTTTCTGGAAAAACGTTTTCTATTTTATCTATCGTGGAATTTCTTCTGCTTTTTTTAGAAGCTTCTACAAAGGAGGATGTCTTCCATACTGGATGCAGTCACCATTGCAGTGATAGAGGAGTTGCTTTTCTGCACTTTATACATTCATTCATTTTAAAGAAAATGTCTTTTGATTATTGAGATTAATTTTTGAGATTTTTTTTAAATACCGGAACTTCAAAGGAAAAGAAATGCAACATCTCATTTCTCTGTCATTATCTGAGAGGATATAGTCTGTCAAAGATCCTTCTGTTTTTTGGCAGACATTCTTCAGTTTGTTAGAAAGGATTAAGTGGCTACAGTTTAGACGCTACAAGCCTAAGAAAGTATAAGAAAAGCTCTGTCTCTATTTGTTCAGCTTGAGCAGCTGTCTGAAGAAGCAGCAGGCGCTATTTTGAAGATACATTTTATTCTAGTTTAGTAGAACCAGGTCTTAAGAGTTCATTTGGGTCCTGAAAGTAAGACACTAGTTGAAAAACTATTACATATAAATGTTTTAATGATTTTTAAATTTTATGGGCTATATCCAGATTTTAAAAGCTTTCCCTGTATGAAAGCTAGGGACGTACCTGAAAAAAAATTCATAGATATAGGATTCCGGGCGCTAATAGCTTATGAGTACAACAAAGATCACAAAACCCGCTCTAAAACTATGTGAGCGTTGATAACAAAACTAGCAAAAGCAGAGTTGTGCTCCAAACTGAATTTTATCTCATTTTGTGTAGAAACTCAGCCAACCTCCTCCATCTTTCCCTATGGATTCCTAAGTCTTTTTTGCTCTTTTCTGTTCTGAGTCGTCCCCACATATACATTTTCTCACACATACAGATAGCTGTGTAACACTGGATATTGCATAAACTTACAAGGCCTCCACAGAGATTTCCAGTGTTGTTCAGTTTATTTGAACTGTCAGTTACTTCATCTTCTTTATCTTGCAAAATTTCTTGAAGCCCAATTATATTCTGTGCAGCCAGATGTATGGAATCCTAAATGAGAAGACAGTACGAAGATGAAAATGTAGTATGATTTCTTTAATATACTGCATTCACTCATGTAGGCGCTGCAATAATATTGATGGAATCAGAAATATTTTCCATCTCTGGTATCTATTTGGTTAGCAATGGAATTTCTAATCATTGTGTGTTTACTGTGATAATATTTTCCTGTGTTCTATTTTCCATATAAGCTATTTAAGAATAATATTGTTAATGTTCAGCTGAAAAAAAGTATCCCTGAAACTAATGAGCTTCCCATTGGAAGTTAAGTTACTCTTCAGCAAGCAGCCAGCTCAAGACTCATGCAGCCTCAAAGGCCTGTTCTGGAGGATTAAGTAGGACTGAAGTGGTACATTTCACTTACAGTGAATTTTAACCTTAATGACGGGTGCATCCCTTTGGATAACGAGCTGTCAACACCCTCACAGTCAACAAGTCTGTTGGGTGAGTGCAAAGGACTTCCCTTGTTTGCTGAACCAAACAAGGTTTGGTTGTGATAAGCTCTGGCCAGCTGGCTAGGGATCTTACCTACTTCTCAAACAAACTTCAAGTCCAGCCTGGGCACACTTATGCTTTGAAGGACCTTGTGCGTTCTACAAAGTTGGTAACTCATCCATGAGAAGGAAAAGTTGGTAAATCACAAGCCAAGCCACATTTTCGAAGAGGGGGATTAAAGTGAAGACATTTACAGCACTTTCATCACTGTAAATCTAATGCTATCCCTTAACTCAACATAGCAAGAGGATGAAGGAAGGAGTCTTCAGTTCAGTATGTATTTTAGAGCGCACTAACTCATGTGGCTGAAACTCAGTTCTGTGCTTTTTAATGAGAAGTAGTTGCTGCTCTACTCCAGCACAGGTGCATGACCTGTATGGTGGCTACGTACTGTGATCTAAAGTAGTAAGTGTGCCACCAGACAGCACCTTCTTTTCTGCATTGCACCACTGGGTCTCCATAAAGCCTGCTGTGTAAGTTGAAGAATGCAGAACATGCATTCATGTTATGTGGCTTTGTAACTTCTTTGCCATTAACTCAATAATGCAGCAGAAGCACAGTTTGTTTGCTACATATTGTAATGCAGACAGGCCTGCTTATTATTAATTTGGTTTTGCCTAACCAGTGACAGAAATATGTGTTAAACTGGTTATGGATCTGGTTTCTGACCACAGATTTCATAAAAGCATGTACCCACCTCTAGATGTTGCGAGCAGAATGAAATGTTCTTCACGCACAATTTCACAGTCTTTTCTAAACTTCGAAACAGCTTTTCCTCCTTATTAAAAGTCTGATCTTTCACCTAAAATAGATGTTTGCACTATTACTTTGGCAGCACAAAGGAGTCTCACTAATGAAAGAAATGTCCAGAGCTTTGCTGGAAAAATCTAAAGCCTTCCCTGAACTCCTCCCTTTGAAGACGGAACAGATTGATTCTCTAATTCTCTCGAAACTAACTACTCAAGTTTTAATCCAAGAAAAGTTGAGGGCACTGGGCTTCATGACAGAGATCTTAATTTTTGCCAAGCCTTATGGCAGTACGGAGTTATAAGCACATCTGCATCAGTAAAAACCTTCATTTGCTATACAGTGCTGCCCCAGTTGGGGAAATAACAGTAAAAAGGAAGACATCTGTTCATGTCATAGCATCGCTTCCCGAGTGCTGATTTATGTGGCTAACGGGGAGATTTCCCTCCGGCAGGCTGTAGGTGGTGCTGGTACCCCTGGAGCAACACCCACTCCAGCTACTCCGCTCACCAGCTGTGAAGGGGGTGGCTTTACGTTTTTATGCTATCGGAAGAATCCCTGAAAATATGTTTATATCTGCCTACTTTTTACTTGAAGAATATAAGAAATCTCAAGGTTGGTTTTCAGTGGTTTTGCTGTAAGGGTCACAGCATGTCTCAGAGATGTGAATTGTGAGCCTTCTCAGTCTCTGCAGAGAATGAAGGGCCGAATCTTTAGCAGATGTATCTTGTTTCGAAAGCCGTTTGCAAATGTTTGCAAATGGAGTTAGCAAGCTTAAAAATATTTTTAAAAATCCAAACAAGCAGAATATAAAGACTTATAAAGGAAAGAAAGAAAAACTGCATCTCCTCTCAATCAAATCTAGCTCCATGGTTGTCTCTGATTTTATACTCTTGTCAGAGTTCCAGTCTGCCATGGAGTTTGGTGGGAAAACCGAGGAAAATACCAGAATTTCCACTGTACAAATAAATGAACAGAAACATGAATGTGGGTAGTTTGCATCAGAGAAAGGGGGAAACCACTGATAAAGAACAAAACAGGAAAAAACAACACAAATCTTGAAAGGTCACATCTAGAAAGACAAGTGACCTTGCATAATCAACTATCTTGTGCAATGAAGTGCACCAGCTATCATTTTCAACATCAATTATAATTGATTTTCTTTGAGATTTAGATTTACAATTTTCTGAAAATGTTTATCCTGACAGGTTTTGAATTACAACCTCAAAATTATGAAGGAGTATTTTATTTGGGGGCACTCATCAGATTTATTGCAAAGAGTTCTTTGCCTCTGGTAGTTTTGACAGTTACAGGTCCTTACACATGCAGAGGCAAACTCATTGCTTTTACTAATCAGCAGATAAGTATTACTGATTTTCCTTGGTGGATTCAGGACCTGAATGTTATGATGCAGAGTAAGATGGACTGAACATGTTCTCAGCACCAACAATAACCATTGCCAGTCTATCCACAAACAGCTGATCTCAGGATGAGTTTCATAAAACTACTGGTCTCTTCCTCTCTGTTGAAGATGTTTCAGAAACTCTTAGATGCAGAAGAAAAGGTGGAAAATACATTACGTTAGTCTCTATTTCAATCACAATGATCTTTTCTGTCTTCTTTGACACTCAAAAAATGACTTCATAGATGATGCAAAAAAAGCAACACCCCAAATCCATTTCCAAAACATTGTGAAAAAAAAACTTAGTGCAAAATCAGAACTAAGACTGTCAATGCAAATGTGCAATTGGATGAGTAAGTACCTGAGGTTCTCCCCCCGTCAGTATTTTCAGATGGCTGGTGACCCTCTTGGATTTCTTGCTAATGGAGTGAATATTCAGTCGGGAGAACTTTTCTTTAAGGGATTCGTCATCATCGTTTCTCTTATATTTCAGTACTGCAGAGAGAGAATTTCATGACACTAATAATCTGTATTCACAGGGCCTTTCACAGATTCGGGCACACAAATATGAAACCATTTGAGACCAGACACTTTGATGTCACTTGCTGTAATCTTGTGTGAAAATGCCTGAGATGATGAAAACCTTGTCATCAGTCCTTGCCTTGGGAAGAGTGAGTTAAGGCTTCAACATGGCAAGTCTGTAAGAAAAATTGCTACCATTGTGTCTTAATTATTATTTGTGTTTGCAACTGCATTATTGACAATGAACGTGGATATAACATGGATTCCGTCTTTTTTTTCATTTTTATGGATTCTGTGTCCCCCGTGAGATAACACAGCTGGCTGAGGACACGCAGCATCAAGGCATCTTCTTAAAGCCCAGCTTATTGCACGGCTTAAGTAGCACCCACCAAAACTGCTCTGGTAATATGACTGAAGTTGAAACCTCTCTTGTAATCATCAGCCCAAATCTACAAGGAGAGAGGAATTTACTGTGCCTTTTTCTTACCTAAGTCTTTCCTCCTTTTAAGTTCATTAATGTTCACATTAATGTTTTTCATAGCAAAAAGGGCATCTTGTAGTGCCTTGTGGTCAGGATGAGAAGCAGGAGTTGAATTCAAGAGTTCACAGAGTAACAGGGGATATTTCATCACCCGTTGTACTGGTTTGATCATCAGGGATCCCATGTCCATTAGATTTGGCTTTCCTCTGTAATTTATACAAAAAGAAATTGTCACATAAGGAGAAACTCCTTGAAGACAAAAACTTCTCATTATTTCTCTCTAGCCATTGAAGCTGTTGCCTTTTATATTCTTCAGTTGAGCTTTCAGCTACAGAAAATATCAAAACCAGAGCACTGCTTTGCACTGAGTCATAGAGATGCAATTACCACTTATGTCAAAAGTAAGACACATCTGTCAGGGAACATGGGCAGTTGTAAATGAAACCATCCTCTCGCCCCCTCAATGAGACAGGTCTGGGTTTTCTGTATTTTCAGCAATTTGCCAGACTATTGCTTAGACATTACCTCTGAAATTGTCCCACTCAGTCTGAGGGGGTGTGTATGGCACAACTTACATACCACAACACCAAAGAAGGGAGATGTAGGTGGAGAAACAAATAACAGGAAGTTTGAGAAATGCATGTAAGTGGGGGTGTAAGTGGTGGCTATTACATCCTGCTCTGGCTCCTCAACCTTAAGATTGCGACATCTCCTCACTGTGAGTAACTGGGATGCCCATGTGCTGCTGCATCCCTTCTCACACCACCTCTCAACTTGCCACTGTGACCCCAGCAGTTTTACTGTCTTTTACCTGCTATATTTCTCTACTGGGTTCCAGTAGGTTATATCTAAAGATGGCTGAGCTTCCAAAGTATACTGGATTTGGTTTTGGGGAACACTGAACATATAGGATGTTTACCTAGGCTTGATCCAACCTGCTGGAAGTCGCTTTAAGCAAAGGCAAAGTAGGCAGTTGTCTAGAGTGCCAGAAAGATGAAGGTAGAAAATCATAGCTTCCAGCGTGGACACAGGGAAGGGTAGAAAAATCATAGCCTCCCGCATGGGCGCAGGACTCTCTGTGGCTCCAGTATCGGTCGCTGCTGGCTCAGGACTGGCAGCAGAGCAGCTTCTCAGGGCACCAAGTCCCAAGTGACTCAGGCTAACAGGGCCATCTGAGCTCTCTGGACCCATGCAAAGTGCTTATCAACCCACTGAATTTATACTCCACACCCATTCTGAACAGGACTTTGTTCATGCTCTCCTTGTTTTAAGAGGAGAGGTTGTGCAATTTGCAGGCCAATTCTTCCAAGTCTGGAAGAAAAGAGGGAAAGAGGGCAGGTCCAGCCACATGCATTTTCATTTCCATCCCTGTGGCTGGTAGAAACATACTGTCTTGACAGAGCAAGTAACACCAGATGGCCAAGCCCTAGGGCCAGGGCTGGCTGTTACTGAGGCTGTGGCTTAGTCTTTGCCCAGGAAAAGCTGTTCTGCTGCTGTGGCAGAATATTGAATTTTGCCACCTGTAATGATGAGGACAAGCACACTTTTTTTGTACTTATGCCTGGGATTACAAAATTAAATGTTACTGGGGAGCTTCAAACTAGCCCTACTAAAATGCTCAGATTTCTTCATCTTTTTCTCCCATGCTGCAAAACCAAGCCACCAAACAGCAGATGTTCACAGCCTGCACCTATCTCTTTTTGCAAGCTTTGCACAGTTTGTTCTTCTTGGCAGCACAGTGACAGAATGGTCTGTTGTCTCTCCTCACCACAGCACTCTCCTGAGCAAACTGGGGAATGCTCTGCCACCAGTGCTGGTGTGAAGTGCCTGTGACTCAGACCTCCCCTCTGAAACTGAGAGTGAGCTATTGGCAACAGTGTGAAGGACAGTAACGCAGACCAGAGCTTTCCATTTGCATGTCTGAAAAGGCTGTCCTGGAGAGAAAAAGGTTGTCTGAGATTAAGTACGGGCAAGGTAACACTAGGGGAAGACGGATTTCTGAACGTGGAAAGATACAGAAATAATACAGTATAGAAGGAAAGTACAAAAAACACTGAGCATCCACTTGATTTTGCAGGCTGCTATCTATTGTTTTGTACAGCAGAAGGAGTGAAAGAGAGAGAAAGGGGCTTTCTTTCCCACTTTTATATATATATATATATAAAAAATAATAAGAGCCAATACTTACTGCTGACTAATTAACTAACAGTTTGAATGCCTTTGAGAAGAGGCATCTGCATATTTAAACCATCTCTCTCACAGAGGCATTATCTGTAAAAGTTCTGCATGAAAAAAATTTAACAGTAGATGCCTTTTAAAGCTGCTTGATGTCCCCAAACTTTCTTCTCATTTCAATACTCCTCATTTCCCCTGTATCCTACATTAAATATAGAGAGCTATTTTCCCTCCTTTCAGCTTCTGGCAGCAATAATGAAAAAAAATCTTAAATTGTTATTGTTTTCTCTGAAAAGCCCCATGAATGCAAATCTATAGAAGCTGCCTCATGAATGGAAAAATCTTCAAGTGTCTTCTCTTTATATAGTTGCACTTTGGACAGCTGCCCAAGTGATAAACAGCCCTCTGTTCGCGTATCTGCATGACACAGTCTAGCAATATGGTTTGAAAGATAGTAGGTTTGTTATAAGATAATGACTCCCTGGGGGCACTAAATGCCGCAAAGTTCAACTCATCTAATTCTCCCCAGCAAGATTATCTGATGATAACCACTCTCCCTAGATTAGTCCTGTGTCTAATACGCCCCGTCAGAACACCCGGCAGCCTGGCAGAACGTGGCCTTGCCACACAACAGAAACAGATGTGTAACGGCTTGTGACATCTATTGTGCAGAAAATTAAGTTGATAATTCATTTGCAATGCTACTTCAGCCACCCCATCTTATCATGAGTTTAGCAAGTATTCTAGGCCATAAGTAGCTGTACTAATCTCATTACAAATTATTCCTGTAGCTCTGCAGTAAATGTAGCTGTCTTAACTGCAGCGAGCTTCACAGCATACCCTTTCTTCCTCCATGCAACAAAATACGGTCTCAAATACAACAAGAATCCCTCCTGTTTAAAAAACATTGTGGCAAGCTGTGTAGAGACAGGTGATTCAGTATTTAGTTTCACATTCTTTCATTATCTAACAGGTAGTTCCAGTGGAGAACCTGATAGCCAGTATGATATAACAGGGCTGAGGCTGGTGTCATATTCCGCTTGGCAGTTTTGGAACTGTTTACATGCATCATAGGTTGCAATACGATTTAAGGACTTAGGCTTTGTGGTTTACTGTGTGCAAGTCAAGTCCATTTTAGTACAAAACATGTAGGGGAAATAATTTACTGTGCCATATGATTCTCATGCAGTCTCAGGGAATTCACTGAGGCTGCACAGCTGTAAATCCAAGCAGTTGACAGCTAAGGGCAGCATTGTTTGGTATTTATGTAATTGTTTTCTTTATCGTGCTTGAATGTAAAGGGATCTGGGACACATCACAGATGGGCTGAGGTGAGCTATGCTCTACTTTCTAGTTCAACATTAACTAGATTTTTAGGCATGGTCCTGCCCAACGGCTGCTGAGACTCCACAACTTCTAAGCTGAATTGCAGGAGATGGCATTTCCGAGTGCTCTGCCATTCAGAGGGAGACACAAATGCCACCACGCTGTGTGAGATAGCCGAGCTGAGGGTGGGTCACTCAGCTAAACCTAGCTGCTTGCACTCTACACAGCTTTACAAGAGCCAGTTTTGACAGACCACTGCTTAAGGGAATCATGTAAACTCAGCAAGTTGTATCCTAGACTCTATTAGAAACTGTTTGAAGGAGATAACTGGGTATTCATTTCTGATAGGGTTATGCAAGTCAAAGCAGCCAGTCTTGTGCTATTTCTATGTGTGCTGCTGTCTCACATGATCTTATGGTTATATTCTACACATTTGTGTCCCTCTTAAAGCCCCAGCTCCCTGAGAGAGGGGAGTATCCAAGAATCCTCTTTATCGAAACCCTATACAGAAAACCTATTTCTCATCATTGAATGAAGCTTGAAAACCCTAACTTTAGAGTTTCAAAATGCAATCCTTCGGTGTTTATTTAAGAATCAAGATTACTTTTACACTGATCTCATTTTTGATGTGTGACTGATTGACAGATTGACAAATTCTCTGACCTTACAGGTGTTCCTCTCCTACCCACAGAAAGCACACCCGCTTCTCTTTTCTTTCTTAACATTTCTGTCTGGGATTGTAATAATTTTCTTCAGTTCAGCTAACCCTTTCTTTGACCTCTCCATGCAGGTAACTTCTGGATTTGTTGCATTTCAGTGCTGCTGACCTGCTGGATGTCCAGAAACTGCAGCCTTGATATTAACTCTCCTTTATGGCTTTTCAAAGATGCAACATTTGGCTCAGAAGTCCCTTAACCACAACTTATTGGAGGCTGGGTGAGTGTTCTGGCAAAGCGTTGTTATAAGCTTGTTCTCTTCTGATGTTCTTCCAGCCACTGTCAGAGGGAATATCCTGGGAAAGATGGACCTCATATACTTAGGGCTACAGAAAGGTCGTCACTTTAGAAATAGCTTTACATGCAAACCTAATGTATGTTGAGCAGGTTTACAAAGGCCTGCGCAAAATTATTTAAGAGTGCCTGGATTTCAAAGACCTCACTGTGTTGTTGAGAAGCACTCCTGAGAACTTCAGAACTCTCTGAGCGCATTTAATAGACAACAAGGTGATAATAAAGGGCTCTGAATGGGTTGGCAAGCAGATTAAATCGCTTCACAAAGTACAAGTTTTGGAAGATGCAGCCAAGCTAGTGCACTGGTTAATTAGCAAACCAGACAGTTACAGGAATTAAAACTGGAAGTCTTTATCACTTATATCCTGGAGAAATCTATGGGTTATGCTGAAACAAAATGCTTGTGTTCTTAACATTTCCAAATGTACAGTTCTAAGTGTGTTTAAGATAAAGATATTTAAAAGCTTATTTTACATCTGAAAAAGGCATAGTACTTACTCTTCCTCGTATATCTTTCTGCAAAAGGAGAAAAAGAAAACATATATTAGCTTTGTCCTGAAAGGATTTATACCAATCATGGGCCAGATTCCCAGATACACTTCAGTGACACAGAGCAGCCATAACTGGCCAGTTAAGTTAGCTTTATGGCTGCTGTGTGTCAGCAGAATTGCACAAAACAGCCAGAGGGTACCAGTGAATCTGGCCCTACATCTTTGTGAAAAGACAGCCCAAATGAGAAAGGATTGTCAGGAACCTGGCTTTAGTTACCCTTCTCCTAACAGTATTAAAACCTGTTATTCTCATACAGTTAAAACACATAATCCTTAGGCTTTATAAACATCCCCCTCTATTTTATTTAAACAGAAATGTATTTCTAAATGAGAAAGAATGTATTTCAGCCTTTTAGGATATAGATTCAATGATGATATTAAGGTTTTTTTTGTAGGATACACATCAGCTGAAACCTCTTTATAGTTGAATAGTGTCTATATATGTAGTCAAAACAGCACAGAGATACAGCTGTAGTTTGAAAACACTCAGATATGCACAAAGAATATTTTTTTAATGGTATGATTAAACTTAGAGAAGATCACCTAACTGCATGGGAACCAAAATGTCACCCCATCACTATGTTAGACTTTTCTGGTATTAAGTCCTGACATCACATTGTCAGCCACTGCTATCTGACTGCTTCCACTAATACCTCCTTGCCCACTAAGGGCTAACTGAGCATCTGGAAGCTGGTGCTTTCATTGCTTCTGCACTGTCAGCTCTGGGAGTGCCTGTGATATCTCTGCCTTTGTAATAGTTGACCAAGCTAGTTCAGACTGAAAGCAGAGCAGGTAGTTGCCAGCATCCTTTCATTTTTACCAGCTGCATTTCCTTGGCTAAGTTAGGAAACAACATCCCCAGCTTGCATGATCGCTGCTGAAACACGGGATTCTACAGAACTGGTTTTTACATGTATCTCCAAGGCAGACACCTACATTTTGGGAAAGAATTCCTCCTCTTCAGTCAGCAGAAAGAATAGGAATATAAGCCTGGCTAATTAAATCTGATTTGCCTGTACAGATGTGCAGAGTGCCACTCTCAAGATGCTCCTAATATAGAAGTCATTTTTAACATGGCACGTGTGGCTTAGCTGAAGAAGAGAAGCCCACAGTAATGCCAGCCCACTTTAACTTTTTAAAAATATGACAATATTCTTCTCAAGGAAAAAATATTTAAGAAGTAAACATTGTTCAAGAGTAGCAGTCAGTGGCCCCTGAATACATTGTAGCTCACAATGGAAAACAGTCAGTAACTTATTTGGTAAGAATGCTGCATAAATTTCCTCCTAAGACAAGTATTCTCTAATCAGTAGTAACAGGTTTAGATAACCACAGCTCCACATTTGAATGTGTACTTTCAGGCTTAACATTTCAATTGGTTGCAATTTTTAGCCACTGGGAAAAAAATACAATATAATACATGTAATGGTGGTTTTTTTCCATTGGTTCCTGTTTAAAGGCTAATAGGAAAGAATGAGATAAAAAAGGCTTCATTGTGAGGTAGTTTTTGTCACTTCCTGCTAGCCAAGGCTACAATGGCTCAGCAGAAAATATCCTTTCTGTTCACAAATCCCGGCTGTGATATTGGAACAGGAGCTTCTCTTACTGGCTCTAGAATTGAAGTAGCAACATCCACCCTAACATGTACATAGGTGCTATCTTTTAACTTTATTTCCTTCCACAGTCTCTTGCCTCAGCAGTAGGGATGAGTGAATGACAGCTGCAGCTTCTCTTGATTAGCTGGAAAAAAATATTGTAGGAGTCAGCAACTGAAACACCCCCTTAGGGGAGATACCTGGCCATCCATTAGCCTGAAAGCCTGAGTTTATCTGAAAATCTATTTCTTCCAACTTCCAGGGTAGCTAAAGCCTAAGCATCCTCCACACGTACTTTGTTATGTATTTAATAACCAGACATGTTGCACAAGGAAGCCTTATTTTCAACACAACCGGTCTTCTAAGTAAACATTTCTCTTTTGATTTGTTAATGTTTTTCTCTACCACCATTTCCAGATTTCATTCAGATATATTTCCTATGTCCTAAGTCTTAGCACCTCTCTACAGACTGATCATTAGCTGAGGTATAATTGAAATGCCTGTCATTGATATACGTGCCATTAATTAAGTATTTGTGATAGCTTTATATCTCTCCTAGAAGCATGCAGGCTTTTCTAGAGCTCAACTTCTGATCTGAAAGGCAGCGGTCTGCTCCCTTTTGACAGTTCTGTGCTACATTTTTGAGAAAATGAGGGGGAAAGGGAATTTGCAGGTGGAAAGAGAAGAGCTCTCCGTGGAAAAGGTGAGGTGGTTCACGTGACTGGGTTCAGGAAGAAGTCACGCTGGAGGAAAGATCCATTACTTTGCTGCACTCCAGTTCTCGACAGGATTTTTCTATGGAGCTGGAGCTGGAGGCAAAGAAACTAAGCAAATTCCGCTGTCTGGACATGACAGCTTCGTTCAACACCAGCCACTTTCGAATATCCCCATCACGAGGTATCCAGCACTGCAATAACTCCAAATCCCTGGGGCCTTACAGTATAGCTGGGGCACAGAGACACCATCCCGTATGATTTTAATTCAAACAATAGAATTGCTGAAAATGGGGGCAGTACGTTTCCTGGAGCTGGGCAAGGTGTTCCCAACAGCCCATTATATGATGCAGCATTTTTTTTGCCAGTATGGGGCACTGAAGCTAAAGGAACAGAAACCTTTCTTGTGCTATTTTTGGCCATCTTAGAGAGAAAGAAATCTAATCATGGCCCCTGGCTTGTCATCTTTTCATGAAAGCAGCATAAGCCAGAGCTCCCAGCAAGCCTTATAAAACTCTGGATTTACAGGGGACCTTTCATCTACATCCATTTAAAATGTTCCCTGCCAGGCAACTGACTATGGACGGAAATCATCATTTGAAAAGATCTTACTTTAAGGACTGTACACAGTGTCTTAAATGCTGCTTCAGTTCTTCATCCTTTTCATAGGATTCCAGCATGGTGTGTGCATCATCGTGGCGATAGCAGTAGATTTTATATGTGTCTTCTAGTGGGCCTTTAATCTGCAAGAACACTTCCCCTGTTAAAGAGAAAAACAAAGCGTGTCAAGCCAGACAACCGCGTCTCAGAAGGAGTTTTATTATTCCACCACATTAGCCGTGAGCTAAAAAGACTGGTTTCCACTTTACTTTCCTTAGAAATGATCTTGTGTGTTTATGTGCATTATTTATTACATGTATTTCTCAGCTGCTCATCTTTGTCATAGCTGGGCACCATTACAGCAGTGTTAATGCACAAAAATTCTCTTAGGAAAAGGGATGAAATCGCCACACCCTGCACCCCTTCATACACAGCCCCCTAATTCACTGCCCCAGCTGAATGCCTCTTACATGAAAACCAAGCAGGAGGGCTTAGCTCTTAAGGGGTGACCATTTTTTGTTCTGGGCTGTAAGCATGTTAATTGTCCTTTTGACTTTTTTTCAACTGAATATGAACTTAAATGAGTTGTAACAGGAATAACGACGCCATCTCCCATTAGCCATTTCACTTCTATCATCTGTTTTGCAGAATCCCGAAATGGCAATTGTTACAGCCATAAAAAAAAACATGTGAAAAAACCATGTGAAAAAAACATGACAGAAGAACAAGCTCCACCTGTCCCCTAATTAAATAAAACCACTGTGGATTGCAGCCATTTTTATACACAATTTGGGTTTACATACAACTGAAAGGGAGAAAACATTTACATTTCCAGTCCTCTACAACACCATTTTTTCCCTCAAAGAACAGTTGGGATTTTTAGAGGCACTAAAGTAGTAATATACCCATTTTCTATTGAATTCTGGTGCCTAATTCTCGCAGCCTAAAACTCTTGTGCTGGTTTCTGTGTATCTAAGAAATATTATGCAAGTGGAAAAGGCATGCTTCCTCTCTTTCGCTGAGATATTCGTTCTTACACCCATATGTAAGAGTACCCTGATCAACATCCTTGGAAATGCATATAATAAATAGCAACAACAGTGAAAACTACTGTCTCAAGCACTTACTGAAAAATTACATCTGTATGGTAACCAGTCAGATGTTTTCTAAACATCCCTGTTGAGTTATAGCAATGATTATTAAAGTTAAAAGCCGAACACCACATTAATTGGGAGCTCTCTATTCATTCGCAGAGTGAGCACAAAGCTGTCAGGCATCCTGCATGTTTCATCCTGACCAGAGTGGGCTGTTTCATAATACATTGCATTGAACTGCTCTGTCTTAAAGTGAAAAATGATTCAGTTACCACAGTAACACAGCTCTGGGTTTTTTCCCCTAGCAGCGAAGGTTAACTGGGCTGTCTAATGCATGTTGGTTTCAAGGTGTGAATAAGGGAACAACAATGACTGAGCTAAGACCACGGAAGTTCGTTTAGTTACTGTAAGGCCACGGTCGGAAAAGCACCAGCATCCTATAGTCAAATGTTCTTTAGCTGTCTCTCATCTCTGTCTTCTCTGTCTCGTGCTAAATGTTAATGCTGACTCCTGAAAATGCACATTTGCATCCTGGCTTTCCCATGAACTCGCTATACAGGCCTTTATTAACCAACATTGTAAGGGAAATCATAACAAGCTTTCCTGTGATTCTGCTCCCTCGGGGCCTGATTTTCAGAGATGCTGAGTTCTCACAATTTTCACTAACTTCAGCCAGAGGTCATGTTTTCTGTAGCCAAAATGCAAACTATAGACTTACTGTTCATTTCAGTGTACACTAGAGGCAGAGAATTATCATCCTCTCCTCCAGAATAAAGGAGATGAGCAATATCTGTTCATTAATGCATTGTCCCATAATGGCAAATATTTTCATTGATGCTAAATGATGAGAAAAATGATGTGCTGATTTCATAGACAGGTCCTTCTCAGAGCAGGCATATTTCTTAAGCCTAAAGCTCTTCTTGGTCCCAAGCCGTATGGCCTGAATCAGCTGAGCTGGGCATATCACTGTGGGAGCTTGCTATATGGGCCAAAAATGGATTGTATTTGGGCACAGGCTTAAATATACGCTGAATCTTTTGCACAGTCTGATGAATCCAGCTTTGCCTGATGCCTATTCTTGAGTGTGATGGTCAGACAGTCTTGAAGAGAAAATCCTAGGGAGAAGACTTGAGCAACAGAAACAGTTTCTCCCTAGGGCTTTCAGTAGTGCTTTCTGTTTCGACAGCAGAGGGAGATGGAGGAAGGAGGAGTCAAATAATGAAAGCCAGGGTAAGATCTAAACCATCATATTCCTCCACATGCAGTGACTAGAACAGAGAGGGGGAAAAAAAGTGAGAGAGAACTGGAAAGGGCAATTTTCTCTCTGCTGTGCATAGCTTTAAAAGACCAAACAACACAAGAGATGTGTCTACATTAGCATTTTAGCTCAGATTAGGAGAGTGCACTCAGTAGTCCCTGTTTCCCTGTTTCGCTTGCACAGTGGAACAGTTGCAGACACGCAAACTGTCTTCTTTGGGGGTGGCAAGTACCAGAAAATGCACTCTGAAGGCACATCTTATGAAGTCCAGCCATAGAAGGGACCTCTCAGTCCACAGGTACGGGTTAAAGCTAATCCGAAGTAAACGCCCTAAAACGTGTAGTATCGACGTCTGGTCTTTAGCACGAACTGTTTTGCTCTATACATCTGCTCCCATTGGACCCCACTGCTTGTTAATGTGGACATAGCCTGAGATGCACAGAGCATACCTCAACCTCACCATGACTGGGGTGCCTTCCAAAAGAAGATTTTTCAGTGCAAGATGTTTAAATACCATAAACCTGCTGGAATAGGATGGGTATGTTAAATAGATTATCTTCAGCCCCCTTTTTACAGAAATTGGCTTTAACAACCTTTACACTGACTGTGAGGATCCTGAAGACAAAATGGTCATCTACTATACTTTCAGAGGATGACAAACTTACTAACTTACTGTTGATAGTGATGCAGTCATTCTCCCTGCTTTTGTCTTAATCTTTGGAAGAACTGCTCACACCTTATTTCCCAGTTTCTTTCCTTGTCATAATTTAGCCAGCTCTCTGATCCAAAATCCCACACATTTTCATGCCTCTTTGTCTGATCCTGGAAAAACACACCCTAACAAACTGATGAAATTGTCTGTCTTCTGGATGTGGCAGGGAACTAAAAGGATGATTCCCTTTGCTGTGAAGAAAGCCACTTCCTGCTAGAATAGAACATTGCTTATTAAGGGTATGACTCATCGTGATGCACTTTTATTGAAATACCGCCAAACAACACAGTCTCATCAAACTACGTTAAGCTGTTGCCTTGGCAAACGAGATTGAGACGTGCCAGGATTAATACTTTTTCCCAAGCATCATATATTTCAAAATCATGTTTCTTAGTCAGATGGCAACTGATAATTTTTTGCTCCATCTTTTTGCAAGAGGAGGGCTTCTTTCTGTATAACATGTTACCTGTGGTATATGGTCAATTTAGAGAGGAAAGAATCTCTCTGACCTCTGAATCATAGCTGAAAGCTTTTTAAACTAAATTGGATGACTTTACGCTGAAGCAAATTAAGAATTCTCACCTGATCCTTTAAGGTGGCTCAGCTACTGCCTCTGCATTTAAGAAGCAGTTAAGGAAAAGCCAATGAACAGTAACTTCCTAAATCTCACCAGCTCTGTCAGAGCGTCAAGTGAATAGATGACAGCCCTAACATTCATGTCCTGAACTGCAGGGCATATGATTGCTATGGTATATCCAGGGGTAATCCATTTGCTAGATACCCACAATCCCCACAGATACACCTACACAGATTCCCACAAACTTAATATCGATTATCGATTCTTTCACGTAGCTTTGTAGAACTCAAGAGGACAGTAAACGTACCGATTACTTGCATGGGTGGCTCCACATCTGCCGTGGCTTCTTCCAACAATGACAGCAGTTTGGCTGATATTTGATAGACCGATTCAATGTTGCTAAACAAGCCATCGACGTCAAAGCGAACAATCTAATGGAATACAAATATTAAGCAGCTACTGACGAAGGATAAGGAAAGGCATTGTGTATTATAGACCTTCTCCTGCTAAGCCTTGAGTGTTCAACACACCAGGAAACACCACTTCTGCAAAACCTCACACAAACATCCTCCTTGTGACTTCAAGGACGTATATACAGTTTTCAGATTAGTATAACAAAAGGCATTTTATCAAGTGCTTTTAACCTTATTTTGAACTATTCCTAATCTGAATGTGTTTACTTAGGAAGGAAATAAATATTATCATCTGAATAAAGAAAAGATCTTTAGCTGGCTTAAATATTTTTTATTTATTTTCCCACAGAGAAAAAGACTAGTTGACAGCATTTTTGATTTCCTGATTAACAGTTGCTCCTCGCGGCTGCATGAACTGCTACATAAGCTGAGACCTGGGTGTGTTGGTGCCAGGTATCAAGTATGTAGACTTTCAACAGATGGTGGTTCCATTTGAAATTAGTTGTCCCATAAATCCAAAAAGTACAATCAAGACCATATAATTTTCCCTAAAACAAACAGATTTACAATTATAGGTATTAATATAATCAGAGAAGCTTTCCACAGAGACTGGCAGGACACCACTGACTTCAGTGAACTGCACCAATTTATACCAATAGAAAATTTGGCTCTGTATCCCTCTTCATTTTAAAGTAAATAAAAAATTTTCAAAACACATACTTTTCATACATCAGTTATTCATTTCCATGCACAGTGGGGCAATAATTAATATTTGGGGACAATTGGAGATAGCCGGTGGTAATGTGCTAATATTAAGAATAAAGGCAAGACTGATTTTCAGTCATCCATATCGATACACTCTGAACCTATCTCTCCATTAGAAATAGAATTGCTTACTTACATAGCAGCTCACCAGATGCCAGGAGGATCAAATTGCGTGCTATTGTAACAGAATCAGCATTACACTTTCAGTGCTAATGTAGTTAATTTTTTTATAATTATTATAAGGGCTAAAACAATTTTTATCCATTTGGAAATATGAAACAGATTCATTGCTAGGTCAATTTTTTAAATATTATCCATCTCTAAATGCATTACAAACTTTCAAATATGGTTGTTTATCCAAGAAGCAGTCTTAAAACCATATAACATTCTTGAAAGCCTTTAAAAAATGCAGAGGTTATTAAATTAAGACAGTTATAATCTCTAAATTACTTTCCTGTATACAACTATCAAAGCACTTCTGATCTCTGCTGCAGCATAATGTCTACATAGTATTTGGAAATATATTGTGCATACATGCTTATGTACGTACTGACATACATAGTGACAAAGAACAGAATCAGGACGTATGTTTCCAGTTGGCTTGAAAAGAGCAAAGGAATACAGCAATCCTGTTAAAAATCTCAGCGAATTCAACCAGACAATGCTCTTACACAACACTGGCCAGACTGAGGAAAGAGTCAAGTGGAGAATTCTTCTAAGTGGATGAGCAAGTGAGGAGGAAAAAGAAGTCAAGAAGTCCTTAAAGTTACACTAGCAGATGCCAGCTCTGCCAAAAATAGATTGGAACAAATTCTGATAAGCATTTTAAAAAAAACAAGAGGAAAATTTTTCAGGAGCTTAAATAGTATGGGCTTCAGCTGATCACAGAGTTTCCCAAAGAAGTAGGGTCAATGCCATGTAAAGTCACTTCAGCCCATGCACCAGTACTTTGTGACCTATTTCATAAGGAACCATATACACAAAATACTTGGTTAAAGGCCTGTTTAAAATGATTCTTATTCTGCATTAGCAGCAGATACCATATGCACAGCCTTTATGAATCCTATGTTGCAGGCTCCACAAATATAAATCTTTCTCTGGACAACCTCTTCTATTCCTAGCTTGTGACTGCAGAGTTTTTCTAGAAATTGCAATTGCAATATTGTTGAGGAAAAAGGTGCTCTTTGAAGTCTCAGCTGAAAAGGAAAATGGCCCATAAGCTCTTTTGCCTGAGAGAGAGTTTCTGAACCATCCTTCTTAAGCTTAGCTTTGCTGACTAAGATGCAAATCTCATACAGGCTCACTGGGCTGTCTGATATTCTCACCATAGCTGTCTGAGAGGCTGAATGAAGTCATCTTTAAGACTGAATTTAACCTTGATGTGGAGATCCATACCATTCCAGGTTGTTATCATGGAAAATATCTGTCGTTACTGCTTTTGGAGGTGGCAGCAATGGTGTGCCAGGGCACGGTACCAGGGGCGATGATTACACAGCATCCTACACTGCAGCATGGAGAAGGTGAAGCTCCTATTCCAGCCCAGGCCTGAGAGCAGAAGTCAAAAGAGGTAGGGTCTAAGCTGCTCTCAAGGGGAGTATATTTAGGCAGGCTTTATGCAAGTGCAGTGAAAGTGTCAGAAGTGTATCTGCCTTCCCACTCTCCTCTCTGGAGTCCTGGCACCTCTCCTTTCCAGAAAGTTAGTTCTGGACCTGCTCCTGGCACCGTGCCACTCTCACACTGACATTTGTGCTTGCGTTAAGATTATCTGTAAACAGAACGTGGGTGAATTCAGATCTTGGCGTCACCACCTCGTCCACCGCCCGCGGTGCTTACCTGCTTGTTTCTCAGAGGCTGAATCACTTCCCTGATGCAGAGATCCAGGTCATTGATATAGCCTTTCTCTGTCTGTATCAGTTCTGCAATGATTTTCACTCTCTTGGCCATCATCTGTCTGGTGATTTGTTCTTCGTTCTCCTGGGGTGAGGTGGCAGAGGATAAGCACCCAGCCGGTGGGGCCATTTTTTCTGTTTAAAAGAGTATTAGAGGAGCGTCACAACCTCATCATCCTCACCAATGCCTTGCCTGATTGCTGATACAAAAGGCCGCAAGTGCCCTTTCTCCCCTGGCTCTGCCTTCCCCACTGAAAGCAAAATCCAGGGAGGTCCCTTGGTCCCAGGCGGGCGCTGTGCCATGGGAATCCCTGTGCTAACCCGGCTTGCCCTGCACTGCCACAGGCGAGGGGCTGAGGGAAAGAAACATTAACCAGGGCCTGTGGGAAACTCCCAAATCCTCCTGGGGGAGCAAGAAAAGAAGCACGAGAAATGGCAATGCTGTATCAGACTGAGGGTCATCCAGTCTCCTTCCTCTAAGAGTTACAGGTTTGGGGCAGGAAACCCTTCAGCTGGCAGTAAAGGGGTAACCTATCACAGGGTACTTCTGCTTTGATATTGTATATGTAGGCCGAAATTTTCCCTGGAGCGTAAGATAGATCCTTGTCACACTGAAATCCAAGGGGGGTTGTACACCACGTTCCCTTCTGCTCCTTTGAAAATACAGATTTGGGGGATGGGAGGAAACATGCTCCTGTGAAGGAAAAAGGTTGTGTTTACCATAAATAAGTTTCACTGGAATAACCTTTGCTCTGGAAAATGTAATATCGAGGTCTGTTTATAGGAGGCTGAGGGCTGTAGGTACTGGGAGACATACTTTCAAATGATAATAATGATACTAATGATGACAATGAAACTTGTAATTCTGTTTAAAAGGGTTCATTTGAAAGAGAGAAAGGAATTACAGGAGATCATTGGGATCAGGATAGTCTTAACTATTTTTCCATATTTAAAACCTAGAATATCTGTTTTGTTCCAAATATGTGGAAATGCAAGAGAATCTCCTATACACTGGTAGTTTACATATGTTACAGGACCTGGAAACGGCCTACTTCTCTGTAATGACGGTCTACCCTTTTGCTGGCTCATAAGCCACTCTGCAGACATTTGCGTCAGCTGTGCAAAGGGCACAAAATTTTATGTGTCTACACTGACAATCTGCGTATTTTTCATTGGGAAAAACACTAAAAACAAGCGAAGGACTTCAGCAGATATTCTGGTGTTTTACTGCTAGCCACAAGATGGTGCAGAGTACCAGCAAAGATGGACATGTCCTTACTGTATTCGTCTCCGCATTACCCGGACTGCGGCTTGACAGCATGGGGTTTATTGCTCAGGGGCAAAGGACGGGAACCTCTGATGAGGATCAGACTGTTGCGCCCTTGTGTCGACTTCTTACAGGAACTGTACTGTACGAAGAGCCAATAGCAAGCAGTGTGTGGTGCTTTGCCAGCTGATAACCAATACCGAATGTGTTGCAGCTGTTGAATTGATTTTCAAGGGCAAGGTCATGAACGCGCAGTGAGCTTCGAAGCTCACCAATACAGTGAAGGTCAAGGCCGTACACTGATAACCTGGAGCGGGACTTCTGAGAAGCCAAGCGACTCGGGCTTCCCAAGAGGGGGAGCTTTGAGCTGTCATTCACTGAGAGCTGTAAAATGTTGTAAAACCACTGTATCATCCTCAGCCCCTTATGCAATTATGCTGACCGCTGATACTCAGAACGGATAGTTTTGCTATTAATCTTTCTCCTGTCAGACTTTCTAGTCAGACAGACATGGCCATAACTCCTGTTTTAAATACCGCTTTTGGGGCTGCACCTCTCCCTCTGTTTTAAACAGGGAGGACCAGGAACCGAGGTAAATCTGGGGGCCTGTTTGTTCAGTGTTCTTCTGCTGAGATATACTTCCCTTCTTTAAAACAACCACTGCTTTTAGCTTTGAGTTTTTAGCCTTGAAGTCTATGTATAATGAAGGTGTGAACATTTTGTTCTCAAGTTCATACACGGACAATAAGATGGAAATATGAGCAGGAAGTTTTCCCCTCTCCGAGGCTTGGGCTATCAAAAGACTTTTAAGCTGAATTCTGCTCCAGTGAGTGCATGCTCGTGCAAGTGTAGGAACTGCACAGGAGCACCCCCTCTGCAGTGCTCATCCACCAAAGATGCTGGGTGGTGGAAGAAATAAACTGTCCTTACTTTGGTGAAGAGGAGAGCAAAAGAAGTACTACTACCACCTCATGGCTCCCTCCGAGCAATGTCCTACTGGGTCTTAGAATCAGACCTCCCTGCCTGCTGCTTACATGCTAGAATGGTAAAATAATTACCTCTAAACCTCTGAAATAATAACCTCTAAAAATTATGGTACGTAACCACACTTACAAACTTGCGATGAACCACACAACAAATCATTTATGTCCCATTTCTGCACCAGAATCAACATTCTTCTTGAGATTAGGTGTGAAACGGTGCGTGCGTGCGTGCGTGTGTTTGTGTGACCGTTTGTGAGAGTCGAACAGGATAATTCCTGAACAAGTGCACAGAGGACAGGACAATCTGGAAGATCTTAGAAGTGTCATTTCGTCTTAGATGCAGCACTATTATGATATGAGATGGAATGTGAAGGTAAACACGAGATGCTCTGCAAAGGAACTTTCTAATCTTTTCTACTGGTGGCAGGGGAGGGCGTTATGTGAACAAAATACAGCCAGCGTATCCCACTTCAGGCTTGAAGTTGCAATCCCGAGAGTGGTTGTTCTTTCAGTTTATGTCATTAGATCGCCTTGATCAAATCTGATACCTGAATTATGTCAGGGCTCATCTATTATCCTTATTGCATGATAGATAATCATGCCAGGAAATAAAAACTATTCTCAACAGGAAGAAATAACTATGAGAAATATCAGGTAGATTCTGTTTCCGTACAGAAAACATGTTTTTTTAATAAATGTATCCTTTTGTTAAAAGTAATCTAATTTTCCATTTTACTCAATATGTTTGCTTTTTCATTTTAGACATGTCTGTCTCTATAGAATGCAAGAGCAAGATACTGAAGTGATGATTACAGCCAGAACCTGTGATTTTATGTTCAGCCGATTGCTTTTGACCAGTTCGAGAACATTAGTAGCTTGCTGAAATCCTTGTGGAATGAGTGAAAGTTTAATGAATGCAGAAACATCAAGTGCGTATTTGGAATATAAGTAGGCTTGTTTCTACCTGCTATGTGTACCAACAGCCAAACAGTCTGAGAGAGAGGATTAGCAAGCAGAGACATTGCTGAGGCTTAACCACTACAGTAAGAATTTGGCTGATTTGTCCTTGGAGATGCCAGGTTTAGGAAAAAGGAAAAACTATTTGTTGAATGGTTTATTCATCAATTATGTCTTAAGACCAGTTTACAAAAATGTAGTTGGTACTTTTAATAGACACAAAAATGTATAGCAAAATGTAGTGTTTGCAACTCTTGCTTTGCAATGTTAGTTGCCTGCAGTGGTTGCCTTGCTCCAGGACTTTGCTTTGGTGAGGACAAGGAAGATGATGACTTTGGTTTTTCAGCTGAGCTACTGAAGTACACAGCTCTAGTCACACAACACGAGAGGTTATCTATGTAATGACATGGACAAAGCAGCTACACGTATTAGAAAAATACAATTTTTTGAAAGTATGAAGTCTGAAAATATCCCCCAGATGGAGACATCCAGCAACACAATGAGAGCATGGAGGAAAAGAGATTGCAATGTGTGAAGGCAGCTCTCTTGTAGGCCCCACCGGAGGTACTGGGGCATCCACAGCAGCTGACTGGAAGGGCAGCCAGAGCAGGTCTACAAGGTCTACGCGTGCAAATTCCCCAGGCTTTCCCACCCTATGGAGTGAGCAGCTCCGAGAGGACTGTTCTACTCCTCCTTCCTCCCAGCTGAGATAGTCACCTTGGATATTGCACCTTGGATTTGCCCTTAGCGCCAGGCCCCAGATGCCTCAACATCCAGTGCTTCCATTTGGAAGTGAAGTTGCTGGCACAGAATACAGCAACAAATACAACAGTGTCAACGCACGGAGTGAGTAACAGGCCGCTTTGTTTCTTAAGCAGTATTCTGAGGACTCCGAAGGAACGCAAGTTCTGCACTCGCACTGTGCAGAGAGGGGAGTTCTGCCTGGCACGTGGGAGCAGTGAAGGCATGAGTTATCATGGCATGACAAACAAATTACAGTGTTACTGTGTTTTCACCTGTGAAACCTGAGTCTCACACCACCTTAGATAAAATTATTCTTCTGCAAAAGCGAGTCCTCAGATAGCCTGTACCCTCAGATAACCTAGAGATTATACATGGGAATGTACACCATTTTTTATCAGCTGGATTTGTAAATGAAATACAGGCAGCCAAATCCAGGGACTGCTGCTTTGGCAACTTCCCTCTCCCCTCTCCTTGGTATCTCTCCTGGCAGCACCTCCGCAGCTCTGCCCTGGCACTCTCCCGCAGGTAAAGCAGGAAGGGGAGGCTGCGGAAGCCCCTCGCGGGTGCTGGGAAGGCCGTGGAGCAGGGCGATGCTGGGCTCCTCTCAAGTGAGGGGGCAGCGGGGAGCCTGACAGGGGACGAGCCAAGGAGAAAGGCGGCATGTCCTGCTGTGTGAGGGGGCAGAAGTGCACCACAAGAGCTAAGGCACAAGCAGTTTTACTCCAGATGCCTCTGCCCTCCTGAGGGACCACTCCACAGGGGTGTCTCGAAGGTGGCTTCACCAGTCTTGCACTAGAATTACTGTGGTGCGAACTAGAAGAAGTAGGTCCACCGAACTCAAATTTGGGCATGCAAATACAGAAGAATTGAGCAGGGGTTGTGGATAAACATCCTTCTTTTTACTTCCACACGCATATAACAGCAGTATTGTTTAGGAGCAGGATTTTTGCACATAGGCTGTGAGTTACGCCTGCAAAAAGCCCCTTTTTTGAATATAGGAGGAGAATGCTGCAGGACCAGCATGACCTTGCACCAGTCTTCCTGGGCAACAGGTTCTCTCATAGCATCAGCATCGGAGACTTACTCACAATTAGGTCATTCAATCTTTGATCATTTTTTGTTCCATAAAGTATAGAAAATATTTACATTCAATATGCAAGGTCTTTCTTCAATTCCTTGACAGCCGACTGCTTTAATTATACGTGTGCTGACAGGAGTACAGAGAGATCCCATGTGACCGTGGTGGAAGGGAAGAAAGCTTATCATCAGGTGACAGAAGAATGCCCTCATTGTTACCGCCAATACTTACAAATAAACCTTTCCAGCGTGTCATAGACCGATACAAATATACCACTCCTGTGGCAGGGAGCTAATATGTTAATAACGCAAGAACCGAGGGAGGGCTCCATCTGAGCCATTTCTCCTGGGACACAGGCACCTCAAGATTTGTCATGGATTAGCCGCAAGAATTGTAAGGTGGGTAACCCGCAAAGCAAGGTATTTTGATTAATACAACGTTGCTGATATGCTCAGAAAAGGATCCCTAAACCTCTTTGGGTCCTAGTCTTCTCTCCCTCAGCCCAGTTGTTGTTAGTGCTTACACTGTTACAGTACCGAGGAGCCCTAAGCCACACAGTAGGACTTTATTGTGCTATGTGCTGTGCAAACACGGCAGCACAAAGTGGATCTGGCTCTGAAAAGATGAGATCACTTCCCAACCTGCCTGTCACTGCAATAAGTTCACGACATGACTCCAGATTTACTGCGGAGCACGTTAACAGAATTAGGTCCTCTGATCTCAAATTTGCACATGAGAAAATAAAGAGATTTGTTGGATTGTGATTTTTCATCACATTGCACAGTGGTATATTTTCATGAGCCTATCTCCTGCACTTCAGGAAATAGTGCAGTCTTTTACTTCTTAACTGTACTTCAGCTGAGAAACAAACCAGCTGCTCCAAAGATCAATACATTTAGCAATGAAATAAGATATTATCTGCATTGTGCTACATGTAAAGTTAATCAGTAAGTATAGTCCGAAGAAGGAACTGTGGAGAGACGCATAAGATGTTTACTATTGGCAGGAGATGCCGAAGCAGAGAGGCTGTGCAAATTGCCATTTTCCGCAGGAAGCAGCAGTGCTGCGCTGTGCGGGGAGGGCAGGAGGACAGGGGGACGGAAGAGGCTGCTCTGCTTGCGATGGAGTGACGGGGGGATGGCTTTCCTCCAGCTGGGCTTTAATATACCAAGGGGGAGCAGCTTTCTAGGAATCTGTATAACTTCACGGGTTTCGCCTTAAGTTGTGGTGTTGGTTATTTCTCATACCTGCATCAGACACAGACAAAATCTGAAATTTTTGGGTTCAGATATGAGACTGAGGCAATGTATTGTGGTAGCCGTGCGACTTGAATCAGTGCACCTATTATAGGTACAACACTGCTGTATTTTAAATTAAAGTATGTGCAAATCATTTGACAGTACAGTTCACCCATCCACAGCTGAAGTTATAAGGAAGTTAATAAGTAATAAACTTTTAACACAAGGAGTATTTTCAAATCATGTATTATCTTGCTGAACACTGCAAATTTTGATCTCAGATTCATTCTGGAAACCCACCATTTTCTATAGCTCATTTCTCACACTAAGCACAAGTTTGGTATATGGTTATTGACAAAAACCAACAACCTCTCCAAAACCTAACAGACTGTGAACTATCTTTTAAATCTCTTTTTCTGGTCTTCCCTTTTTGGTTTATAGCTTCTACCCTTGTGATACATCATATCTCCCTCTGCCCTGATCTTGCAAGCATCTGTGTGTCAATAACTGCATCAAGCATCCCCCTCTTACTGAAATACATAGGTATTCACAGGATGGTAGCTTTCGGTTAATTTAAACACTGATCCCAACTTTCATGCAATATACAGATATTAATAAATTTATTATTAGAACTGATACTGATGGATGAGGCCAACTCCTACCAGCTAAGCAACTACAGATAATACTTTTGAAAACAGATTCGCTAAATACCATTTTGTGCTGCCACTGCTTAAAGAGAGTAGCAAGTTCTTCAGTCCTCCTGAGAGGATATATTTGCAGGATTTTCTAGTGACTGTAGAGCAGAGCAGAGCATCGAAATATCATAGAAGCTGTGTCTATCTACTCTCTCAAAATGACCCTCGGTATTAGTTCTGCATCCTCCACAAAAATTAGTGAATTTATCTTCCTTGACCCCCTTCTTCCCTCTTTAGAAAAGTGATGCTTCCATCCAGCTCATGGAGTACCCCAGGACAAAGATATATATGGCTTGATCCAGGTATTTCTGGATCAATCCAAGAATAAAACTGCAATCCGAGTGCTGGATAACTGTATAATTGTATCATTAACCTACCATTTGATAGTAATGCCTTATTTTACCCTTATTTAAAATGAGGCTGACAGTACCTAGTTACCTCACAGGATGAGTTGAAAAGCATGCCCTAATGTTTGCCAAGCTCTTCGAGAATATAATGCTTACTTTGCACCTCGTTTCCTCTTGAAAAAGAGTAAAAGGTGGAAGTGCCGAATATCCATTCATACCAGATAAGGTATTGAAGGGGTATATCTGATAAAATAATTAACCATGAAAAGGCTTATTTGTATTTTTAATTATAACCTTAATTTTAAAGCGAAAAAGACCCCCCCCCTCCCCCGCAAAGATTTGCACCTTTAACAATGCTGTCGTTTTCATGTTTGCAGATTTACAGAGCAAACCACCCTGATTACCTTGGGGATCTGCTCTGGAAGGCAGGCGCCCTGTTTCACCCTTTTTAGAAAGCATTTTGGATTCCGTATGAAAGCAAAACAAAGGGAAATGCAAGAGCAGAAACTGAATTGTCAAAATTTTTATACCTGCCTGCTTCCTTGCTTGCTTGCTTTTTGGTTTATTGGCTTTTATTTGTGGACCTGTATTTCTAACATATTCAGCGGCACTTGAAGCATGCACTTCAGAGCTGGTGGAAAAGACCAGGGTGGCAACAACACGATTTTTACTCAGGAAACCACATAAACCCGACAGAGGGCTGGAGGGCACCTTGCAAGGTGTCCCGTCCGTGCTTCACCTTGCACCAACGTGCTGCAACTCCGACCGAGGCCCAAGGGTGCAAAGACACCTCGCCACGCGTGCTGCGGATGGCTTGCCCTTCCTCTCGCAGTGCCGGGCCCTGCAGCCTCTCGCGCTCGGCTTCCCGGCGGAAACCTGTCCCGCTCGGGGGAGATTCCTTCTGTGGAGCTTGCTCCCTGGTGTCTCTCCCATCTTACGCATCCGTGCCTGTGCCAACGCTTACCACGGCTCTGCAGGCTGTCTACTGGAGAACATATTAACAGGGGACTGTAGGAGGGAGGGTAGCTAACCACAGAGCTTTCCGACTGTGTGCCTCCAGTTCACGTGGGAAGCAACTGCAAATTATTACTGGTTGTGTCTTTTTGCAAAACGTTTACCATTTCAGGGTGATGGGGGCCTCTGGACCCGGACATACCCAACAGTCTGTGTGTACCGCCAAGAGCTGTATGGTTTTCTTACCAAAAATGAAGAACTTAAATATTTTGTGCCAGCAAAAACACTTCCCTTATCTTGAAGTGAACTGCTTCACCTTCAAGCACTAGTAAGAAAAATGAAGAAGATAAAGGCCTGCAGACATAGCACATCATCAGCGCTGGTGGGTAACATGTTAGGTCTGGGATCCTTAATCATTAATATCAGATCCAGGCTCATCTGGCTCACCAAAATTTGATCCAGATCAGGCCTTGGCACACCCCTGCATTTCTTTCTGTTGATACAGTGAGCTCACAGCGGAGGAATTTCTATCGGCTTTACATTTTCTACTGTGAGGATAAACTACTTCTAATCCAATATAAAGCCTGCAGGTACCTTGTTAACCCATCAACATTTTCCCTAACAAACGCGAATAAGCAGAGTGAGCCCATACCAGCCGAGTGCTTTGCGATCGGTGGCCACGGCAGCCTTCAGCTGGTGGCAGGAGCTGTAAAGCTGGATTTACCGTCTCGTTGGACTGTTGCCATAAACATAACCTCGCACTGCCATGACTACCCCGGCTTCCCCGCCTCTTCTGCTCCCGATTTAAACAGGAGACATTCGTGGCGTGAATGTACGGGACTCGACACAGCAAAATCTCCTGCTTTTTGCAGGATCCCCTTCTAGTCACCACTCCCCTGTGCCAGGACCTCAAAACGACCTTGCCAGGGCAACCCCGTCACCAGCGAGACCGCTCTTCTGGCGCAATGAATGCGTCCGCCACGGGGGTGGCCGGCCCGGCCGCGTTGATCAGTGCTTGCACCCCGAAACTCCTCTGGCAGATGCTTGCAGTGCATGCCTGACTTAACCGCAGATTTTTCATTTTCTCATTGATTAGCTATCACTAGAAGGGAACAGTATAATCAATGAACCTCTTTGTTGTTTTCAGTGTATGCAGCCCCCACATAAATCGCATTATTTCCTATTTTATTATTTTACTTTCTGCTTTTATCGTCTCTCTGAAGGAATGCTATTTCCTAATTAAATGCATCAAACCCATAATACGGTAACCTGAAGTATATTACTATTTTATTTCCCAGTAAAGGATTATTGCCACGAGAGTGACTGTCACTAGGCAGTTTATGTCTCTATTAGTAATAAATGTTTATATTATAATATAGTTATAATAAGGTTTAGGACCCTGAAAATCCACAGAAATTGGTCAGTTTGTGTTCCAGAGCGCTCCTGGAAATAGCCATACATGTTTTTCACACTTTTACTTGATTTATGGCATTGCATTTAATTTTTGATTGACAGGTTCATTGCTGACATAATTCGACAATTTCTGGTCCTGATACAAGTTGGGTATTTGAAAAGAAGCACTCTTCATAATGGTCCAATTTGAATCAGCATATACATTAAAACGTGTATTTAGATGTATTTCAGTCCAGGCGTGTACAATCTGGGCAGCAGATAAACACAGTATAGATCCTGATATTTTTCTCTGAAAGAAAAAATTGCCCTTGATGCTTCTAATTATTTATTATAAACCCCACTTCATAAGACAACAGAAGGCTGATAGCCAGATATCGCATTCTCAAATTATTGTCTGCGTTGCAAATATGCTCTGGAAGTGAAGGAGAAAGATGCCAGCCACGTCCGCATTTTGCAAGAACACGACCCAAACCTTGCTATTAGCTTCAATCGTACTTTCTGTCCTGTGGACACGAGATTATTTAGAAAAATCAGCGGGAAACTTTCCCTACGCTGGAGCAGGGGCGGGGGCGAGAGGGGCACTAGCCCACTCCAGCTGCACGCGCGCTGGGGCCGGGGCCGCATGTCCCTCCGCTCCCCGTGGGCTGCAGCGCGGAGGGCGTCGAGGTACCACCCCAGCCCGGCGCATCGGCGGCAGCGGGGCGCGAAGCGAGTTTCCCCGGTACCTTGCAATTTCTGGCTGTACTCCGTCCTGTCCGACTGACTCCTCCGCAAGGTGCCGTGGTCCCCGCCGGCGGTGCTCTCCACCACGGGCTCCGTCCTCCTCCTCTCCCCCCTGTACAGCTTGTGCCTCAGCAGGGCCAGATTCCCCCGGCGGGCCCCGGGGCCGTCGCCGCTCGCCATGCTCGGCCTTGCCTTGCGGGGGGCGCGAAGGAGCGGGTCAGCCGGGCTCGAGGGAGCGGGCTGGGGGGCTGGCAGCGCTTTGGGAGGAGGGCTGCCCGCGGGGCCGGCGTGGGGCCCGCGGCCTGGCCCTGCCACCCGCCCGGGCGGCTCCACCCCCGGCAAGCAAACGCCCCGGGCAGCGTCTGCATGCACCTGCCCTGCGCGCAAGCACGCCCTGCGGCGCAGCTTCCAGGGCCGGCCCCGAACCGCCCGCGTCCCCCCCTCCCCGGGCTTCGGGGGGACGCCCCTGCCCTCCCGTGGGCGCTGGCACCCCGACGCGGGGCTGCATCCTCCCGCGGGCACCCGGGCCGCCCCCGCCGGGCGCCCGCAGGGAAATGCCCCGGCCGCCGTCCCGGGCTGCGCTGCCGGGGGCAGAGGGGGAGCAGGGGGCAAGACCGGGGGAAGCGGCCGTGCACGAGGCCAGCCGCCCCCTTGGCCCTCGCGCCTTCTCCTTCTGGGGGGCTAGTGCCCAGCCGTGGCCCCTGCAGCCCCTCCGGGGTCGCCGGGGCCCTGGGTCCGAGCGTGTATAATCGCACCTGCCGAGCTCCCGAGAGCTGCAGCTTGCAGGCCGGAAACTCCTGATCTACGGGTTTGCAGGGAATCAGATTCCCCAGGACGAGGAAGAAATGCGTGTGTGTGTGTGTGTGCGTGTGCTGGGAAGGAGGGGGGCCGAAAACCCGCTGCGAGGTGGCAAGGGGCCAGGAGCCGATGTTGCTCCAGCCCAGGCTGTGTCCGGCCTCACGACCGTGCACCGCTCTGCGGAGCGGCGGCCGCCCCCCTGCCCAGCGTCTGTGCACGCGCAGGCGACACGAAAGAGTGCCAAGGCCCCGTGCAGGCTGTCGTTACAAATTACCATGCCCTGATGGCCGGGGAGTGGACGGCAAACCACCTGCTCTCGCTACCTCTACATCAGCCCCCGGAAGAGACGTTATTATACCGTTTGCTAGCAATGGCCTCTGGCATCGAGGCACCGTCTAGCGATCCTCCGTAGCGCTGGTCTAATCAAGCTCATGTTAAAACAGCAGGAGCTGCCGGCATCTGAGCTTGGCCTGGACCGACCCCAACAAGCCGCCCGCGGTAATCACCGCAGCTGCCTCGGCACCGACCCCCTGCGGCCCCTCTGCCCTCGGAAAGGGCCTGGTGGGAGCCCCTGGTGCAGCTTAGCCGTGTCAGGTCTCGCACCCACCTCCTGCCCCGGCGCCCGCTGAGCGGCAGCGCCGGCGCCCGTCCCGTCAAGGCCGCCGCGCAGGCTGCCGCAGCGCTCCCACGCCGCCTCCCCGAAGCACTGCGCAGTGAAAAGCCGCAAGCGGCATGCGAGGTGGCGGCAGGACCCCATTTCCCACTTTGATTTTTCTTTAAAGAGCTCATTAGGTGATGTTACCTCCCGCTTAAAGCCCTAATCCCTACCCAGCAGCGAAAAGATGATGAAACTGTTAAGCAGTTACTGCTTCGAATGCAACGGTGTGCCAGCGCTGCACAGATGTGCAGTCCAAACACCACCTGGCTGAAGAATAAAGTGGGGAGAAGGACACGCCAAAGTTTTGGCCCTCACACGGGCAATTCACATATTAGGTCTCCTTTCTGATATTGCCCCAAGAAAGTCTTCTGTTTCACAAGTTAGACCACAAAAGTTCCTTAAAAGGCCCAAGCAGCTGTGGAGACAGCGAGGAGAAGCGCACGCAGGGAGCAGCGACGCTCCTGTGACAAGCATCGAAGCCACAGCAGCCCCGAAACCAGTGAAAATATCAAGGTGGGAGTTGAGGGAAATCAGCTGCCTCATTTCTTTGCAGTGGGGACTTCCTGAGGTTTTTTCAGGCAGTGGTTTGACATGCAGCAAGGGTGGTAAAACTGGTTTCAGCAGTCACCACCCTGCCACCTCCCCACCGCCCGGAATAGTTGTGCCCCCTCTGCTCCCCGCAGGGTGTAAACACGAGCTTTGGAGACTCGCTGCAGGAACTGATCTGGCCCAAAACTGGAAAGCCCTCCCTTCCCCCTCTCCCCCGGGCTGTTTTCCAGCTGGATCGGCTCTCCTGTTCAGCTCCTCACATACTTACGCAAGCCCTTGTGGTAGCCCGAGACAGGGGACAACGCTGGGGCGAAAGTGAGCAGCCCGAGGGAGGGTGGCTTATTGCTGACGCTGGCATCGCCCCGAGAAATTATTTACCCCTGCTAGGATTTTAGGCGTCGCGCCCTTCAGAAGCCATGGAGGCCATAATTTCTACGCGATTTTATTATATTTATTTAAATTAAGGCTGTTTGGGGGAGAACGGGGGAATATATCTTGGCTGGGTGGAGGTGGAAGAACAAACTTTGTTGAATTCTTGGCTCCATCGGCTCTCTGCCACATATGCACAGCCACAGCCAAGATAGGATATAATGAAGTTTGTTCAGGTGTTTATTACGACAGCAATCTGCCCACATGCAAAAGAGGTCTTCCTCTTCCTCCACGACTCATTCATAGGCTCTGAAAAGGTATGTGTTCATTCAGCACGGAAATGGTTGCAGGGAAAGCTGACTGTGGTTTGCTGCTGCCTTTGTACTCGCCCTGGTTTACCTGGCGTTCTGAGGCAGCCGGGAGCCCAGGACCAGCACACAACACAATCTGGAAATGCAGGCGAGTGCTTTCCGGGACCTCAAAATACCTATGCCGTACTGCTTAGCACGGAAAAGGCTGAAAATAGCATGCCTTAAGGAATATCCCAACAGAAGGGAGTGCATTTAGGACTGGTGGGAGGGAGGGAGTTTTGAGACCTATCCTGGTTTATCCATTGGCACCTGAAGTCCAGCGAGAGCCTGCACTGGGGGACGGCGCCAATGCAGCCAATGGGAGGAATATGTAAAAACAGTCAGATGCATATTTGAACTAGATACCCCCAAATCCTCCTATTACTGTTTACTGTACTTTACCTGGACTATAATAAAATGCCATAGAAAGCACTGTCCGAACTGCACGTGAAGTACTCGACTTTAGCTACCACGTGCAATACTAGTAGCAACCATCTCTTAATCTGCAAATTACTCCCATTCCTTTCTGGACAGGACAACAACTGATAGTCAAGCTGTATCAAAGTTACTAATCTGCAAAACAAGGGGGAATATTTGGCATCTGTGTGGACAAAATGCTCTTTTTACAAATAACGTGAAAATCTCTCTAACCCCTGCATGCCGTCCTCATGTAATTCTCCTAAGCAAATAGGAATCTCATTGATATTAGCACTCGCATGTGAGATATGGACATGGAAGCCACTCTACTTAAGAGACAGAACAGGTGCTGGTGTCGACACGGAAAATATTGGCATTGTGTTCCCAAGCAACTGTATTAGAAACATATAAGAGGTTATTGTTGTATGGTCAATGCTAACCTTTATCTCAATCCTGAGCTATAAATGAAACGGGAACACCATCAAGGCTGATGGCCATTAAGTAAGCAAACAGTTATTTGGTTTTTTTGCAATTCCTTGCAGCTGTTACAGAAGATTTCTTTTTATAATTTAGAATCCCAGTGCGTACGTGAAAAATGCTAGTGCTGATTGACTACCATGCCTGTTGTATTTCAGTGGAGGTGTACAAAACTGCTAGTGTCCTGTGGCAACGACACAAGCCTACTATTTTCAAGTTTGGTCACTGAAATGGGCCAGCACAGCCACCAAATGAAAGCAGTCTCTCATTACTGTTGCGTTTTGGCTTCACCCGCCAGTGCAAATTTACTGCGAACCACCGGAGTCCAAAGTGTGAGTGTGTTCAGATGGGTGTGTTCGTGACCCAACCATCAGGCAGAGCGCAACCTTTTAACGACAGAGGAAAAATACGATCTGTTCTGATGCCTTATGTGGACGCTCCTATTACCCCGAAAGACAAAGGACCCAGTTCATTGCTGGCTTCACTTTAGGACTATAGTTGAGTTTCATCAGCACAAAATTTGGCTTCAAGAGGGAATGCTGGGTCCTGAAAAGGCATGATACAGCAACCAGCACAAAGGATGAAGCATGATCTCAGAGGCAGGTCTGCTATTGCACTGTAAAGCTGGAATCTTCTTCTGTTGAAAGATCAGGATACGTCTGTTGCCTCTTACCTGGAACTAATCCAGGCATGGGGACAAAGTCTGTGCAAATAGGTGGGCAAGTGCACTCATGCCAGAGGAGTTTCGCTGTACCCTTTGCTGAGGCTGGTAACAAAGAACTGCTTCTGAGGGAGAAGCTAAGGATGCACTATCGGTGCACCACCAGTATGAGAAACCTTTCCGTATGGAGAGCAGCGTGCCCATCTTCCCTCCCGGGCCTGTAAATCACTCGAGAACTGTCATTAGAATTAATAGCAGATCAACTGGTATGTTTAATGATTTGAGTCCACGGGATCATTTCATTAGCAGATCACTCAGCCTCAGCTGCAGACCCACGAGCGTCTGTCAGCACCGACCTCCAGGCAGCACTGGCATCCTTCTCTGCTCCAGGGAAAGCTCCTGCATGCGTGTTCCCCTGCTAATTCTTCCTCCTACCTCTCCTTCCACAGAGCTACTGGTCAGAAGCAGAGAGACCATGCTGAACGGTGCTCCTCACCCTTGCTGCTGCAGTTAGCTCTCCTCTTTGCACAGGTTTGCCCACGGAGAACTGCACTCAAAAGATAGTGGAGAATTAGAAAGTAAAAGGATGCTGTTGCAGAGAGCTGTATTACCATCTGCATAGGTGGAATGTGACAGTAAAGAGTGCAGATGTCCCTGTTAGCTCCTGGTCTCCATACGAGTGAACCTCGCTGCATATAAAAGAAAGCCCTTATCTCTTGTCCCCCTGCCTGTATGCATAAGCCATACCAAAGGTTTTTTTAGAGAGACAAAAAATTGAGGTTTAAATAGTGATAAGAACAATCACGTGTCAGGCCCACCAAGGACTTTGAGCATTGGAAAGTTGCTAGTATGTATACACTATTTGTTTGCAGCTATAACCGCAAGATAAGAATAGGATGACAGATCAGGATAAAAGCAATAAAAATGGAAGACTTGAGGATAGGTAAAACTGGAGCCTACACATTGATTTTTTTCACAATGAATGAATCAAAATTACTTTGAAATATACACAGAAGAAAACTTCAAACACCTTTCAATAGTAGAAAAAGAGAAAAAAGCCTGTCTTGCAGGTGAAATGTTATTTAGCGTGGCAGTGTCACCTTCACTCCTCCAGCTGATCTTGCCAGACTGGTGATTCCAGTAGAGAAACAGGTCTTTAGAAGTAAGACCTGCACAGCAATGATTTCTTTCAGTGCCGTCTATAATGTTTCTTGTCTAAATATTTGTAGGAGAAATTAATAAAGCATATGCCTGCAGGGCTCAGACTAGACCGTGGGTATTTTTAAAAGGGGATGGCTCAAGCTATCAGGCTATGCAATCAACCTCCTTTGACTGCTGGGAAGCTTTCTTACTTTGAACAAAGACTCTGCCCCAGTTTACACATACAAAAGGCTGATGTGTTTTATGTATACAGAGAGGGACCCCGCTTTCAAATGAAACACCTGTCAGAAGAGAGGGGGAGAGTGAATGCTGAGAGAAGGGTCAGCAGGGCTCGAATTGTTCTCAGAGTGTCAGTGGATCTGTCATTGTCCAACAGGGGCATTTTATTAGTTTGTAAAACATGCTCAGAGCCGGGCCAGCTTTCAAAGGCGCATATCTAATGGCATTGCTTCTTTGAAAGGGCCAGGAGGTGTGGAGGAGAGGGGAACTCACTAAGAAACTGAGCAGCCTTTTGATTTGTTCAGGGTTACAGCCGCACAGTTATTTTCTAAGGAAAATAACCTGACTCTCTTGATCAAGTAGATGGCACTGTGATATCAAAGCTAATGAGGAAAGACGAGAAAACGAGTGAGGCACAGATAAAAGTACAGGAAGATGAATCTTGATTATTATTATGTTTTAATGTAAAATAGGGGGTGTAAAAATTACCAAAGAGAAAATATTTTTTTGTGGAATTCTCTGAGAATTTTATGCTTGGCAACTCAAAAATCAAGATGGGAATGGAGCCTAAAATTATAGGGCTACGGCTATCATGAACCTGAGGTGAGATTTTCATCCTAGATCCCTATTTCCAACTATTATAGCTGGCAACTTTGCACTGAAACAATGTTTTTCAGCTGAATTGGAACATGTCTTTTTTTTCCTCTCTGTCTTTCTCTTTGTGTATGTGCATGTCTGTGAAAGAAAGAAAGAATGAATGAACAGGGAAGAAGACTATATGGAGATTTCTGTTTTGCAATGTGAAAGCTTCTTAGAAGTGCCAAAGATCAGACTTTTAAAATACTGAAGTTGCAGCTCATGCTTCTAAGCAATTTTTGGTGGGAGTTATGGTGGGCTGGGAATCCTTGGTTCATGGGGCTTAAAATGAACGCCACACAGATGTCTAGGAAGGAAGAAGCAGGCATGTACTACAAAGCCTCATGCAGCCGTGCTGCCCCAGCCTCCTGATCGGTAAATCACCTTCTAGGCACAAGTCCAACCAGGACTGGCCTGCCTGGCTAGCCTCAGCCTTCGCTGCCCACTGCAATTAGATTACCAGCAGGCCAAATGAGCACTCTATGTGCCTGATAATCCTGCCTACTCCTGGAGAAGTTAATCTGGCAAGTGAATCCTAATATATGCTACAGGGAGCCTAATGGAAAGCATGGTTAAAAACAAAACTAACTGCTCACAGAAACGATCTATTCAGAAAAAACAGGGTGTAAACCTGACATCTTCCTATACGTGACAGTGAAACTTACGACTAGAATCAAATTTTGCTTGAACATAGATCAGTCCCTTCAAACCAATGGGGCTGCTCATGTAACTGCTCACTACTGTAACTAAAGGTTCACAATCTGACCCAAACTACAGTTTCTTTGGGATAGGAGCCTCTGTCTTTATTCACTTTAAGATGTAAAGTAACGTAACCTAATAAACCTTATCCTAGTTACTGAAATGCACAATTTGTTCCTTTTAATTAGATGATTGCTACCATCGGGTATTTGTCAGCACACAAAATGCAGATACTTGTGTGAATAGGCTGTGGATAGACATCCTTTCCCATACCCAGCTGTGCCAGTGAAAGAGGTTAGTGACTCCAACAACTTGTCATCCTCTTCCTGCTGGAGACTGTCAGGGCACAGATCTGCAAATAGAGTTGTTCATGCTCCTTAACTCCCTTCAGTCACAAAGCAGCCTGGCTAACTCAGGCCACCTCTTTAAACTGCTTCAGCTAGCCTGGTTTGTTTTGATTCGAGCTAGGGAGCACTGATATGAATTGATCCACCAGTACGTTGGTGGGATAATGACCTCCAACCAAGCGAGCACGTGCAAGCAGCAACCTGTTTCACCAGGGTGGCGGGATCAAGAGGATAGTCGTCTGGGGCTGTACCGGCCCTTTGCACAGAGGTAGTTTTCATTCAGCAAACACGAGGCTGGCAGGAATTGATTCCTTCTGATTAATGGTCTTCTAAGCAATGGAGATAGAAGTTATATTACAGCGAAAGTTAATGATAATGATGTGATCACCAGTCAAGAGCAAAGGCACTGAAATAGCACATGGATGTACTAATGAAATTCTTCAAAGCCTTATTAGCTTAAAAGATGAAAATGACTTTTATTCAGGAGGAAGGGATTTTTTTTTTTTTAGATTATAATATAGATAGTTTTCTGCATTTAATTTGCACAGCATTTTCATGGGCAAAACAGATCCACAGTTTCATAAGGTAACCAAAATACAAAGTAAAAAATAAATTTAAATGTACAGTGCGGAGTGCAAACTTATAAAGTAAGGATGTCCTTCAGGCTTAGGTGATTATAATGCTGTTGAGTTTTTGCTATACTCCAGTGGCATTCTGGTGGAATGAGATTCACCCCTGTGCAGAGGGCAAGCATAAAAGCTATGCACCATGTATGTCCTACTTAGGTCTTATGAACCTGATTCTAATTCTACTGAAATAAATAACAATATTTTCATTGTCTTTCAGAGAGAGCTGGTTCAAGGTCAATAAACAGGATTTAATCAGTCCTATGCATGCCTTTTCTGGCCCAGTCAAAATGATGCCTTTAGATTTGGGAGTAAAATGCTTGGGAATAAAAAGAACTGAAAAAATACTTGGCTAGTAAAAGCCTTAATAGTTTCGAACAATTTGCTTAATGTACATGCTGGAACCAAAACACTCATTTGTTTCAACATTCAAGAACTATTAGAACATTAAGAAAATTTATTCTGACAAGGAAGCTGAGGCCTTACCTAAATCTGACTTCAGGAGTATTGTGTGGACTTCTGCCTTGTTCTGTGTAATATGGCAAATACAGTCAAACCTATTCAGGGCTTTATTGTTATTATTATTCCTGTAGTACTGAGAGAATTTTGGATACCTCAGAGTACTAAAATTTCATGTTCTCTGCTCTGGCAGTATCAACAGGGCTTCTGTGTGTTTTTCTGCTGTATCATGTACCCTTGCTAGGTGACATGATGGCATCTATTTATGCATCTAAAAAGTGCTTGCCCAGAAACTCGTTTATATTTCTTAAATTCCAAGTGCTTCACAGTTGATTGCCCATTACAGACGAGAAAGCTTTAGATAAGACCAGTTCACACTACAAGGCAATGGAGAACTCTGCACTCAGATTTTGTGCATCTTACTGGGGCCATAGCTATATATTTCACCCCATAGCTTGTCTAGGCAAATAAACATATGGTGGGATCCTTCTGGGATAACATTATACTGAGCTGTAAACTTTACAAGTTTAAAAATACCGTGTATGTGCACTCAGTAAGCAACTTTCAAAGGCTCTGAACTTACACAAATGAAATCCAGATTCCAGAAAAGCAGACGTGGAAGGCTAAGCCTATAACACACATTCGTTTTTAACCTGGCCAGTTTCAGCACCAGGCCATCTCAAAGATAGGGGGTTTTTTTTATAATAGGAGAAGTTCCTCTACTTTTTTATTTTTTACCTCACGTGAAGCACCGATAATTTCCCCCCTTACAAACTTAAAAACCGAAGAACTTCAGAAAGAGGCCTTACATCAAGAATTTCAGCACCCAAGTGTCCAGTTCAGGAAGTTACCTCTGAAAAACTGAGGCTTGGTGTACTCAGGGAAGAAAGACACCAGCTGCTCTAGTGAAACACCAACTATTATTTAGCAGCTTCCACGGAGGTAGGTAATAAATGACCAAGTGGCCTGCAATATAGCCTCTCTGCTGTCCCAGAGGTAGTCTGCTGCGACAAATTTTGCAAACAATGGCACAAATCGGAGAAAGATTTGGTAATGTTTTTTGTATGGCCCTTTTTATTATCATGAAAAATCCACAGGCTAGAGCACAGCTACCGCTAAGATCTAGACTAGCAACTCACACATTTCACAGCAGCGTGTGGGGCAACTGTTAATGAGGGCACCACGAACATCTACTTTCCTGTAAAATAATCATCACTGGATCCTTACTGTACATGCAGAACAGGCAATCTTGATGCTTTTACAGCCTGATCTACCAAACACTAGAGGGGACAAAGAGTAAAAGAAGTTATGTAATGCTCAAATCTGATGAAGGAGATTGACTTAGCCTTTCTGCTGCAAATACTTTATTCCCAGTAACATTTAAAATGGCATAACGCCGTATAAAATAATCAGGGTAACATGTGGTTACCCTGCATAGATCTTGCAGAATAACTCACATCAGAGTTAAACCTCTACATTAATATTGATCATCTTCAGAGATGAATAACCAAGAAGAATGGCTTGGGATTTAAAGGATCAGCTAATTACACAACAACGGCAACAAAAATTGTTCTGCCTCAGTTTCCCCAACAATAAAATGGAAGTAATGATACCTGCCCTTTTTCAGGAATCAAAACAAAAACAAAAACAAAAAAATCCATGAATAAGGAAGCACTACTCCAAGATCTACCACCTGTATCAACAGATAAAATTCATCAGAAATCCTCCTCAAAGATCAATGAAAAGAGACCAGAATTCAAGGCAAAGCACTATTGCAGGAATCAGACTACACGTAGGGAAATAAGCTTTAAAAAACAGCTCAATCTGAATGCAGATGAGAATCTAATATAAACATCAGTGGGGCTCAACGGAAAAAAAGTAGCCACCTTTGGGAACCTGTGTAAAAGGCCAGGCTATAAATGGCGCAGATCTCGCATATTTTGGGTGATGGGGAAATCGTGTGGTCCCAGAAAAGTTGATGCCCCTTTCCCTTCGCACAGGTGCCCATACAGCCCCACATAACGGTGACAACCCCACATACTGATGACAACCCCCACGGCCTCTGCCCCTCGCTTTTAAGTGTATTTTTGCATACTGTCACCCCGGCGGCGCATTCCCCCTCTCCCCTGAGGCGCTGCCCTCGGCGGGGAGCCTCCTCCAGCGCCGACCGTTAGGACAGTTCCAACGGTTCCAACGGTTCCGTGGGCGGCGCCGCCGCCATTTTGAGGCCCCTGGGGCTAACGGCGGCGCCCTCCCTCAGTGCGGCGGCTGCGGCTCCCCCTCCGCAGCGGGTTACGGAGGGCATAAGGACCGGGCGGGGCGGCCTAGAGCCCCCCCCTCGGCCGTGCGAGGCTCCCCCGGCGGGGCGGGCGCGGCGCGGCGCAACGCAGGCCCGGCGGCCGCAGGAAGGGGAGGGAGGCGGCGGCGGGCGCCGCCATCATGCGCGCGCCGCCGGGGCTGCTGCGGCTGCTGGCGGCGCGGGGGTGGGGGAGGCCGCTGCGCCGCAGCCTCGGCGCCATGGCCCGCTACGGCACGGAGCAGCGGGGGCAGCCCCACTCGCCCGATTACCGCCTCTACTTTAGTAAGTAGCAGCCCCCCCCGGCTCCATAAACCCCTTCCCTCCCCGCCGCCCCCTTGGCGGGGTATGGTGCGGAGGGAGGAGAGCGGCTCCTGCCGGGGCTCCTGAGGTCTCGCCCCGAGCCTCCCCCCCCGAGCCTCCCCCCCCGAGCCTCCCCCCCCCCGCCTCAGGGGCAGTTTGGTGTGGAAACCGCCGGCATTTCCCAGCGAGTCGGCTGTTTGGGGGGATGCTTGGCCTGCTCAGCCCTGGCGTCTGGTGTGCCCTGGATGGCCATGCCCCAGCCCCAGAAGTCTCCAAGGGTGAGGGGGGCCCGGGACCCCGGGGGTCAGAGGCCAAAGCAATGCCTCCCTCCCCCCGTGGCAGCTGGGGCAGCCAGGGCCATGCCATGCTCTGTGAGGCCAAGCAAGGCCTTGACAGCATGAGCCTCACCTCAGCCTACATGGCGTGGCTACCCTCAGGGAGCATGACCTGCCTCCTGTGACCAGGCCAGCCCTCCCTCCCCAAGTGTCATAGTGAGGAGAGGCTGCCATCCGAAATGGGGGTCACCAGCCCCATACAGCCTGTTGGGCTGGCACCTTGGGTGAATGGGCACGGGGAGGTTTCTCAAAACCCAGCAAAAGCTGTTGGCGTGCAGTCTCAGTATTACACATTTTAGTAACAAAGCTGTTTATATGGTACTTACTTCACTAGTGCTGGTTTTATGCATCTGTGGTCTGCTGACTTCTCGCTGGTGTGAGAGAAATGGCGGTGGCATGTTTCCTGTCAGTGGTACCCTGCCAGGACTCCCTTGTGTTCAGTCCCCCAGGGGGTGTCTGTGCAGGAACTCATCTAGAGCAAGTCCATTGAGTTTGTGAGAGCAAGCAGCCAACGACTCAACTTTGTTTTATTTGGGAAAAACATCTGGGAGACTTTCAGGGGTTGCAAAAAACAATTGCTGTCTACTCTTCCTTGTTGAGGTGGTCAAAATGCGAATCCAAAGCAAAATGAAGTCCGTTGTCTGCTTTTCTCATTGCTCTTGAGAGGGACCCAGGCCGAGGAGGAAGTACTTTGAGATTTGTGTTAGTGCTTTACATTATTGATGATGCTTCTGTCTACATGCAGATCTGATGCAGTACCTTGGGCTTTTGGCATTTTAAAAGTTTCCCTGTATTTTGAAAAGCTTTGGTGTCCAGTGAATTCTGTTCTTCTCTGCAGTGGGAGCAAGGCGTTGAAGTGAAGTTAATGTCAGATTTCTGCTGGTTTTGGAGGCTCAGGGTTTCAATTCTAGGGCCTGAGCAGTTATCCCTTCCCTTATGTATTCTGTTGGTCGGTCATGATACACCGGTGGATTTTCTCTTTCTGGTTGTTAAATTCAGTTTATGAGAAAGATGGCGAAGCTATATGGGGAGTGTTGCTAGAAACCCGGACAAATTCATTGATCACTCATCGAGCTGAGGTTCTCTGGGTATTTCACATCATTTCCACCCCGCACTAATGGCTGTGTGTTGCCAGGGAAGAGGAGGGAATAAAAGAATATTCTCATCTTTGCATAGCTTGTATTGCCAGGTAGTGAGAAGAGAGAAGTATGGTATTGACTACCAAAGCAATAATTCTGATTCTAATGAATCTTTGTCAAACAATTGAATTTCTTGACTTGAATTTAGCTTATTTTGTAGTCCTTAGAATTAAACTCCAGAAAAAGTTGGGCTGATATGTAATTGTTGCACACCATGTATTTCTATAATGCATAATAAGTGTTGGGAATGCAGACAGCTTATGGCTTGTGTTTATATTTGTAATGCTACTTTTTTTTTTTTTTCAGAGAATCCAGAGGGTAAATATATTTCTCCATTTCATGACATTCCGCTGTTTGCTGGATCTAAAGAAGTATGTATTTATGCCTTGAAATATTTATTTTTAAAATGATAGTGGTTGTGTTGGTACTGTTTAGGGAAAAGTGTGCTTTTATTTTTTTCTCCAGTCAGTAGTCTCTGAGTTCAGTAAGATGTAGTGAAACTTACTAATGAGTGTTTAAGCAAGCCTAGGTTTCTTAAGACTCCATGTGATGGGACAGGAAAAAAAACCCTCTCCCTGTATCTTGTGGTAATTCTCTTTGTTTAAAGTTTGTGTGCTCTAGAATTAATTTTCTACCGTTACTCCTTTAAAATGACGTTTTTCTGCATCTGCAATTAAATGTGCGCATTTCCTTGCTGTGGGAGATGTACAGTGTGTACTTATGTGACTTACAGTGTATTTCTTTAATTCCCCAAAGGAGCATTGTAATTGGAAGCCAACAATAATGCCCAAGAGAACAGTGGTAATCGCACCTTTGGAGAATTACAAGGCGTGAGGTGCAGCTGAGCACTTTCACGTCTTGTTAGCCATACTCCCTGGAGTTTCATTATAGCAATAATGAAACGCCTGTTTTATGTGTCACCGGTGGGAACTGCCAGTCTTTGGTTTAAGCTTAGGTTTGCTTATTATGGTATACTTGTTGCACAAACATATTGGGAAGGTTTCAGCTGTTTTCTTGATTTGTTGCTGGGATCCTTTGGATGATATGAATAGTAAAAAAAGTTAACAGCTCTAACTTATGTTCAGATTGAGACTTTTGAAGTGATGAATCGATCTCTTGAATTATTTGAAGTTAGAGCTTAAAAAAATATACCTGAAACTGTTTTGAGCAGCAGATGTAAGCATGCTAGTCAAGGGAAGAGATATGCTTTTTTCAGACTCTCATTGATAAGATGCCCAGTGCAGTTGGTACTATTGCTAGAAAACTGAAAGACATTTTCACCCACATGTTTCATGGGGGCCTTCTTCTCCCTGGATCTAGTGTTTAAGGTTTGGAGGGATGGATTATGGAAATTTTATAGATTGATCAGACTTCACTGTTCTGTAACATAATATGGAGAACATTTCACTTCGGCTATTTCAACGTGGAAAGAGCTTTCTGCAAAATATAGGGGTTAGTGGAAGGGGAAAGGAAGGGAGTCATTAAAAAGGTCTATATTAATTTTACTTTCTTTGCAAGAGGAGAAAGTAAGGAGTTGTATGTTCTGTTCTTTCCCTCCTCTGATCTGAGCTTTGTGGGCTTTCTTTAATGATGGATAACTCCAGACCCATTTTCTGTACTGCTTTTTAATTTTGCTTTTTAATTTTGCTTTTTAATTTTGCTTTTTAATTTTGCTTTTTAATTTTGCTTTTTAATTTTGCTTTTTAATTTTGCTTTTTAATTTTGCTTTTTAATTTTGCTTTTTAATTTTGCTTTTTAATTTTGCTTTTTAATTTTGCTTTTTATCTTTTTCAAGTGATCAGGAAGATGATTCTGATGTGGTGGGGGTTTTTATATTTTGGTTTTTTTTAACCAGTTGAGGTTAAATCGCGGCTTAAAAATTTTCTGCAACTGGGAGAAAATGGATTTTTATTTTCGTCTGTTAATATCTAGAAGGTTATAATTTCACAATCAAAAGAGACAATGCACATTTTAAAAAATAATAGTTTAGGCCCTTATTCTCACAGAAGGATGGTTCATTTGCATTTAAAACTAGTACTATCCATATTTTTGTGAATAAGTTATTCTTCTCTAATGTTCTTCATACACTTCTTTTCTTCACCCTTTTCTTATAGGATAAAGAGATTCCAGCAAAGAGATCAAAGACTACTGGAAGTGAGGTACTGCTAGAATTTATTTTTTATTAAATGTCACTTTGCTGTTCTCTGATTGTAATGGACAAGCTCTAACAGCACTTCCAGTCATAGTGGACAAAATGAGAGCTGTTCAGCATTGTGTGTCTTTCGCTGAATATAATTAACATATCTTCAAATGCAAGTGTTTTAGGAGGAGAAGGCTTAAAGGGATTTAATATTCTCCTCTTTGAATGGGCCAGAAATGTCAGTATTTTTTTTTTATTCATCAAGACATTCTCCAGGACAAACACTCTTACCTCTCTCTGAAAGCTTCGTTATGGCTATTGCAAAGTTCATACATTATCTTTTTTCCTATTGCATTCAGAAACATTTGCAAAGAAAGCTCCCGTAATGAAACATTCATTATGCTTTGACTGTGGGGTAATATTTGGTGTATACAAAACTTTGGAGATCTATCTGGGACTGAAATTAGACTTACTATCTGTTTTTTAGACCTGAGGGTATGTCCTTTTCTTTTCTCATCTGGGAAGTGCAAAGGAGAGAAGATCACATGTGCTAAAGCTTCGGAATTAACTGGTACCAAAGCTAAACCTAACAGAAGCCCAAAAAAACATGGAAGATCTTCTCTGGCTTTTTCTGTGAAACAAGATTCATTTTTGCAAGTGTTTCTTTTCCAAAGTATAGCATTTTTTGCAGTGCTTTCCTTGGCACAGACATACATCAAAAATTGAGTAGATGAAAATGAAAGAAAAAAATGAAATAAAACTATGTTTTAAGACCATGATGGTTTTCTCACCCCTCAGAACTCAGCTGTTAGAGGCAAGGTTTAATGCCATATATGTAGGCATCTAAATGTCTGTTGGACTCCCCAGAATCTTTTATCTTCTCAGTATCTGTTTGACCAGTCATACTGCAAAACTGTAACCGCCCATGTCCTGTGACAGAAGTGAACTGTCCTAACTATCTGGGTTCAGATCTGCAACTAGTGTGTAGTACGCTGGTTCTTCTGCTATGCACCTGTCCCCATGCAGTCCTGCACTAAGGCATTAAATGTATTTCCTCTTCCTTTGCCGTGTGGTTCATTTAGACTACAATGCCTAGGTAACGCTATTTAGATTTTCTGGTTATTTGGTAGCTGTAGAGTTATGCCCAAAAGGTCAATTGTAGAGGAAAAAAAGTATAGCTGTTGAGAAAGGCTGTTGGGACATTGTCTTGCAACATGAGTTCTTGGTTACTGGTCTTGCTGGAAATCAACTATTCTGTTTCTTATCTACTTAAAAATACTGTGACGATATCAGTGAGCTTTGAAGATGCAAAACCTGTTCTATGCAGTGTCTAAAACTGTTCAAAACTGCTTTTGTCTGTGTAGTGGGAAGCATGATAGCTTATTTAAAACCATGTTTCTAGTTCCCTTTTTCTGATCTCTGGATCAGTCTATGGGGGGGAAAAAAAATCCAGCAAGGCTGAGCAGCTCTTGCCCCCCTGGGCCAGTGTAGATGCCGAGCTGCTTCACATAACTCCCGCTGTGAGCATGCTCTAGGCTGTGATTGAATAGAACCACAGAAAAGGAGCAAAGGCAACTCTACCTTTTGGTCTTTGTGGGCTCCTGATGTGAGTAAGCAAAAAAATGTGTAGACTATAGGCTTCCCAACCATGTTTGGTCTTTACTTAGATGGTGAAATGTGAGAATGCAAATAATTTAGAAAACATGTTTTTCTTCTTTTGGAGCTGGGGAGAAGAGAGAAAATAGAGGGGTCTTTGTGTTCAGGAAAAGTAGTGTTCCTTCTTTTTACACTGGGTTCTTCAGCAGCTCTCCTCATCTTGGCCTGGTGAGAAATGCATGCCTGCATTTAGGGGGGAAAAAAGTATAATCAGGGGAGAAGGGAGAAATGGGGAATTTAATGCTATTTATTGATTTCTAAAGACGTTTGAAGCACTGTACTCCTTACTCACTTCTAGGCATGCAAAAGCTACTATTGATATCTCATGTTCAGTAGATCCTTGTACTGAATTTGGCCAGGATTCAAAGGTGATAGTTCCTCTTGCCCTACAAACACAGCCGCATCTTTAAAACTTGTGCTTTTAGGATGGTGATTATTTGTTAGTCCCCACAAGCGAATAGCCCCTTAAAAGTATGTGTCAAATTGTGCCAAAATGGTTTTTATAAGATGGCAGTTTAGCTGTGGAAAATGAAGATAATTTTGCATGAGTCTCTTCAGTCTGTCTAATCTACTTCAAATTGTTCTTGGCATTTATGATAAGAAAAGAAGGTTTCAAAAACAGGAGTTTCAGCTTTCAGCATTCATGGGATAGGGGAGCACACATCTTAGAAGTCTGTATGTTAGCTGGTTTGCAATTCCAGCTTGCCTTAGTTCTAAGGGAAAATTTGTGGTATTTCTGTTCTCAGTAGTGCAGCCATTTTTTGCAACATCGTAGACCTCCACAAAATCTCAATTAAATTTGGCTTTGCAGCTGCCGTTGACAACTAATCTTTTGGCTTTCATGGATGTTTTTCAACTGTGTGAAGACTTGAGAGAAAGCTATCTTCAGGGAGGAACTATGTTGGAAGAAATCATATTTAGCCTTAGTCTCAAATTATTGCCAGCTTGCAATCTGAACCTCAGCTTTGTCTTAAGCATTGAAAGCACTCAAAATCCACTCTTGCCCAAATAAATCTCTATGAAAGGCATCAAAAGTTTCACATCTCTGTCTGTGAGGGTGGATGTTCTCCCCGTGGTTACAGTGAAAACTCTGTTGGAGACTGATTGTTGAATATGGTCTTCAGAGCCAGGTGGCAGGAAGAAGGTTCTGAGAGGTCATTGCTGTCTTTTCAAGACGTATTGCTTCCCTGCTGTACTGAAAGGGTTTCTAATCCCCTTGTCATTATACGTGTCTTTGGTGAAGTGTTCGCGTATCAGCTCATTCAGAGGACTCAGGTGTTCTTGAATACAAGGTTTTATTTAAAACATTGGCCTTAGTAAGGAATCTGTCCATGCATGTCAAGATTATCCTCCTTTAACTTGCAGAGACCCACCAGAACAGTTTAAAAAAAAAAAAAAAAAAAAAAAAAAGGCACCGGGGGGAGGAAGAAAGAAACAGGACGGCTTTTGTTTTGTTGTGTCCTATGGATCGCACAGTACTGCAGTGCCCTTGTGGACTTGAGTTGAATTCCCTCTGTCAGGCGAAAACTTTTGATAAATAAGCCAGTCACATGAGATATAAGGGGTCATCAGAGTGGGCAAGCAGCCTGAATAGGTGATCTGATAGAGGGCCTCATGCTTGGAACAGAGTTCAAAACTGTGGTGTCAGAACTGTCTTATGATTAAGTCAGTATGTTTCATGAGGGGGAAAAGCTGGCAACGTTTCCCATACACTACAGGTGCAAATTTTGTATTCTGTGTTAACTGCAGCCTCTGTAACCTTCTTCAGTCATGCTGGACCCCTTTTTGGAATCTGTCACCCAGACTGTAATGAGTCCGTTACATGTGCCATTGCATGTTCCAAATTTTTGCTCATCAGCGGAGGTTTCATCCTGATATATGAATTTGAGTCTTTTTCTATGGATCTGTCATAAATCTTGCTTTGTGCTCATGTAGATTAGCAAATACTGAGAAGGATAGAAGTAATCTTCACTCAGCAATCAGGTTAGTATCTACGGGAATAGAGATCGTTTGCTGAGAAAGGTGCATCAGTGAATTGATCAAGCTTAACTTCAAAGAAACAGTTTATTAAAACTCGAGGAAGTCAGTGTTTCATTTTCATCCGTGTCAACGCTATGCTAAGTAGTTTCACCGGTTAATATATACAGTAACTAGTTTATCTTGTAAGTGAATGTGTCTGACACCATTTCTAGGACACGTGTGGGTAAAAACTCTTCCATAGTGTGCTTGATTTCCTTTTCACTGCAACATGAGGGAAGTACTGTAGGAAAAGGCTGCAGACATTTTGCATTTATGCTGGGCATTGCATGCCCTTCCCCCCCCCCCCCCCCATGTGGCCTGTTAATTTATATTGGAGAAGTTCCATTTACTTCTCTTTTAGTCAGAGAATATTTGGTGTCCAGATGTTGCTGGCATCTGTTTTGATGCTTTCTTTGGCAAATATCTTGTAGCAAGTGTTAGGTTGGGAATGGGACTCATGTTATAAGCAAGCCCCTCTCCATTTATTTCTGGTTGTATTTCATGACAGTCCTTCTTTTCATCCTCTTTTTTTTTTTTTCCTCCTTCTTTTAAACTGCTGTTATTGAAGGCCTTGTTCTTTGTTCAGACTGCTGCTGGACTTCAGCTCATCCTTTTCGTTCTCATTAGTCCTCAAGTGCATGCTGCTGTATTCAGTCGATGGCTGGTAAGAATCCCTGTAAGATTGCAAATGAGCAGACAGAAAAGAAATGGAAATGGTAGCTGCTTTTTTTCTTCTTTGTGTCTTGTGAGCTCAGAGTTTCTCAGTGAGGAGGGTCAGCAGCTCCCAAATGCTGTCTCTAATGCTTTCAGATTTTTTTTTTTTTTTGGAAAGCACTCTACTGTAAAAATGACTAAAGTAATTGTAAGCTTCAGCATATCTCCTCTCCCCCTCGTGCAGGGGTGATGGTGAATGGCAATCAAGACTTAAAAAGTGGCAGTATTTGTCTTTTTACGAAATCTTACCAACTTTCTGTTCCTCATTTTAGATCTTTTTCTACCTCTCGTTTTGTCGCTTCCTTTGCTCTATACAAGTTGCTCTGGTTTTGCTTCAAGTTAGCTGAACCTTCAGAGTTGAGCATTACCTGTTGCAACCTTTGGGCAAAATCATACCTGTTCAAAACCCTCCCCTCAAATGCACCAGCTCAGGAACTTTGGAAGACTGAGAAGGGAAGTAGCTGAATGAGAAAAGGGAAAGTTAGGCAGGAAAGAAAGAGTTGTTTGTGGGAAGCGTATATGGGAATCCAGAAGGGTTGCGAAAATGGAAAGGTGTGAGAAATACGCTTCACTTAGTTCTGCTGACCTGTGATACTCAGGTTTGTGATAACAAATCCTGATCTGAATGAGCTGTCTTTTATAAGAATCTGTACTGCCAGAGCCAGCAGTTATCTCTGGCCATTGGTCTTAGTGGAGAGAATGCTGACTCATGGCTTACCTAGGTTCAACAATCTGTATTTTCCTTGCTTTTCTGAGTACTTGCTATATGAGCATCTTGAAGTATATTTCTATACCTTTCTATCTCTCTGTGGTTTTAAGAAAAGAAAAGCTGCTCTTGTTCATGTGAAATGACATCAGCAAAAGCGATATTAGGATAAATTAAAAATGATGTTCATTTAAAGTGGAACGCAATAAATTGCCAAGCCTCGCTACAGAAAACACCCTTGTAAAGCAAACACTCACCTCCTACATGTGTTCCCATATGGTGACGTTAGACTGCAGTTCATTGGAAGTTCTTATTGTTTAAAGGTATTGTTTGTTCCTTCTGACATCATTTTCTGCCTGCTTTCATACTCAGTTTTAGGAATTAGGAAATACACTTTTGACTTCTCTGTTAAGCAAGTAGATCTTTTTTTTCCCTTTACCTCCTCAGTATGTCTAATAGAGCATAAGTGTCCACCTTCTGTTCACATTAAGCCTAAGTCAATCAAGCTACATAATATCTTGAATTGAAGGTCCTTCTGGGCTCTGCTAGGTCCCTTCCCCTAGCTGTTAGGGTCTGTCCCTTTTTCTGAATCTAGGAAACTGTTGCATCATCTTTTCTTTCATGCTCCAGAAGACTATCCTTCTGAAGAAACTATCAGCCAGCAGGGTTAGCATGATGGTAGCCTGCAGGAACTTTGCCTGGCCTGTTGTACAGTCTGCCTTCAGGAAGTGCAGTTCCTTCTGCATTAGGCTCTTGCAGAATCGGATTTAGTCTGAACTTTTGGCAAGCAGTGATCTCATAGGCAGGCCTATTGACTGCCATCATACTAACGCTGTTAAATGGTAAACTAATTTATTAGATAGCTGATAATTGTTTAGAAGACTAACTTTTTGTCGTTACTGCAGGCAGTTCTTATTCCTGCCAGAGGTTTACAACTCTGGAAAGAGCACATACACAAACAGTGGATTCACTGCCTAACAGAACTGCTAGGGGAAGAAACTTTAAAGAAGGGGCAGTAGGAAAGGTCTGGGAGCTTCCTAAAGCAGATAGTTTTCCTTTCATGAGAGATCAGCTTTTGGGTTTTCCTCTTTCTTCCTCTGGAAAGTTTGTCAAACGGGCTGTTGGAGAAGTCTCACCATTGCTAGAGGGAGTGGAAGTAGCCACTTGGGTTTTGGGTGAGATAGGATATTGTTTTAATGATTAAAAATATCAAGTTCATTGACTGGGCAAAACTAATCACCCAGTGGCATACGCAGGTGGTAATCTAGGGAGTCACATGGTGTCTGACATTTGCATTTCTGTTTGCAGCTGAGGCGAGGACTATTTTGCAGTGAGGATCTTGGGTAAGAACGTTGAAGTGGACAGAAGGAATGAGTGCATGGTATGGGGACGTAAGGGTGTTGGAAAAATCTTTGGGTGTTACTTAAGGAACAAGGAAGGGAAACAAGACAGGAAAGAGAAGGGGGAAAAGCAGAGATAGAAATATACTTCTTTTCTGTTTCCAGCTGTCAGACTATCTAATGTGTGTTCTCCTTTCCACTCCAGTGAATCCTGCCTCATCACTGTGAAAAATCTGATTGTCCTATAAATAAACTTTTTATTTTTAAATGTAAGCACTGCATGAAGTTATTAATCTCTTGTAAACGCTTGTGGCAGCTTAGCATTAGAGAGAGTACTTTCGGGGTTTTTTTTGCATATGAATTAATCTGCCAGGCTGTCACATTTAAGACTCTTGGCAAATCACTTTTGACTGATACCACAAATTGTAAAGCCCTGGTCTTAAAGCTGGGTTAAATGCAAGTGATTCTGTGTGAGAAAAGCATTATGTACTTCAGTCCAGCTGTGGTCCAGCCAGGAGAGTTCTTCTTGTGAAGACCCTGAGTAACTTTTGACCAATTAAAGTTCAAAAAACAACATTTCCAGGCTCTTGAGGCCATTGCACTAGATACAGTCAGGAAAATATGTAGTGGCATCTCTCACAACAAAGCATAGGAATATGGTGGCAGGGAAGACACTGTATATCATTCCAGGAGTAGTTTCTGAGTTTTTTGCCTATAGCTATCGGTCAGAACAGTTGCTGGTGGTTCCCTGAGAGCTTCTTGTTGACATTGGCTTTCATGCTGTATATTTCTTTCTTTTTCCAGGTTTCTTGGATGTGCAAACTTTATTTGGCTTCCTTACCTGCTGCTGTCTGTGTTTCACCCCCTCCTGTGTCTGCTTCCTTAGTGTTGACATCTTTGAGCTCTCTTTCCAGTTACTGCTCTATTTCAGCTCTGCTTATATGTAAGGGGTGTCTTATGAAATTGATCTGAAGCACCTTCCCCCTCCCTTTTTTTTTCTTGTTTAATGTATTCAATACCACTGATTACAATATGGACACAATACTTAGATGGCAAACTTTTTAAAAATGTTCTGGAAATTTGCTATTTGTCAGGATTGTGCATGGCTTGTGATCTTACAGGGAAAAAAAGTGAGTGACAGCTGGGATTTTCCTTTGCTTTGTTGCTTCCCTCTTTCCAGGTTTGGGGAGAGGAGAATGGTTCATAGAACCATTGGAATGACTTTAATCAGACTGTGACATTGGCCCTGGCAATGATATTAGTTTGCTGCAGGTGCAGGTTACAAAGAGCAAAAATACAAAAATTTAAGTGTCTGCTAATATGTTAATTGCAATGGAGCTAAAGAGTCAGTGCAGCTTTTCAGTTGGTTTGGCCTTATATTTCTCAACAAATTTCTTTAAAAATATAGTCTGTCCTTCTTTGACTGGTGCATTTTTAATACCAACACTTTTTTTAATACCAACATTTTTAATACCAGTACTTCCTTGGCTGTGGTGAGATGTCACAGTATGCTATGCAATGTGATATTTTGGGGTTATTTTAGTAATCGTGCAGAAAATAGGTTGTAGGCATTGCTGGATGGATTGGACTAGTGACCCATTTTGATTAATACTCTGTCCTCCCTTGTAGTTCTTAACTCTCCTTAGGAAGAAGAAACCTTTCAACAGATAGCTGCACAAATAGTTTTTCTCTTTGGAAAAACTCTCCAGTAAGAAGGGTTTAGACTTTTTTTTTTTTTTTTTTTTTTTAACTTCTCCTAAAAGCCTGAAAGCTTACATGCTTGAATTATTTTTTTTTTTTTCCTTAAAACTGTTTTCAGTTAGTTTCTGGTGGGAAGAAGGCTGATGGAAACACTAGGTGTCTGTGTCCAGGTCCTTCCTCCCCTATCACTTTTGAATTCATTTTGGCTCCCTTCAGCTAGATTTGACTGAGGATCAGGTAACTCAGTGGTCGTCATATTTATATGTTTTTTTCAAAAATATATGAGGTCGAAGAGGAAATCCTGAAGAAGTAAATCCGTGGGGGAAGAAAGCACTCTCATTTCCAGTGTTTGAGGGAGACTCAACTTATAAAAACACCCAATCCTCTGACTAGTAGACTCAACACTGTCTTGTAGTAAATCATTCCACAGACTTATTAAACATTGTGTGAAGAATGGTATTAAGATTCGAATAAAAAGCATCATGTGGATTTCCCCATCTTGTAGCTGTTCATCTTCTCAAAGAGGGAGGGAAGAGAGGAGGGAGGAACCGAGGAAATTGAATATCATTGTGAGGAACTGGTGACTCTAAATCAGTTGTACTTAGCAATGTGAAAGCAGAAGGAATAGTGAGATTTGACATGCGTTGCTGCTAAATACAGAGGAGAAAACTTGTCTTATTGCAAAGTATTAATTATCAAGTGGGCTTTCATTTCAGATTCTTTCATTGTTTTTGTTTTAGGGACTGTTTAATATGATCGTAGAAGTGCCTCGTTGGACAAATGCAAAAATGGAGGTAATTAAGAAAAAATACATTGATTATATAGGCATTTATGAAAGTTATGGCAACTTAATCTATTCCGGTATTTCAGAGTTTAATCAGAATGTGGGATACCCTTTATACCTAAAATTTTATTTGTTACAATATTTATTTGAAATTGTGCATACAGAGGTTTTCCTTGCAGTTAAAGAAGATGCGGGGATTCTAATTTTGTTTCCTTTCTGTAGGTGAGCAATGACTCTTGACAGCCCTCTGATTGGAGAGCGCAGAATACCTATGACAGGGTCCTAGAGTATTGCTTTCAGGATGCTGTCCTACGTTTAGCCTGACTCCTGCTCGCTCATATAACATTCAGTTCAGAGGATTTAATTCCTCTCCTTTCTGCTGTATAAATGATAGTGTGCCAGGCCAAATCCTGGCAAATGGAATGGCAAGTGAAAAATTGTTTCCTTGTGACAAAAAATACTTGGGGACCTCACTGGTTGAAAATACCTGCTCCTGCCAGGAGATATTTTATAAGTAGAACTTACAGGATTGTTCTTACTGTTAAAATACAGAAGCTGAGTAATGCTTTGTCTGTAGTGTTGATAAAACAACAGATTTTGCCAGGGTTTTTCCTGTGTTTTTTAACATTTATATTAATTTTAGGGATGTTTCCCAGATGCGTTTAAGGAAGTTGGTTGAGCTGTTAACTCTTTTCATTATTAAAATACCACAAAAAACTTCCCCAAAACATTATTTCAGAATTTTGTTATCTTCTTTCTGTGATGCTGGAATATCATTTGAACTACCATCTCGGCTGTTATTCTAGAAATAGGATTATTTTGAAAAATTAGCTTGTATTTTTAAGATGATGTCATGTTGTGGAAGCCGAGTTCCCTTTTTCGGAGTTTGCCATTACCCCTGCGATTTGAAGTCTTTGCTTAAAGCTCAGAGTGCTCTCTTTCTTCTCCTGTGCCCCCTTTGGCACTTTATATCAAGGGGAAAAAAGTTTGCTGTCCTGTTAGGTTCAGAAATTGGTGGGTTTGAATGTTTTCTGACTTGACAGAAGACACGATGTAGTGTAACTATTGAGGTATATGGAAGTTTTTGCATTATTGTTAAGGCAGACAGTTGTCTTGCTTTGCCATTCTGCTCTGAGAATCCTTCAGCTGAGGCTGTGGTAAGGTGTTGGTACCAGCTCTGGACTACTTCTCCATGCTAGGATTCCCTCACTTGGAATGGAGACTGTAGGAGAGTAAATCTTGCGTTAGGGTGAGTGTTTCCTACTGTTTATATCCCCTGTGCAACATGTCCTGCTCATCAGTATTTCTCTTATCCCTCCCTTTTTGTGAGTGCTTTTTATGAGGCTTTATTGGGCTATTGCCTGCTGTTGTCAGTTACACCTCTTTGCCCCAGTTTACGTCAGGAGAAAGGTTGTTGAGCTCTGCTTGCATCAAAATCCCGGAAGAAGTAGTCCAGGTCTTCACTGTTAAGCTATGACCATAAGCAGGTAGAATCAGGTGTGAAACTAGAAATGTGTGAACCCTGACCTCAGCTCTTGGGGACAGTTTGCTTGTTTGCATGCTATTGAGAGTACGGTGTGGTGCAGGAAAAGTGCAGTTCCTTTGGGATAACTTTGGTGCTGTTTTTAGCTAGGTTTCAAAGATGCGAACTGTAGACTAAGGATGGTATGCTCATACACACAAGCTGTGAACCACCTGAGCCAGTGCATACTCGTAGCCTGTAACAAATATAAGGTCATTCAAATGAGTGTTTCTGAGTAAGAGCCAAGTTAACATAAATTGTACTGTGGTGTTGGAATGGCAGAAGAATGGTTACAGTGAATTAGCTAATGTGTGGTAGGTAACCAATGGGATGATGGGCTTGTAGTTAAGGTTTCATTGGCGGATGATGCCCATGATAAACTGTTCTGCAGTGGTTGGTTTAGTCCTTATGTGAATGCTCCTTTGGGAGTAGAAATGCCTTCTCCTGATGCTAGCTTAACTTTTTCCAAACTTGCATGAATTTGGTGTTCAGTGACTATGTACAACTAGTCCTTACTAAAAAGGATTTGTATGCTGAGAGGTGGTATAGAGAAAGAGTGTATGCAGTAGGAAAGCAATGAATGGGGAGTGAGAAGATGAAACACTTGCGCAATTGCTGTCAAAGCCCCTGTTTGAAGAACTCATGCTACCATTTATATCTCTGTTGAACTTGTCTCATAAAGTGCAAGAGCTTCTAACTTAAGTTCCCTTCAGTATTTATGTTTGACCATGACAGTCTCCTTATAAATTTATGACTTTCTTTTCTAGATTCATTTTTTTTCTTGCATACTTCACAACGTTATTTAAAACCTTAATAAGTTGCTATTTGAACGTGACCCTTGAGATTTACAGTGAGGCCATCACACTTTTAATACTCCTCAAACCACAAACACATGCTCCCAGTTGGAGCTTTCTAACTGGTTGGGTACAGAATGAATTGCTTTCCGTTTTACAGTTTTCTCTTTTCCTCTCTCTCCCGTCTTTCACGATCTGCTTAGATTGCCACTGAGGAGCCGTTGAATCCCATTAAACAAGATATAAAGAAAGGCAAGCTTCGATATGTGGCAAATATCTTTCCTCACAAGGGTTATATATGGAATTATGGTGCTTTCCCTCAGGTAACATTTTTGTTATAATGGTGAAACTTTTCTGTCTTCTGAGTAAATTGCCTTGTAAATCTTGAGTGCTGCCTGAATGCAAATCAGTTGGAATAAGGATGTTTCCATTTGATAGATTTGTAAATTAGGATTTTTTTTTAACGTAGAGCTTTATTGTGGCCATAAATTTTGATCAGAATTTGGGTGTGGGTGTAGATAAGCACTCTGTTTCAGGAAGGAGTTAAACAACCAAGGAATTTTGAACTTTTACTGTCTGCCTCTCTACTATAGTGACAGAATTAAATTGTCGCGGTCTGCCATTCAAGGATACTTTGTCAAGTAGTGCCTTCCTGTTTAAACAAGACATTCTTAAAAAAACCCTCATTTAAGCTCTTCATTTATTGCACTGTAAATGTTAATTGGGATTTTTTAATATCAAAAAACAAGAATCCAAGAGCTGTTCTTTTTCAGATAAAACCCCGACTGCCTCAGTTAACTTTCTTGTGAACTGTGAGACCTTTCTGATCATAACACATTTAAAACTTTCCATTCTAGGCCTAAAAAACACAAGCTAATGGTAGAAATTTTGAACATAATGAAAGTTTATAAACTTGGTTATTTCATTTCTGTGAATAACACATTGGTGTTAAATTAGTATTGAAAAACCTGATGGAAGCAGAAAGGGTAACTTCTTGTCTGTACAGTGATGGATTATTGCATAAGCAATGAAAGCTTACTCCTGAAAATCTGCTAATGTATTTAATCTCTGAAGGGGAGATACCAGGTAGGTGGTGGAGTATGGTAAGGAAGTTTATATCCAGTCAGCAGTCTCAGTAGACAAAGTTTCTAATTAGAGAGATAGTTGGGAACCAACAGTTCCATTTAATGTTTGGAAATTTGTTTGTACTTTAGTACAAAGCCACAATTAAACATTGGAACGTTTGCATGCATGAAGTGAGGTAGTTTGGACTGATGACACTTTCCCCAGGAGGTAGGTTCAACTCCCCCTGTTACCTTGTGAGTCAGAGGGGCTGGAGGTAATTTTCATTGTTCTTTTCTGTAATAACTTTAAAAGATCACTTGGATCATTACACCTCCAACTGTCGAAGTCTAGACTATACTCCAAATTCTTATTAGCAGCTGTCACAAACTCTGAGCCTGATCCAGTTAAGTGTCTCCATTATCACAGAAGGATTCGTCATCAAGATCAGCAGTTGCCAGGAGTTTAGCCGTCATATATGGCTAAAAGATGTATATTTGCTGCAGATTTTACTGAGGCTGCTATTTTATGCTGTGGAACAGAGAAGGAAAAAATTCAGGACTGTCATTATTTCAGGAGTTGCTGCAGTGTTGTCTGGAGACCACTGCATTCCTAGCTAAGCATCCGTCTGTCCTTATGAAAGCTACTGGCTGAGGGGTCTGCTTCAGTAGGAGGATCGCTAGTGTTCTAGTGCTCATATACCAATATTTATCTAAAATGTGACCTTAAATAAAAAGTGCTTTGTAAGAATATTGAAAAATAAGTTTTAAGTTTAAATTCTCTTTTGATTCCACTTAAGCAATTATTGATAATGATGCTGCTACGTAAATAGCGCTTGCTTTTTACAGTTTTGCCTTTTAGTGTTAGTTCAGTTTTCAAGAATAAGATTTAGGTGGAGGCTTGACTGTGGACAATAGGACCTAACAGTATAGCTCCTCGTAAGAAAACTTTCTAACATGTTTTCAGCAAAACTTCATTGGTCTCAAAATTCTTACCAGAGTAACTTCTCAACTCTAGGATGGAGTTTTTCATCCCAAGCCAGTAAGAGACAGAAAAAGTACTGGCATGGTAGTGATTAATTGCTAAAACAGAGCTCAAAGCAGGGATTTGAACCTACATCCCAGGAGAGCTGCTTCGGTCTTGAACTGCTGGCTCTTCTTCAGTGTGTGTGCATCTTTGTATTCAAAAATATTTCATAGCTAAATTTCAGAACTTTAAAGAGGTAGTTGGGTGCCAATAATTGCATACCTAGAAGCTTGGTCAGGTCAAAGCCTACGTGGTTTTGAATGCAACTTATGTTAGTGCAGGTATACCAAAAGAATATACGAAGTGTGTGGTTGTAGGGTGTCCTAGCTTAATCCTGCAAGCAGTAGTAACTAGAATAATATGTGTTCAGGGTCCTCTGACACCTTGATCACTGCAAATTGATGAAGCCTGTATGTTGTATCTTTGATGCAGCTGAGACTTCTGTTACTGTGTACCCAGTATACAGTATACTCAGCAAGTCTGCTTTTTTTTTTTTTTTTTCCCCCTCCTTGGAGCAAGACTTGTCAGAAAGCTGAGGTTTTTTTGCTGGTGTTTTCAATAATCTTGGTAGTTTAGTGGTTAGAGGAATTGTAATTGTAGAACAGTTGGTAATATATTTCTCTTTCCTTTAACAGACCTGGGAAGATCCAAGCCACACAGATAAGATCACAGGATGTTGTGGGGATAATGATCCTGTTGATGTTTGTGAAATAGGTTCAAAGGTTTGTCATCGTTATTAAGATTAATTTAATTTATCAAGATTATTTTAATAATTTGGTAACTGCTTTTGGAAGAGAAAGGCAGATGGGAAATAGAAGACAGGATGACAAAAGCAGTAATAGAAGATCTGGGGAGGGAACAGATAAGAAGATGTGGGCTTTTAAAGAGAAGAAGAAAGCAGGATTTGATAAAGTCTGGGTACTGGATGAAGGGGAAGGTAAGAGAACATCACCCCAAAGCTCTGTAGCTGGACGGTGAGTTTTGGATGAGGAAGGAGAGGGCTATGATTTGGGGGAAGAAAAAAGAGAACCTTCCCCCATCTGTTAGCAGCACTAGAGTTAAAAGTAGGTTTCTGAAAGATAAGGTAATATGACAGCATGACGCATATAAGATTACAAGGGCAAACCTACAAAGGAGGTAGGTTTGAGAGTTTTCTCATAGGTGCAAATGGAAATAGATTCTTTTCCCTAGAGGAAGGGACAAGAACCCATTGCAGAATTATGGGATATGGAGTGGGTGGATGAAAAAGAGATACTGCAAACATGATTTTGAGTAGTAGGAATAGGGGAGGGGGTTAGCTCACTGAAAGAGTAAAATCCTACACACCTGGAGGCAGTAAAGGATGGAGCAGACCTCCAAAATATCAGAGATGGGGTTGTGAAATGGATGAGTTGGTAGGAAGTATTTCTGGGGCTATTTTAGGTAAGCGAAGGTGGCTTCAGTTGGGGAAAGGAACCTAAGCCTGAATTTCCAGAGATCTACAAGCAGTTAGAAGAAGAATATCATCTGGTAGGGACAAGGTTCCCAGGAAAACATGGAGAAGAGGTGTGCTAATATTTTAGGGGAAGAGCGGGTGTGCGTGTATGTTGGAGTATAGAGGAAGGAACAGTAAGGGAAAGATGAAGAGGAAGAGCTGAGAGAATCAGAAAGTAGGAAGAAGAAGTTAGAAAATGAGTAAGAGATACCTTTGACTTGCAAATTGGGGTGAAGATAGAAAAGGTGTGAGGGAACTAGACTAGAAGAGAAGAAATCATTTTTCTAGCATGTGTTTTCTTCTTGAATAAATGCTGACCAGAGAGTTGAGAGTTGAAGAGAGTGGTGGTAGGTGAAAGGCAAGTAACATGGAATGATGTTTATTGGGTTTACTGATCTATGTTGTAGTTCTGCTAACTGCTGGTCAAAAAGATAATGAAACAACTTTGTCTCTAAAGTAGAAGAAAAATTCCATGTGGCCTTTTCCCAGTCTGTGAGATTATGCTCTGTTTCAGATTCGTTCGTCTGGTGAGATTGTTCAGGTGAAGGTCTTGGGAGTTTTAGGTCTTATTGATGAAGGAGAGACAGATTGGAAGATAATTGCTATCAGTGTGGATGATCCAGAAGCCCAGAAAGTCCATGGCAAGTATCTTTACCTTTCCTAATACAAGTTATGTCAGCAACCTGCACAACAGAATGGTATCTTACTTTGGAACACCCAGGACAAGAAGAGGCAGACAGCGAGAGACGAGGCTTTTCTCTTTTCACTGTATGAACTCAGGTGTCTTCATCAAGGAGGGCATATGTATTTTTACATTAAGCTTTTGGAAAGGTTCACTTGGATTTCAAGAGGGCCTGTCATGCAGAAAGTGTCTTGACTTTTGAAACACAATCGTCTTAGAAAGTGATTGCTGACAGTTACAAGCTTTGTGAGAGGGCATATTTATCCACTCAGGTGATGTAGCACACCACTCATTTTCCTTGTTGAAGATTCTTTTTATTTTTGTAGCATCATCTTGTATTCTGAAATGGGCTGAACATTTCCAGTGTTTTGCCACTTCTGGCTGGGTTACTTCCAGGGATTGTTGCTTAATACGAATGTTTGAGTTTCACTTTTTAACTTGCAGATTTGCAAAGCAAACTGCTAATGTAGATGACCTTAATACCAGCCTTGCTGATTGCTAGCCGTGCAGTGTGAGATATCCTTTGCAGAGTCATTCTCCTTGTGACCATGCTTTTTGTATACAGATGGAATCAAGTACTTCTGTACTTCTGTGCTTCTGTACTACTGTCTGTGTGCAGCAGTGTGAATGCAGTGTGAGGTATCATATTCTGCTTGCAGACTGTCCTTTCAGAAGAAGATTCAGATGTGTTAAGCCCGGAGAGAATAAGGTGAAAAAATGCAGCTCTTCTCTCGGTAAACAGAGCTTCACTTTCTCAAAGATAACTTCACTGGGAATCATGAGAATTAAATGAGGAAATTTGTCTAAAACTTAATGATTGTTATGAGACCAAAATCTTCTATAGCCTCGGGTTTGTAAGATCAGGGCCTAGTCTTTGTTGGCAGGGAGCACTCATTTTAATGGCTTTTCTGTAAGAATAGGGTTATCCAGTCATTTTTGAGGAATTATGTTTCTCAGCCATTGAGGCTTTTTCCTGTTTTCTGAATGTATAGTAAGTATGTCACTGGACTGGCCCTCCCATTCTCAGTTTTCTTGCAGGTTGCTCTGAAATGGAGAATACTTGACTTGTAGGGGAAGAAGGGGAGAAGAAGAAATGAGGAAAAGGAAACTCTTGGGGTGATGCTGATTAAAATCACTGGGCAGATGAAATTGCTGCATAGTGTTTGACATTTTAACTACTTTGGCAGTTAGAGATTAAGAAGTTCAGCTTAAGAAAATAGTAAGTAATAGTTTGCTCTTAATGCTAGTATTAATTTAAATCTGTCCGTGATGTACAGTAGCTTGTGCTCTAAGTGTCAATTGTTGAAAGACAAGTAATTAGCACTTTGTTTCTAGATAGTGTTCTGTTCTGTTTACCTCTTACCTTTTTTCCTTAATAATTTGAGAGACTTCATGACAAAACTGTGTGAGAGTTTAAAAAGGAGCCCAGTTAAGTAGGGGCAAAACTGGGATACTTTATGCCACTGAGATAAGTAGTTCCATTTGAAAGCTCTGTTTTTCTCAAGTAATGTTTTTCTGGTTGTCAGTGACTGATTTGTGTCAGCTATGACAGAGCTTTCATTTGGGAATGGAGTAAGAGTTTTAAAAAGTCTTCTAAGAAATAAATACGAACTTTTGCCTGTAGTTGATATCTTTGTGCATCCTTTTTCATCAGAGAATAGCTGCAAAACTTGAAGAGAGCTGTCCTCCTGAGAGTCAGAGAAGTGGAGAAATATCCCTGTGATTTAATATAATTTTCCTTTGGGGTTGGAGTTGCAGTCCAGGATTAAAAAAAAAAAAAAAAAGAAAGAAAAAAGAAAAAAAAGTCCCCCATCTGCTTTCACAAAACATGACTGCAGCCTGCAGTGTTTAACAGCAATCCTTCTTCATTCTGAAAACAAACAAATCTGTTGGAATACGCAGTACAATATGTCCTTTTGTACTTGTTTTTCCCCCTTCCCAGAGATGTTAATTATTTCAGCATAAAGGGACAGCAGCTGCAGATAAAACTGATATCTCCCTTAATAACTGAAATGCTGCTATGTTACAGTAGTGGGCTCCTAGGGAAAGAAGAGGCTAAGTATTGCCTTATAAGTCTGTCCAGTCATTTTTGTATCATTCGTTAAACATTTCCAATTGATCTGAGAATCATCGCATTTGCTTTCAGCTCAGTGTGTGCACAGCCCCAGCGAACATTCGGAAAAGATAATTCTGAGGCACCAGAGTGGTGATTACTTGAAAAGCCCATCCTGAGCCTGCGCAGTGTGTTAATTCCTCTTGCTGCTTTAAGCACACCCCAGGTACTCTGTATGTTCTCCTTCTGAGATTGTGATCATTCTCATAAGTGCAATTGATTTTCTGAGACTTCACAGAACTTAAAACTGAGCAGTCCCAAATTCTGAGCAATTCTCATTGTTTATTCACAGCACTCCACAGTACTGTGTCCTGCAGGTGTTTATTGATAAATACTGGTTTAAATTGGAAACCCCATGTAGAACTCCTCCTTTCACACAGAACAGTGAAAAACTCTAGTTTATGGTTACAATACCCAGAAAGGATCAGTGATGCTTAGAATCTATTCAAGTGGGAACTGCATCATCTGTAGGAATAGCAGGGGCTAGTGTCTTTTTGGACTGAGTTTTAGAAAGTAATCTGTTTGAAATTATAGCACTTAATATCAGTGGGTGTGGGGACAATCTCTCTCTAAATACAAGCTGTACATCAGATGCAGGTGTGTGTATGAGAGGTTCTTTTATACTAAAGCTGGCTGCTTTCAGATATATCCATTTCAGTAAGATCTGCCTTTGTAGCTACCTGAAAACCACTGAGTTGTCTTTCTGCTCAAGCAGCTGCTGGCCAGATGGCTATTAGTAGACCACCAAAACAACTTCAGACCAAGCAGGTCTGAGAAAGGGCCCAAAATCTCCTTGTTCTGAAACACTGAATCTTGGCAGTATAATAGTTCCTGGCCTTTATTTTTTTTTTTTCATGCAACATATTGGCCAAGGAAAGAAGCAAATTCTTGGAGTGGAAAAGCTTCCTGTCTGCTTATCTCATAATTTGGACTGAATTTAATAAATTGAAATTCACATATATATCTGATGTACTTTACAATGGAACTCTGAAAGGATGAGCAGTGTTTTGGTGTTGTCATTTGGTCTAAACGTATACAGCGTCTTTTTGTTAGATGAGAATTTTTGAAAGTGACTGGCAGTGGAAGCAGGAAGTGTGTTTGAAGCCACTTATGAAAAATCTGGCTCTCAAAAGATCTTCTTACCTTCCCTAAGCAAATTGGGCAAATCATGTAGGCTAGGCGAAGATGGCATTCCCCAAATGATTTGCTGGCTTGGGATTTTAGCAGCCATTTTATGCTATTGCTCACTGGAAAGATGTCTGGATATATTCAACAAAAGTCAGTGATTTCCACTGGCTTTGTTGCACTGCCATTTGCTAGCACCGATATAGTTAAATGTGCTATATTGTCATGCTTCTTTCCCCATATGCCACTCAAGATTGGCTTTTTGAGTTATGTGATCACACCGTAAATGGCAAAAATAAAGCATATTGCACACTTTGTACCATATATTGTTATATACCCTTGTATGCGAGTGTATTTATTTTCAGAGCAGCAGCAGAGGCCCCGAAAACCTTTGTTGTGGATTTGTGTAAGCCTTCAATATAAAGAAATTAATTATCTGTACTGGGGCTCCACTCCTACCCCCTCACGCCATGCTGTACAAAATACACCAAATGCCTTTATATGGAATGTAGCTGCTGCTTCCTGTAAATGTTTATAGGATGTTATTAAAAACATATGTCCTCTCTTCCCACAGACCTTGTTTAGAAAGCTTGCTGCAAGCATGTTGTTTTAGCTTTGCTTGCAAGAAGCAGCATCTGTTGTACTAAAAATGGTAGTTCTGTACAAATGTTTTTGTCGCTCCCTTTTGTAAGGCCTGATAGAATTGGGAGCTGCGTTTGCATTGGCTCGCTCCCTTGACAGAGAGCTAGCAGCAGTTGTTTGTGCCAGCCTCTAGAGATTTTCCTTATTGAGACTAAACTGCAACCCATAATGTGAGAGCCAGCTCGTCTTACTTAACCCTTGGTGTGTAACTTTGGTGCCTAGAAAACTTAGATCTCTAGTTGCACATAGGCAGTATAGAGAAATTACCACCTAGAGCCCAGGGGGTGCATGTTGCCACTGTGTTACCTACAGGAGCCTGACCTTTCTGTTCCCTGTCCCTGTGTGCAGGGGTTGCTTGCAGAGATGGAATCACAGACCAGGTATATGCTCGCGACTTCCATACATGCTTAGTCCCCTTTTACATCAGTGTGAATATGTAGCTCTAAGGGAAGATAAGCAGTCACAGTCAGGGTCAGAAAGCAGTGTCTGCTGTGGAGAACACACCTGACTCCTCTTTTTTCATATCCTCCTCATGATATGAGACTAGCTCCTACAGATATTAGTGCATTAAATCATTGTACTGCTTACCATTATCTTTGCTTTTACCTTTATTTGCTTCCTCTTCTGTTCTCTGAGGATATTTTTCTCTTCTTCCCTCTCATATCCCAAAGCTGTTGTTTGGATTTCAAACAAAGTGGAGGACAGGCTGTCTTTCAAGCTTCTCTATGGTGCCTTTTAATAAACTGAAGAGGTAGCTGTTGAGTGATGTGAAAGCTGCTGTTTTTCTTATATTTTTGTGCTGTGTGCTGAGTCCACAGCAACAGGATTGATTTTTTGTTGTTGTTGCACTTTTTCCTGCTACTTCACCCCCAACACCCATTCTAATACAAGTTTCTTTTTTCTTTCTTTCTTTTTTTTCCTTTTTTTAATCAACAGCATGAGCTTCATTTGGTGCCCTGTAACTCTCTTTCATGATAAAGAATAGTGAAGTGAAGCACGGGGGAGAAGGAAAATAATTTGCAAAGAACCAGGGAAAAATAAGCAGCCACTGTACCTCTTATCCAGTCCTCAGAATCAGAACGTACAGCAGACAGTACTTTTGGGCCTTCTTATGCTGTAGCCTGGTTCTGTGTCGTCAGTTTACATAGGCCAGGTATTTTCCAGGAGTGAGAATATGAGATTCACAGAAACTGATTTTGTTTATGAAGGTGGTTTTTCCTATGTTCAGGACGTAGTGAGAGCCTGCCAAAGTCTATTCTAGCATTTGGGTCTTTAAAAGAAACATATATAAGGAATGCCAGATAGGGAGGGGCTCAAATGTCTATCGGCGAAGCCCTCCTGATTAACAGTTTTTAGGGAAATAGGAGACACATAGCCAAGGAAGAGGAAAGGAGAAGAAACTGTAGGTGAGAGGTTTGCTGGAACAGGAACCAGAAAAGGAACAGCGGTCTGTGAAAGTCTGCTTGAATTTTAGCACTGTCTGGAGATGAAGACCTGGAGTTCATCCACCCCTGGGAGCCAAGGAAATTGCTGCAGCCTTGTTTGCTTTATAGACCTGAAGAGATTTGCCATAATGTCTTTTTAAGAAGTGATAGAAGTTGCAGGTTCGATCCCCACAAGAGATCACATGGGCTCAAGATGGGAGGAGGGATATTCGCTTGCTTGGCGGGAACAAGATGATGCACTGGAGTCCTGAGACCAATTTTAATTGTAGCTGTAGTTTTATACTGCTCAAATAAAGCATCCCGCTTCCAACCAAGACCCCACCCTTTTCTGAATCATTCCTTCTTGGTCAGTCTCAGTCGCTCACCCACCCATCTGCCCACCGCTGTGAAAGGTTTCTTGTCCTTTTACACTTACATTCCAGGAAGAAGACCTGCCTCCAGCCCAGCCTTACATGCCCTTGCTTTTTTTTCCTGGGGATTCTGCCAGTGAAACTCCCTAATTTTCTACAGGCAGATAGCCAGCAGCCAAGTTCAAAATGTGTTTTACTCTGAGTCCATAAACACGTAGGCCTACTAAGTGCATGCAGAAGCAGAAATTTACATAGAGCTCTTCAGGGTTTTATATTTTATTCTTTGGGTAATACATGATCCAGTGGAATTTGGGAGTGGCAATTATCAGATGCCTGTGAACACTTAGCATATCCTCATCTTGTGTAAGTTAGTCTTAGGGTTCAGTCCACATGTTGAGTCTCAGTGGTCTGTAGAGAATTGAATGGTCTGTAGTTTCTCGTTTGTTTTCTCTGCCTCTCTTTGGAAATATGTGGATGTCTTTTCTTCAGGTTCACAGACTAGAAAGATACTCTAGTCATTTAAAGCTGGAAAGGACATGACTAGGAGTTAATTCCAAAGACTAAGTGCCTTTGACTAGACAGAAGAGTGTCTATCAGCAGTCATTGCCAGCTGGGAGCTGTCAGTGAATGAGACTCATCTATGGGAGAGGAGAATAGAGTAGCCAGATAGGATGGACAGTGAGAGAGAGAGAGACAGGATGAGATGCCAGGGAAGCAGGAAGGGAGAAGCAAGCAAATGACTTGCAAAACACTGGAGATAAGAGTAACACTACAGAAGGTGGCCAGAGTGAAGTTATGAAATAGCAGGAAGACTGCATGCAGAGGGGGTGCAGTGATTAAAAAAAAAATAAAAAATCAGCTCCTGTTTCTGCCAGGAGGGGCTGTAGGAGACAAATAGATGGAAAGAGAAGGGTATGAATGTTGTAGAACAGAACCTTCCTGTTCTTAATCTCTCAGCACCCGCTGGGGCGATGTCCATTTCTGTCTCCAAAGCATGCCTTGCAAATGGCATGTGTTCCTCCTTGGGTCCTGTCCCACTTTGCACAGCAGGACTGCAGAGGCAAGGGTAGAACTGGCTTATCACTGCAAGTATGCAGATAATACAAGGTTAGCAGCAGAGTTAGTATTTAGTGCGCCAGGCGCATGCCTGTCTCATATCCAAGGGGTTGAATTTGGAAATACTAAGAGTAAAGGGATGCCTTTAATACAGCTCTGAGAAGTCAAGCCTGTGCTTTGTTTTGAGATGGTGGTTTAAAATCCATGTGTCGAAATTGTTTCTACTAGCTATTATTTCATTATCAAAAAATTCCTGTAGTGCCTACAGTTATTGAAAAATAAATCTTGTGGAATAATCTAAGTATTGCAAGAGGTGCATACTGAGATGAAAGCCTATAAACATGGAATTTTCTTCCTGTCTTTTTGTAAGTGTGGTCTTTTTATTCATTGTCCCTTTGGGTCTTAATTAATGAAGACCAGGAGGCAACTGTTTTACCTGGTTAGTGTGGTGTTGAGATCATAAAATATCAACTTTGGCAGCTGATGCAATAAAGTGAAGTTCCCTGATGACTTTGAAAGTATTCAGTGAAATCAACTTGTTACCAAATCTTCTGTGAGTAAAAATTACCCCCTTCCTTTTTTTTTTTTTTTTTTTTTTCTCTCTCTGTCAACAGATATTGATGATGTCAGGAAGCACAAACCAGGTTACCTTGAGGCTACAATTGACTGGTTCAGATCATATAAGATCCCAGATGGTAAACCAGAAAATAGGTTCGCTTTTAATGGAGAATTTAAAGACAAGGTGAAGATGATACAAAATTAAAGATGTATCTTGCTGTCATATGGTCTCCTTGATCCATCCCAGAATTTTTGGAATTTCTTGCAAAGGAGCGGGAGTTTAATGTAAAGAATTTTTATATGGGGGATCTTTGAATACAGTATATGTGGACAGTCATAAATAATTTTTGGTATCTTTCATTTTATTCAAGGGAAATATATGTGTTATTAAAGGAAGTCAGTAAAAATATTTGGTCCTGATCCTGAAGAGACTCTATGTTTGCAGTGCTTGTTCCTGTATTTTCATTCTCTTTGTGAGAGGAACAAGCAGACTGTCTTTTTTTTTTCTTCTTCTTCAGTCTTGATAAATTTTTGTGACATTTTTCAAGGCTGTGCAGTTTAAGCAAGACAATAGGTTGCAGATTTTTCCATATTTGGTATTTGCTCAAGGTATACTTTTTCCTGGTAATTTTATACAAGAACATTTGAGCTGTTTTTGGCTTGAAGGCTGAAAAAATATTTTTCCCTTTTTTAGAAAAAATGAATGGCTTTTTAAACAGCCTGCAGCAAAAATGGCCAGTGTTTGAAAGGAGAGTGGGCCTGGGAGTAGTCTTTGCTGAGGAAAATGCCTGGACTTTTCCAGAGGAAACTGAGTTTGATTTGAGTAAAAATACTTTGCAAATCATATATTGTGCACTCTGTACACTTTTTTTGGCGGAGAATCCTAAGTTCCTAATGAATGATGTCCATGTGTCAGCTAGCCCAGCCTTGCAGTGTGCTTTTCAGAGTTGTAAATTGCCTTCTAACCAGCACAGACAATTTTACGTTTTTTGCGTGGTTGGAGAGATGCTCCAGCTCCCCTCTGCACTAAAACTGTCTTTTAAATCAGTCAGACCTAGGGTTGTAAGGCTGGATAGCCTGATGTTCTGTTCCCTGTTCTCCCAATCACTGCACTTCCTGATTTTCCTGCTCTGTAGTTCTACCATAGCGACAGTTTAACAGGGATGTAGTCAGGTTGTCAGAGCTCAGGCTTGAGACTCTAAAGACCCTGACATAGCCAGTTTGGAGCACTTGGATACTTCTCAGGCATTTCTGGAGACCCAGGATGTGGTGAGGCGGCCATGGCTGTGTTCCAGCAGCTCTGGTGAAGTTCACAGTGTTCTGGTGGCATTTTGCCAAGGCGCTCCTTGTTAGGAAATGTGAATGTTCTGTTGGCAGCTTTTTGCAAGCCAGTCTAGATATCATCATCTGGATGCTGAGGTTTTTTTTTCCACCCCCCCATATTATTTTTGTTTTTAAACAACAACAAAAAACTGTTAAGCAGCTGACATGTTACATTGTTGCGAATGCTTATGTGATTGAGCAATTAATGAGGTAAACACACATTTTGGCTTGAGAGGGAAAACCTTAACTCTGACCCTGATGTGCACATACAACAGAGGAGTCATAGGCTCGTACACTTTGTCCTGTTTAGGACCTGGTACAGTTTTCTATAGATGTAGATGTCTGTTTAGTATCTAGTGCTGAATTCATTTTTTCCTGTAGCCTTCCAGTTTTCTGGCTGCGGACTGAGGGAAAATCCTGAATATGTTGCCAGTGTATTTGACAGATAGTGAAGTTTGTTTCTTTTCATAAAAAGGGTGTTATTTTAAGGGGCCTCCTTTGAGGCCTCATTAAATTTCTGGAAAATATAACGTGAAACTGTGTTTTAATGAACTAGTTCTGTGGCTTTTTTCTGTTTAATAGCCTTTTAAATCATAAAACTTTTCCTTCATGTAAACTAGGATTTTGCTGTTGAAATTATTAAATCCACCCATGAATACTGGAAAGCTTTGCTTCATAAAAAAGCTGATGGAGGTACTATTAAATGGTAAGTATCCAGTCAAATCTTTTCCTCTTTGTATTGTGCTAGTGCTATTGGTATTCAACATGTGGCAGCTGTGTATGAACTGCTTAGACTTTTTGTGTTGAGGTGATAGGAATATTCATGTTTTTAGGATTGACAATTAATAATTGACTGTGATAGTTGCACCTTTTTAGTAATGGTTTATTAGTAAGGGATTCAAAAATATATTGATTATACAAAAATTATATAGACTACTTAAACTTTCTAGTGATAGCCCCAGAGGGTGTGTTTGGAGTCATTTGGGGAGAAGCTCTGTATCCCATGCAAATCCTGATCAGTTGTCTTGTCACTGTTTATTCCATCCTTTCAGTGCTGTATTACTGTGATATGAATTCCTTTGCCGCTTAAGATTCCATGAATTTTTTACAGTTATTCTCCGGAATGCTGAATTACTGTTCATTACCAACCTTTGGCCTGATCTAAATTGAAATGGACTTTATTAAACTCTCTGAACTGGTTTGCATTGGCAGTTGTGGCAGCAGATGCCTTGAAGAGGAGGCGGGTGTGTTTGCCTGGTGCTGTCCAATGGCTGTAGATGCACACTATGTAAATCGGAGGGCACAGGCTGTGCTCACATAGTCACTGTCCTCTTGTACTTTCTTGGGGAAATGTGACTTTCTCTCTCTTCCTTGGGGCTGACTGAACAAATTCAACAGTTGGACAGGTTAATAATTTTAGTATAACATTACAAAAATGTCGCAGGAGAACATTCAAACTTGAGTTTTCATCATTTCAGAAGCACTTTGAGCTACATGTTAATTCAATTTAAAAATAATTAAAATCACAGTCTTGCTTTGAGGGATTGTGTAAGACCTTAAAAACTCATGACCAAACTCATTTTGGTGTAAAAGGGTACAGATTCATAGTCTGCAGGAAGACTGACGCTAAATTTTTCTGCACTTTGTGGAAGCAGTACAGGTATCCGATGCTTTAGGTAAGAGCAGAATTTTGATCTAGGTTTTCTTTTTTCTTATCCATGCTTGAGGGTGCAAGCAGGTTACTGCAAACCAGGAGTGGCCTGCCTGTCTCTGCATGCATGTAGAATCTGCCATCCTTTAAAGCACAAGAGACATGGTGGATATTTGTGCCATCCATGTGAGCCAGTGCGGTAACTCCCTCAAGGAATGCCTGTTTCTCTCTGTTGACCTTTGGGTAGATTTAGATTCTTAGCTGTCGTTCTTTGCATTGTACCCGAGTTAGCTGCCAGAAGCAGAGTGCCTGAGTACTGCTTACGTTAATGAAGAACATTTGCATAAAAATGAACCCCCCCCCCCCCCAAACCCAGTCCCACAGAAACAAAGAACATCCCCCTAGTCCTCTCCAACATTGCTGGTTACTTTGTTTTTGACTTCCTCATTTCTGGACAGATAGACACTTCTGAGCTCTTTGTGTGGAGGTGGTTTTTTTTCCCCTCATGGATACTTAATCATCTGTCTCTTTTCTAATAGTTGATAAACATATTATTAATTTTATCTCTCAGCACAAATGTTCTGGTGAGTGGTAGCCCGTTTTGCTGCAGTGAAGAGGATGCCCGATCAATTGTGCAGTCGGTAAGGGCAATATTTACTTTTTTTTTTAATCGATTAATAAGAAAAGAAGATTCAGAGCTCCAAAATGGAAATAAAGTAGCTAAACTGAAATGGTCCTTACTTTATGCCTTAAATTTCCTTTTAATTAAAAGGAAGAGCACAAAGGTTGTGGGGGAAATGTAAGCATTATAATATAAACCTTTCATTGCAGTGGCCCAATTGTATTTTCTGGCAGGTTCATTACCATTCTGCTGGGGTTTTTTGGTTTTTTTGTTGTTTTTTTTTTTCCGTCTGTAGTGCTATTTCTTCTGATCCTGAATAGCAAGATGGACTGCTATTTGTATCTAGCCTGCTGTCTTCTCTGTCTCCCCTGTTGCCATGAGTTACCACCCAGTGTTAGAACTCATTGACTAGCTGACTGTAGTCCCTAATCACTAAAAGCATCCTTTGTTTGTCTACTTGCATAATTAAATGCATTACTATAAAAGAGGGGGCTGCTTTTTTTGAATGTTTCTTAAAGAATGCCTGTCATATTCTGTAAATTAACATAAAATTAAAACACGCAAGTTTCCTGTTTAGGCGAGAAAGATGTCCTGCAGGTCTGATGCTTTCATGTGCAAATGCTAGTTGAAGGAGAATTTCTTCCATTTTAAAATATGCTGGTTTGGATGCCAGAATGTAAGCAAAGTTACGAGAAATTACCTGAAGAAAAGAACCCCCAAGTACTTACTAATTTTTTTCCCTTTTTTAACATACTCTGTGGTTGTGCCTATGCCCATGACCACAGGAGCATGCCAAGTATTTTGCACATGTGCATGGCTGCTTGGGTAGCTAACTAACTAGGGCTGTGTGCAGTCAGTGTTTTGCCCCAGTAGTCACAGTAATTATGCAAGTGCAGGTCTCAAAGGAGACGGCATCCACTGTCTGTGCAGTTAAGATTACAACTACCATTTCTAGTAAAAAGGTACTATCCTGAGTGGTATTTTGTCGTAAGCAAGTAAGACTTTGTCACTTGCAAAAAAGTTGATTTAAGACAAAGAGGTGTCACACTGAACTTTTTCCCTCTCCTGGTGTGTTGCTTTCAGCATTTCTTTAAAAGTAGCTTGGCATTTGCAATTGTGAATGTGTTTTGATCCATTTTGATTAATGGGATTGTAAATTTTATATGAAAGAAAAATTCATTTTAGTATTCAGATATGCTTTTAGTCATGTCAGTCACAGCTATAAGCAAATATTTACCTCCCCTATACTTTGAATTTACAGTAGCTTTTAATGGATATTTAAATGCAGCTAAAATTTCAGGTTCAAATGTATTCTTAGTTTGGACAGTGACAAATCTGCAAAGGAGTATTTCCTTTTGTGTGTTCTGTGCTGCTTGTACTTCGAAGCATATAAGTAAATAATTATCTGTTTAAACCAGCGGTATCCATTATTTTGCCTCTTAATTACAAATTACAATTTTTCTGGAGTTTTGGATTTGTAAAACCTGTTTATAAAAATCCATGCTTCAGATCAAACTTTAATTAATGTCTTATGAACATTTGCTTTTTTATCAAATATTATCACTTCCTGGCTTCTTGTGCCTCACATTATTTTCTTTAAGTGATATATTATTGTTTTTGTGAAGTTGTCATGCCATACTCCTTTCCATCATTCTGTTTCAGTATATTCTAAATACGTTAATTGTGTCTATGTAGATGACTGTCTTTTGGTACTTTACAAACAGGGAAAAGATGCAGTCCTGTTTTATATACTGTTCTTACTGTATGCAATTTCCAATCTAAAGTAACTTGAAAAAGTAAGATACTCTTGAAATCGAATGGCAGACAATCAAACTCTGAATATAAGCAATAAAGCTGACTTGTACATTTTAAGCAGGTATCTTTTTGTCTAGTACACGGCATTGCTCAGTTTGGTTGTCAAGCATTCATCTCTTTCAAGCAGAAGTGAAAATACATGAGTGTTGGCTGCAGAATCTTAATGGCCTTGGTCATTTTAAATTTAAGCTGCCTGTATCTGTTTTTTTTGAAACTAAAAGCACATATTTTTTCTAATTTATGTCCATATATTAATTTCTGGATAAAAGCAGAAGAATGAAAAACCAGAGTGGACCTTTTTATAGTGAGAAATATATTTCAGCTACTGCATAATTTCTGAGTTACTTGTGGCACTGAGAACTGGTTCATTACACTCCTGTTTCCTAGGTCAGACTGTAATTATGGAATTTCTGAGTTGGTGATAATTGCCTTACATTAAATCAGGTATACTGGGTTTTCAAAAAAAACCCACTCACTATTGTTGTAAACCAGTTTTCATAGCGAAAAGAGAAATGTAACTAAGAACCAAATGGTAAACAAACATGCTTATCAAGTGCTTAACAAATTATGCACATATCCAAATTTGATACATTTTTGATTGAGTAATTTCATAGATAGTCCCGCTAATTCCAGTAGGACTTACTGTGCAAGAATTTGACCTTTCATTATTTTACAGAGGTGGGACTAAAATGGCTTGTTTGTGTTGGGGAATTTCCACTGCACTGAGTTACTTGCAGGACAGAAGGTGTGTTGTAGTGTGAAATTACTAGTGGCGAATCAGGAATAGTTTTACAGCTGGAGAAGCTGCTATGTCCAGTCAGTCCCAGTGAGATCAGGAGATAACCTGTGCGTATGAGGACATGTACCGAACATTTCAACTACCTAGAATTATGCCAGGCCCCCTGCAGCTACACACTCATTGGAGTTTTAAACTGTAGATGGTGAAAGTTTCTGGTGTTTCCTAGCATCTGAAAACTGTTTCATCTCTTTCTCAGCTCCAATGTTAGAACATGTTGAGAACTAAACCCTGGAGGTATGCGGCTTTGTAGCTGAGTATGTTAGTGCTAAGATGTACTGTTTGTTTCGGGCTTCTAAGTGTTGCCATCTGCAAAACTGACCAGGACAGCCAAACCTTTATTTAATGTTAATCCCAAGAACTGCTTGCTCACAAGCTCTGTGAAAAAGCTGCTGAGGACTTTTTAAATTGGAAAACCTCCAAGGCAATCTATATATAGTTAGTAGAGCAGTGTTTCTCAGACTTATCACATAATTCTTCCCTTGTAATACTGGAAAGAAAATGAACTAGGAAAGCTTTGCTAGATGAGGTCTCTTTGATAAAAGACAGAAAAATCTCTTTGGGGAAAATATTTGGCTTTTCCTTATAATTTAAAAAATACCCACCAAAATCTTAACCTGTACATTTACTAATGTGTTTAAAATGATTCAGATCTAAGCAGACAGATCTGTTAACTGCCTTTTTCCCTACAACTTTTTTTATCAGGATATTTCCATTTAGGACTTGGTAGAAGCAGAATTATCTGTTCAGTGGCCAGTTGTGAAACAAAAGGTGGTGTTTGTTTTTTCACCTGTACCCCAAATGAAAGGATTCTGTAGTGAAGAAGCTCCTGTTTCAGTGGGATGGGTTTGTTTGACATGTTCCTGGTGGGAAGATGGTCCTCTTGAGTTCTCAGCTTAAGCTCTCTGAGCAATTATCCCAGGAGTGGCAGGCACCTTTTGTACATTGTGACCACTGGTTCTCACTGCCTTATGAGATGAGGCTATGTTTAAGGCTGGAAAGGCTACAATAACACTGAAAAGAGAGAATGGTTTGGTGATGAGGCCAGGAGGACCTGGGTTACATTCATCACACTGCCACATACTTTCTTTATGACCACAGACCAGTCACGTAGCCCCTCTGTGCACTTAATTACTGTGGGTAAAGCAGGAAGAAGAAGAATACTGTTTTTCCCCTCCCTCCTCACAGGCTGTTTTGGGGATCCAGCCCTGCGCATGCTCGGAGATGGCCATGCTCACAAGAGAATCCCACCCTGGCTCAGCTCAGTTTGAGCTCTGTCTTGCGCTGAGCCCTCCTGCCACAGCTTCTGGGTCAGCCTGGCCATCCTCAAAATACTTATTAATGTCTTTAGGTGCCATTAGTAATTGCAGAAGGTGTTTTCCACCTATAAATTTAGAAGACAATATTGTTCACAGTGCAGCTTTGTTCTCCTGAAGCTTCAAACTGCTGTAAAGCCTGTCTTTGAGGCTGTTTCTTTGCTGCACGATTCACCTAAGTGATTTGTCCCAGGGTTGTCTGTTTGGGTAAGCCTAGCTTGGGTGGGCCTTTGTCACAGCAAAGGCTAGTGTCCTCCCAGTTTTTGCACTTGATTTGTGCATGTGGGTGGATGTCGCAAGATCCTGTGTGCCGAGATATTCTCTATTTCTTTCCTCATCAGTTATGTCAGTTGGAGAACTTGCCTCTTTGAGGAGCTGAGGGAAGGACAGTGGAAGGTTATTGTTATTATTAGCATAACTACACTTTCATCTTCATTGCGAGGCAGGTTGGTTCCAGCTGGTGTTAAAACTGACTTTAATTTCTTCCCTTAGCTTTAAGTAAAAGAACAGGATAAGCTGTTGTAATACTGTGATAGAGTAGCGCTGTATCCAGCTTTGCTGCGAAATGAACCTGGATCTACAGACCTATGTATTAACACAGAATTTGTTGCTCTCCACAGAGTTGACTCCTCCTCTGTCAAAATTTAGTTGTAAAAGGGTGTAATTATACATTTATTTTAAAAAGTTTGAATCTATGTAATATAAATTGTGTGTATATACCCACATGCATACCTTATAATAAAACATGTACAGTAACATAACTGGAAAGGCATTCTTACTCTTTGGTATGTAAACAGCAAATCCTGTTATCCTGAAAGACAACAGAGTAGGAGAATTCCCTTTATGTTAGATAAGGTATGAATCTATCACTCACTATTAGTGTGTATGTTCTGTCATTTGTGAGCAACAAAGAAACTTGTACGGTAGCTTAAAAAAAAAAGTGGAAGGTATTTAAAGGTAGAATATTGCCCTTCAGGGCCTACAGAAAGTTCTGTTTATATTAGTATCTCTTAATATTAAAATCAAGAGCACATCTCTTCAGCAGTAAAATAGCTTTGAGTTTTGATACTACCTGTGAAACTTTAGCTAACAACTAATACGTTGTTGGTTTTTTTTAGGCACCAGCACCTGTGAATGGAGACTCTGTTTCCGAAGAAGGTATATTCTTTTTACTCCAACTGCCATATGACTTTTTTTTAATCATTTGCTTTAAAAATTGACATAAAAACAGTCCTATTGAAAAAAGTACACAGGAGAGTCAAGATAATGGTTATATTTTGTCAGACTGTCATGCCTGTCCCCTGTTAAATAGATTGCGGACAGAAATTCGGGGCTGTTTATGGGAGAAGGTTACGGTTACGTGTAGTCTACATAAAAAGATGAGAAGATTAAGTATTTTTTTTTCTTTCACTTTGTTCAGGGAAGGCAAATGCATGATACTTATCCTTTTTAATTGAGAAAGGTTGCTTTGCCTTATTTTTTGTCATTCCTCATAATAGCTAACCAATCAAATAAACAACCCCTTTTCCTAAAAGTGACATAACCACACTTACTTTTCCAGTGTAGTTTTTAAAAACAAAATCAACTCGTTTCTATGATATTGTTTTTCATGTTAACAGAACATGTGTTTTTAGTCAAGAAGTAAGATTGCATCCTAGATTTTCATTTTTGTTAGCTACTTTTAAAAAAAAGACATTTTTTCTACTGGCAAGAACTCTATAGAGAAAATGTATGCACTGTTTGAGATGGAGGGGGTTACAGAAACACTAAGAGACTGAAAGTCATGAGTCAAGTTCCAAATTGTTTGCAAAGTAACATCTGTGTAGTCCATATCATGGGAAAGCAAGTTGCATTCCGTTTGTCCTTACATGGCATGCCAATAAATAGCATTTATTTACTGAAGTATTACATCTCAGACATCTGACAGACAGCTGAACATAATCTGCCTAATCTTTGATGTTTTCCAGGGATGGTCACGTCAGTGTTGTAACTTGTTGCAGGGCAGTTTCAGCCGAACTGTTAATGAGGGGCTTTTATTTTGAGGACATGCTTTATGTAGGGTGGGGATAGAGTTCACTCGAAAGTGTTGTATTAGGAGGGGAGACAGTTGAAAGGGTAGAATGTTGCTTTTGAAATGTTTGTGTTTGGCTAGTTGCATAGAATTAATGCCATTCTTGATGTGTGTTTTTTGTTTTAGTTGATGCCTGGTACTTTTTTCCCAAGTGATCGTCAATAAGTTCTGAAGCCACATCATCAAATCTTCAATCATCCCTTTTTTTTCCCTTGAGTTTTGAAGACACACAGGCAAATGAACTAATTGCTGGATTCCTGTTGAGACAACTTTTCAAATTATATGAACTTTCTATCATGTAAATAAACACTGACATACAGTTATGTTTCCTTTCTATGACTGTCTTGTGCAGGGTGGAGGAGAGGGAAGAGGGCTTGCTTGCTTGTTCGTTCCTGAGCTTCAGAACTCTAGGATTCCTTTTGTCCATTCATGAAGTGCATCAAAAGAGATGGGAGATAAGGTGGCTTCAACCTTTGTTCTCCAGATTTAGAAATAATCCAAGTCATCAGGTGCATAGGAAGCTGCATTAATTTGCATCTCAGGACTTGTCTGTCTGCCATGACTGTAATCTTTTTCGGAGAGACAGTAATCTTTGGTATGTTGTGGGCTTAGCAGCTTACTATGTGCTCAAATATGCAACTGTGCACTGTTTCCTGAGGTATATTCTTTTTTGTGCCCGTGGGTCTCTGCATGTTTCATAGCGTTATGGGTGTAGCATGTTTCCTTTTAAAAGCAAATACAACTTCACTCCAAAAAGTAATTCAATTAGGAAGGGCTCATGCCATAACAATTGAAATAAGGATGCACATGTGCTCTGTGTAGTACATCCTGTTTTGATAACTTCTTTGTTTCATCACACAGGAAGGATTTTCCTTATGGAATGTTTCCATTTTTAGAATTGTGTATGCCTGAAGGCTTCTGATAGTTCCTCATGCAGTGGGACAAAGTTAATAAAGTGTATAGAACTGAGCTTTGTGTTTTCCTAGTAAGAATGTCTGCCATATTTTCTGCTGCAGGATTATGTCAGATCTGTCTGTACCGCCTGGTATTCTCTTAAAAAAAAAAAAAAAAGAAAGAAAGAGAAAAAGAAAAAAAAATTCCCCCCCAAAAGCTGTTAAGTAGAAAGAGAGGAAATGATCATGCAGAGAGACAGCTTTACCCAGCCTGTTACTGAGACCAGAGGTGAGCATTGTCTAGTTTGTAAAATGACTGAAACAAAGGCTTAATATTGCAGGCACTTGATGGAAGTGGGAGACAGAAAACTGAAAAATACAGGCTGTGGGCTTGACATAGAGGATTAACTTTTCTTTGCAAAGAATGTTATTAATAAGAAAACTTTCACCCTCAGGGTGTATTTCTTTGATTTTAGGAGTTAATTTTCTGCTTTAGAGAGCTTGCTCTAGAAAGTTGCTTAGTGTATAAACACCAGTGAGGGGCCTCAGCATTTTTGAGTAGTCTGAGTTCTCCCATCTGCAAGGGGTTTTGCATTGTTTTATACAATGCAAAAAGACTTTAAAGACTACTTTTCTGTTTTTTTGGGTTTTTTTTTTTTTTTTTTTTTTTTTTAATCCAGAGGTAAGTTACATCCAACATGTATTTACAATACTGATTTGGCATATTTGCAGGATTCTAAGATAGTGTGCATTATACCTGCAGATGTAATGGCCTTTCTTTTTTCTTTTATTTTGTAATTGATTAAATAGGGCTGATGTGCAGCCTCTCAGTATGAAATTACTCTGGTTACAGGTGAGCTATTGTAGAGTGCAGAACAGCTGCCACATTTGCCTGTATGGTGGTTACTACTAAGAGAGGCTTGCTGTTCTGTAAAGTGCTTAGGGACAGTTGGATGATGAAGGGCACTGTGTAAAATCAAATCATCTTCCCTATACATAGCTCACTTCTGTACTTTTTTTAATTTTTGAGACATGTAAGGGAAAGGCAACATAAGCATACAAAAAACAGCTATTGTTTACAAACAGATACCCATGCTAAACTGAAGAGTAGGTTAAACAGTAGATAGTATGGTTTTGTTTAGAAGTTATTTCCTTTTTACTGTAAATAACTTTAGTAGTGCTTTTTAATTTATAACTACATTAATGACGTAGGGTTAGGAATTGAGAAATATATGTTTAGATCAGATTAGACTTTATGCATGTAAATAATAATAAATAGTATTTGGAAAGCTGAAAACTTATATGAACTGAAATGTCTGGTGCTGTCATAAATTTTGAAAATGTTAAAATATTTCCTGCATGGAGAGTATATAAACAGATGACTGCCTTGTCTTCAGACTGCTTACAACATCTGCTTATGTACATTTTCTAAAGGTTTTTCCCAAGTGGGATAAAAAGATGTACAGTTACGTGTAACCTCACTGCTAAAATGTACTGAATGGTACTGACGTGTGCGTTTTGGAAATAGAGTGTAATAAAAAAGCTGTGGAGAGAATGTCTGCTAATAAGAGGATCAGGGGATGGGACAGAGAAACTCGGGAATGTGTTTTATAGATCACTTCAGGAAAAACAAGTTTACAATAAACACTTGGTTTTTGTTTTGTTTCCTAGGCCAGGTCTTCTGTTTGTCCTTATTTGTATTCCTATATGTTACGTTTAAAACTGTATTCATTGCAGTGGGAAGCTTAGTATAGCAGTGTCTGCTTTTCGATAGCTGCATGAAATGATTTTTTTTCACTTCTAATACTAATATCTCCTGGAAATAAGTCTTGAAGGGAAATAAATATCTTTTTGCAGGAAATAAATCCATCCTAATTGTATCTTCTGCACTGAATCTATAATACACATAGGTATGTAATTCTTTCAAGGACAACTTTGCATCTTGATTTCTTTCTTTCTTTTTTTTTTTTTTTTCTCCTTAAGGAAGGGAGAGGTGGCTCTTTTTTCGCTATTGGGGTGATGAAGCTTCTGTTTACCTTTGTAATTCACTAGCTGCTGCTCAAAATAGTATCTTTGACTGACATGGAACCCACACCTCAGTCCCCCAACTGAAAATGAGGCTTGAATTTTACTTAATGTGAAAATAGTGTCGATTATTCTTTAAAGTGTGAAAATAATAGGGTTGTGAAAATAGCATGCTATTGTCGCTGTTAGGATGTTATTTTCATGCTGTTAGTAACAGTGGACATCCTCTAAAAATCTCCAAAAGAATAGAAAGTAATTCTGAGCTGGATTTGGGAGAACTGTTCATAGATGTTATGTAGAGAAAGTGCCTTGCCATAACTTGTTTCTTGTTACCACGTGTATTAACACTTGAGAGCTGTGACATGAAGCTGTCCTAAATTCATCAAAGTATTATTTCATGCTTCCCTCTCTTTGCTGAGATTGAATCTTTTTACTGAGTTGTAGTTAACAAGGCAAAAACAATATTAAGTCAGTAGGGTGCAAAATATTGTTTTTTCTACCTTTGCTGTAGAGTGTAAGGTGATTTCCTACCAGAATTTATAACCTGGATTGCACTCCATGAAGACAAGAGGACTGGAATTTAGAAGACAAGAAAGTGAAAAGTTGGCGGAAGGAGAACAGAAAGAATGGAACCCAGACCTAGGAGGTTCGAGCAAAAAAGTGAATGAAATGTAAAATAGGAGAAATGGCAATGTTTTAAAACAGTTTTTCCTAAATATTCCCACAATATGTAAAAATACTGATTTCATACAACTGGAGGGGTCAAGTGGGATGTATTCATCAAGGAAGAAGAACATTTAGCTAGGACACAAGTTGGAATTGTATCCCCAAAGTCCCTGGGGGTAGGATTTACTCTTTAGTCCTCTGGGTGGGGGAGAGCAACAGAAAGCAACAATTGTATGTATTGCTGACTTGAATTTCTGAATCTAAGTCTTAAGGGTTGTGCTGAGATGATGTGGATACTTAGCAAAGGTTGAGTGACTCATTCGCGGTCAGTCTTTGATTTCGTACGGCTTTTCTACACGGCAGGTTGCTGGATGTATGTGGTGCTCTCTTACTAAGGCTACAGAGGGGGTCTAGAGGATAGACCAGAAAAGTCAAGTTCACCAGAGGAGTATTACTTTGTTGGCTAATTCATTGCTGATTATTGCAGCAGAAGCGTCTAAATATTCTGGAGCTGTGGACAGAATTCAGATGCTGTAGCTCATGTTTTCTCTCATTCTTGATCTGATAGCTACATTATAATTGAATCTTCAGTCTTATCAGTGATTGAGTATACTGAATCAGAAGGAAGATTTTTTGCTTTTCTTTTGTAAGAGTCAAAAACCTTAAGTTGAAAATGTAAAACCCAGAAAGGATTGCAGTATTCTGTGCATGGAGAATATGCCTTATGTGCCAGAACACTGTTGCCCATTAGCTTTTTCTGTCAGAGCATCCATACAAGGTTTCTGGATTCTTTACAGGTGTCACCAAATTTAATATTAACTTTTTTGGTTTATTATCTTTGGAAGAACACATATGTACAATACCCAGACATTACAGCACACATGCAAATTCACATGTTAAGTTGCATTCCTAGTCATGGTTTGCTTGCCTGGAAAATAAAGAGTTTTCTTCCGTTTGTAGGTAAAAATATGTTCAGATCTGGAGATCCTAATTTTTGTGTGTGGTGTTCATTGCCAAGAAATCGCTAGATGGTCCCCTAGGCTTCTCTTTCAGAGAAAAGAGAATGAGTGCAGTCACTGAAAGGTCTGTACTTTGTAGGTATGATCCACTTTATGCTCTTTTATTGATGCTCGTATCAGGACAAGGGTATTGGAATGTTATGAAACTGGTTTGACTACTCCGAGTAGCTGACTATTGTCTGCTGCTATTATACCAACTACAGGATTTTATAGAGCATTTTGCGTTTCACATTTTAAATACACTGAAGAGTAAACTTCTAAAGCACTGGGTTGGAATACAAAAAATTAACTTTTAAATTCTGCTTTTTTTTGTCCATGTGGGCTTGGACAGACCACATAATCTTTATGATATCTGTAAAATCCATGGAAAAGTTACTGCTCGTGAATGGTCTGATTTCTCGCAAATGCAGAACTAACACTTCTGCAATATTAGGAGAGAGGAACTCCTAGTTTCTAGGAAAACACAGGATACATTCAGCTTTGCTTACTGTGAAAAATTAGCTATGCTGGCAATTTCTGAAGGCCTTTACTATAAAGATGCAGGTTTTGCTAGTCACGCTTCTGCCCTAGGGTTGCCTGGTGGCATAGTTATCTGAAGAGTGAAGAGTGGTGGTGAAAGTTCAAAGTGTAAATTGGCATCTTGGTCCTATGACTTTTGCGGTAGGCTTGACTCAGTTGCTAAGCAGGTCTTTTAAGTTTCCTAATGGCCTGTGTGTGGTGTTTCTAGAGTGCAGAAAAGCCAGTTTCAAAGTGGAACTGGTGACCACCTGGGCATTCTGAGCATTTTAACTTCAAATCATAGCACACCTAGGAACAAAGCTGGTTTAAGACTCAAAGTGAAAATATCCTCCTAGCGCCTGCTGTTTAAAAGGCCTACTATGTAGTAAAAATTGCATCTAGTAGAAGGGCGCTTGGCAGCCTGCTCTCCCTAGGGAGCTGAGATTAGAAGGAAGGCACAGTCGGGTTAGGACACAATTCCCCTGACAGAGCTGTGCGGCAAAATTTACTTCTTGCCTCTCCTTATTGCCTATTTTTAGCTAGATTTATTTATGCCTCATAAGTGATAATTTGGGAATGAAGAACTTTAAGATTTCTAGCCCTTTACTTGGGCACTGAATGGTTTTGTGTCTCGGACAAATCATATAAACCTCCCTCTCCCTCCTTTTTTTTTTTTTTTTTTGGTATCTGTAAATAGGGACAGTATCTGTTTATGTTGCAGTAATGTTGTGGGCATTAGTTGCTTGAAAACTTTAAACATCATGGAAGCCTTATTACTAACAGATGTCTCTCTGACCCCATAGGTTGGCAGCACAAAGCTTCTAAGTATTCAGACAAGAGGAGGTGGTTGGGAGTCCTGTAAAACAAAGTTTCTGTAGCTGTGCGTGCGGAAGGGAAATCCTGCAAGAGAAAGGAGCCAGGGTAAGAGCAGGGCAGCTGAGCAAGGGTCACTGTGAAGTGCATATGAAAAGAAATTTGTGGCTTATAATGCAACTGGAGAACAGGAACAGAACTAGGGGACCCAAATGGGGTAAAGGATATGGTATCTCCTAATACTAGAAGAGGTTTGGGCTAAGTGTCATCAGTACACCTTGCTCTATTTCCTAGAAGTCATGTATAGGTGTTATTCCATAATCACTATACTTTGCTGTATAAAAGTAGTGAGGGAGAGCCCCAATGCAGGTTGCTACATTGTGTTCTATATTTTGTGGTCTGAAAAGTAGCTCTTTGATTCACTTACCTCTCTGTCTTGAGCTGGAATAGTTTGTGGGACCTCTAACTGAAATGCAAATTAGCCTTAGATGTTTCTTTTCAATTCATGTTTCTTGGAAGAAGTGACACAATTCTTGAAAATATGGTAATGATGTTTCTGTGACATGCAAGCTCTTTACATGGTACAGCTAAACTGAATCATACCAGTATACTCAGTCTACCTTAAAGTGCAACGTGTGCTGGTTGTACTGCATGGGGTATTTTTCACTGAATGTATGATCTCATGATCTCATTTAAAAAAATAAAAGGGAAAGAAGTGTCCTTCACCAGGAAATGACCAAGCTAACTGCAGTAATTACCGAATGTATGCACCCCCATTCTTAAAACTTGAGGCTTTTATTTTCCTTTTAACTTTAAAAGCCTAATCCTGTTCTAAAAAGAAGTTTATTTTAATAAATTTGGCAAAAAATTTTTTTCCTGATGATTAGTTGCATAGTGAGTAGAAGTAGCTGGTGGCTCATTTTCAATTCTCTATTGTAGTAGTCAGTTACTGCTTTCTGTATTTTCCAAGGAATTCTTAAAATCTAAATTTTCCTATTTAGAACTGATATTCTTTAGAAGTTCAATTTTCATTTTGAAACAGTTTTACACTAAAGTCTTCTGACCCTTCAAAAGATGCCCAGTACGAATGGAACAATAAGATACTCATCCTGTATAACAACTGGGAAGCTATTTTTCCTGATTTTAAAGATGCTATTTTTCAGAATATGAATAATGAAAAAACTCATTTTTGCAGTCGTAACCATTTTCTGTATCTATTAGAACTTGCTGTAATCATGATCAGAGACCATTGTACTAGGTACTTTGTATATACATAATACCTCAAAGAGCTAACACTAAGTAGAAAAGACAGATAAAAGATAAGAGAAAAATTAAATGCTATTCCTGTTTTGCTGTTCAGAGAACTTGAGGAGCAGTGAACTTCAGCTACTTAGGGGTCTGACATATGAAAGTCTCCAGGGACTTATCCTGACACCTCAACCTGTGTAGTATAGTATCGTGCTGTTATTATTTGATAAACAGTTATATGAAGCAGTTTTGGTTGTTTGTAACACAGAGCAGCCAGTTAAGCAGGACTACAGTTTTATAAATTTAGTGTACTTTAAATAGCTAAAAAAAAAAAAAAAAAAAAAAAAAGATATCGGGACTTTAGATCAATGCTGTTGTATCTTCATGCCGCCCTGGACTGCATATCACATGTTGCTGAGGTCCAGAGAATGAAGCCTTGTATTCACAAAGGAGGTGAGGTACATGAAGCACCAATCACCTTGGGGATATACTTTTCCCTAAAATAAAAACTACCAACTGTGTCCTTTTGCCAGCTGAATCCCAGAACTTCCCTGAATGAGAACAGCCAGCATGTGTTTCTCTAATGTGTAGCCAAACTGAAGAGTTATGCTTTCTGGGAGTTAAGCTGGTCTCACTTTAAACATTTTTGCTTATCCCTTGAGCTGGCATTTGGAGATTACGGACCTACACCATGTTACTCGTAGAGCACCTTTACACTGTTGGCAGAGAACTGTCACCTTACACCTGCTGCCAGGGCTAGGAGGTTAAAATCCTTTATTAGATGAAGAAACTTCTGCATCTAATGCAGACTTGTTGAGCTCTGGTCTTTGTGCTTTCTGCCAATCCTGTCATGTTGATAAAAGTGTGAAATAGAGGTAATTCCTTTGGAGTGGTGACTGTAAGTATTGATATAATGATACTGTAGCCATTTAAGTTGAACCATTCATACAATCCCAATAACTAACTATATTTGTTAGTAGTTTTCTCTTAAGAAGGAATTTTGGTGTGGCAGCCAGTGTATATTTGGCTTTTTATTCAAGCTGATGGTGTTTGTTTCAGGAAAAGTGTGGTGTTTCAACCATATGCTCAAATGTTAATGGGTTTAATGTCAGCAGGAGCAGAATATTTACCTTAGAGGACTTGGAGCCAAGTTAAACTCAATTGCAACTTTATTAACTGGATTATAGTATTATCAGCAGAAGCAGCTAGTATAGTCAATTGAGAGTTCTCTTGCTTTTTTTCCTCTTTAATTTTCTGAACAGGCTCGGGCAGATCTGCCCTTACTGGAAGTTGTACTCCAGTTACTATCCTAAGTCCTAGTGCAGCAGGACAGAGTGCGTTCCAAGAGGCATTCCAGTTGGACCTGAAACCCTCCAGAGGGAGGGATAGGAAAGTGAGCACATCCAGGATTTTTTTGTGTAATCCCTCCCTCTTGTTTGAGTAGAAAATGTTATATCCTTTTTTTTTTTTTTTTTTTTTTTTTTTTTTTTTTTTGCAGTGCACTGTTTAACATTGATAAATTGAACAGCAATTATGGAAGAGGGAGTTTACAGGTAGGCTGAGGAGGTTGAGTAGATTGTCCCCAAAAGGGCTGTGTTATGGACAGTATTTAACTGTAGGAACGTAGCAAAAGGCCCCATGAGGTTTCTACCCCTTCAGATATACCCAGAAATCAGGCTTGCAAAGACTTACATTTTGCTTAGGTAAGTGAAGTAAGGACATTTTGATAGAAATGGCTAATGGAGGAATAACCAGACTAAACGAGTCAGCAGCTTTGAGGAAGTGGTAACTTTGAGCAAGGCATGGGGTGAACGGTTAGTGATGGAAGTCCTTTCTGTGCTGTTGCAGGCAGGGGAAATGGTCTGTTCACAGACAGTGTCAGAACTGGAACTGCAGTGCAGGAGTCAACTCTTTGTGCTTTGTTTTAAACAGAAGCAGGTTGTTGCCTCTCTATTGGTCTCGCAGCTCGTGGTAGGACAGTGTGACCATGCAGTTCAGAATTTGCACAAGTGTTCAGTCTTTAAAAAAAACACACACTAACAACAAACTAATGACCACCTCAGACCTTGGATGTTCATCTAAAACTCTGGTGCCAGTTTGGAAAGAGGTTGAGAAAAGTCTTTCTTTTTACAGTTCCCCTTTCTATCTGAAAAAGAGAACCAACCAGCTGAGGAGGGCAGAAAGGAGAAGTTAAACGACACTTCTATGGTTTGTTTGTTGGCAAACACTTGACTGTTTTTTTTTTTCCACCCAAACTTGATAAGTCTGGTTAGGCCTATTCCAGAAGATCCTGGAGAGGGCTGGCAGGGTGATCTTGCCATAAGTGATTTCTGCAGAAGGTGGAGCTTCTGCAGCCTATATGCATTTTGTATGTGATATGACTGCATACAAAATGGCTGAGTTCTGGCTTTTTGCTGAGACAAGAAGGCGGCAGAGGAAGCATCCAGTTGAGATTGTGCTGAGAAGCTGAGGAACTTGCACAGAGGAAAAATTCATCTGCTGCAAAGGGTCAGGCAGCAGTAGAGATTGCAGACAGCCTTCCTTTTGCTGAGCTGATGTTTTCCAGTCTGGGGATGGTGGCTGCTCAGGCAAGGTGGGGGCTTGTGTACTCATTTTTGGAGTGCACAGATTTACTGGAGGGAGTGTTAGAACAGGAGTTATTGCCTGAGTGCTCAGCATGAAAGGAGGCAATTTTCACTATGGAGATGATGGATTGGGTTCCAAGAAGACTGTGAAAATTAGAGGAGTAAATAGGAATTTTTTTGTGGGATCTTTTTTTTCCCCACTTTGTCCGTCACTGCTCTAGTTTCATACTCTGTGCAGGCAAGCAAATGAGAGAGACCCCTCTTGTTTGTTTCTCAGTGCCTATCAGCTTTTTCGTATCACTCAGCAAAATCCTGTGACACGTGCTACAGCAGCTTGTTTCTCATTCTGAGGATATGGTCAGACGGAGGTGGCTAGTAGGTCAGCCTAGAAAAGGGGGTAATACAGATGGTTGCCTCAACTCCACCAGTTATTTTGGGCCCCAGCCACCTCTGCAAAGAGGACAAGCTGAGGGGGAACAGCTGATTCATTCACTGCTTGAGCCATCTTGTTCTGTGGTATTTCCCTAGTTATAACCTCTTGAGAAAAGATCATGTAGATGCAGGCACTCCTCCAAGAAGGAAAACAGTGGTTCCAAATGTCAGGAAGGACAGAAGGAGTACTTCCATGTTTGCAGAAACTTTTAACATTTGGTCATGCGTTTACTATAGTTTATTAATTTATACCTGTATTTAGTGAATTGGTCCAATTCTTCATAACAAATTAGAACAGACAATGTTTTTTCCATTAAGGTGATCACATTGGGAAGTCAGTTGAAAAACATAGCTCAGTGGTGCAGGTAAATGAAAATGAGTTCAAACATTAAGAAAAAAAATGTAGCTCTCCCTCCTCCCCAAATATAAAGATTAAAGTGAAAAGATTATCCAAAGAAAACAGTAAGCTTATCTAAGTTAGTTTTTCCTCTTGAAATAATTGGAGAGTTGTCTCTTGCATTACAGATTCCAAATTTAAAATGCAGCCATGCTTTGTGAAACTCTTTTCTCGAGACATGTTACAGATGTTGATTTCTGTGTGTGATTTAGTGGTTATGGCAAGTGACAGATTTATAGCATCAGGACTTTCAAGTTTTATTGCGGACTGAGTCATTTAGTGACCTTTGGGTGACTCGTGGTTAAACACCTACACGCAGAACTTTGTCTTCAGCAGTGAGGAATGTCTGCATCTTCTCTCAGGTTCGCTTGAGCTTGGCCCAGCAGCACAGGCTTGCAGAGCGGGGCAGCGGTGACCGCTCTTGCAGGCTGCCCTGTACTGCCCAGCACCTCGCATTCATATCTGTCATCAGCAGGGGTAGCTAAGCAGCTGCCTTCTCTGACAGTCCTCTTCCTTCCTGTTCCTTGCTCTTCCTTGTGTTGCAGAAGGGGCTGAGAGAGTAACCACAGAGCTTCACCCTTTCCCTGTATGCGCTGAGACAGGGACAGGAAAGGGGAAGTGGTGCAGTATGTTAGCTTAGAGGACTGCTTTGCTAGAAACATGCTGCTTCCTATGGATGTGTGCACCCAGGCACGGAGATGGGAGTTGCTGTCATTGCTTTCCTTCTGATGCAAGACTTTTGGTTGAATGTCCTTAAGTTTGCTTTCTCAATGTCGAAATGGGTTTGTGACAAATCTTTCAATGCCCTGAATAGAAAAATGCCATTTGGATCTGTTTCAGACTTACTCCCCTTTTCTTCTTCCCTCACCTCCTGTAATATGAGGAGAAATGACAGCTTCATCCACATTTGCTTCCTAGTTAGCACCACATGGTAGTCAGATGACTGAGCACAGCTGCATGGCTGTGCAGCCACATTATCCACATCCTCACTGACTGAGTAGTTTCTTGGTTACTTCAGTGGGACTTCAGGGCAGAGGCAAGGGCAGGGACTGCTGGGACCCGCTGTCATGTGGCAGAGGAGAGTCCCTGGTGCTGTGCCTCGTGCTGGGGCATCGGGAACAGCAAAATCCCTTTGTGTGCAGAGCTTGGTTCTGTAAAAACCCAAGCTCTGGGGCAAAGCAGCCCAAAGGATTCTTGTGCAGACTAAGAAATACTCAGAGATTGCTGATTTCCACTTCCAGCATTGGCCTTTTCATACAAAGAGATGTGGCGGCATGTCTGGGGCTGCTGGCAGGGCACAGGAAGAAGCATGTAACTGCCTGGGCAGTATTTACTGTCCCCATTTCCTGCAGAGAAACGACTGTAGGCAGGTCTGGTTTTAGCATGTATCACTTTGAACTAGCTTTGCACATCATGTATGGTGTGTACAACCAGCTTGGGAACTCCTGAGCTAGATGAAGGGAAGCCAGTGAATTACTGCTCTCAGTCTGTTTGAAACTACAGTGCCGTAAGTGCATGCTGCTTCTAAAAGGACTTAGGTGGTTACCAGTAAGGTGCAGCAAACCAGTGGTGGTGTTACTTAACTGCAGATCAGCAGAACTGCTGAATCAGACCCACTGTTTGCATTCTTAAAACTCAGTCTAACACTAAACGTAAAAATAAGGCAGAGGAAGAAAAAGCAGACAGGGAGATGGCTAATTTAGATCTCTTGCTATAGTCTTTTGGCTCAAGAAAGAGCTTCACTGAATGCATCAGAGAGGAGCACACATGGTTGGATGTGGTGATAGAGCAGCACCTGGACAAAGTGTGTGATTCTGAAAGCCTTGGAGTCATTGGGACATCAACGGCATTGCACTTAATTACAAGGAGAAAGGAAACTGGAATAAGGAGTCAGACCCTGGCTCAAGGAGAGTCTGACTTCAGTGAGGCAAAGGGCTTTCCAGAGTTGTGGTGAAGCAGGGCTGGCAGCAAAGCAGGGTGCTGCCCTACACTTCAGGGTGGCCACGGCCGCTTGTGCAGAAGTGCAGGAGAAGCAAGAGAGGCTCTTCTTTGCTGTTGGCTACTTAATATTTCTCTGCCACTCTGGAAATGCTCCAAGGCTTCATATCTTATGCTGAATATATTTAATGCAGTCTTGGTTATTTCATCGGGCTATTATGACATGACTACATCGCTGTTTTTCATGAAAGACTGCTATGTGTTGGTAGAAGACAAGTGGGATTATATGTATTTGAGAGATCTGAACATATTGGTTGCGAGCTCTGCAGTGTTTTTTCTTTCTCTCTTTAAAACAAAAAAAACTTTGGGGAATTTTGAAATGTTCAAACTAAGCAGCTGTTTTTTCAGCTGTTGCAGGTATTAAACAACAGCAAGAAAAAACCTCCACCATGACCTGTCACCGGAAATAATCCATTCTTGATCATGGTGAACAGCTGGGTTCATTGCTTCTCCTGCAACTGTAATCCTCAACTTTTCAACTTGTTACCTGCACAACGGCTTGTCAAAATTATAAGCTAACGGGATAAAAAACCTAAATAATGAAATTGCAGATGTGTAAGTGCATCCTTGGGATTCATAAATTATGGGAGCTACAGTAAATTGCTGTTGGGAATAAATAGGTATTTGGAAGTGACCTAGCTTGGAGAAATTTTTCCTTTTTAAAAATGCTACATGCTTTTGACATTTGCCCACATTACAAGGACTGTCTAATAACACCACTTTAATTTTGTTGGGTTTTTTTTGTGATAGTAAATAAAAATATTTGAAAACAGCAATACTTGAATTAGGCAAATCAAATAGCTAATAGCTTTGTTTAGACCCCCCATGAATCTGCAGTGCAATTTATTCTTTAGTGTATAGGGCAGAGGAAATGCAACAATGGCAAGGGGTAGGCAGACATATTTTGGATCCTCTGGTTAACTGTGTGTGCTGTGTAATAGCTTAAAAAAATCAAAACACCTGGTGTATAAAGACTTCTATGGAAATCATAATTGGAATCAAAGTGTTTTGTGTTGCCATGGTCAATAAAGGAGCTGTTTTCCAATTTACTTCACTTAAACATCAGTGGAACCAATCCTGAAAAATCTTACTCTGAGAATATCCTGTAGGCTTCCTTTACTTGGAGGCTAACATGTCTGTTTCTGGCTTGAATCTGCTTATTGTTTAGATTAAAATCTGCTTTGTGTGCTCAGCATAGTCAAAAGAAAGCAAGCGGATTGCCTTCTGACTCCTACATTATCAACCCCAAAATAATTGCATTCACAAATAAGAAGGCAGGAAATGAGTTGCTTGAAAAAGAACGCTCAACTTTCATATTCACAGATAGATTTTTAAGGTTGACAGTTACTTTCCCATCTCCTTCTCCTGCCTTCAAATCAAAACAGAACCCTAGCCTAGAAAAATACCAAAGACTCAGAAACAAGCAAACTACCCCACAAGATGAGAACCAAGCAGCTGTGATCTGTAATTGCTCAGACAGATAAAGATGGGCTTTTGCTCTGTCATTTCTAGAATCACATTTGAGATCGGAACTATGATGGAATTGTTGCTACATTGCAGAAATAAAAGCATGGGGACAGCTGGAGGCAGAATTGTCAGATCTAGCCGAACCACCAGCCCAGTGCACTGTGGATATGTTCAAATTCTGTCTGTAGCAATACATGTAATTTCTGGGCAATATCTACACTCTCGCATGTACACCAGCCAAGGCTGTTTCAGCTGGCTGATTGCATGGGATGGGAGTCTGGAAGGTTATAGGAAGAGTGGGGACAGAAGAGTCATGAGAAGGGGACTTGGAAGTAGACTAGTGCTTGACCTGACAGCTAACTTTGCACAATCTTGCATATATTAATAGTATTATGGTAGCTATAGCTGCAAAAGATGTATTTTTACAGAGAAGATTAAATTTTCTGTATGCCATGCTTGTCTCTACCCTTTACCATAATTTTGATATTGTAGGTTTTTATACGGAAATGCCAGGACGTAAGGGGGTGAGATACATTAAAGAATTAGGTGAATACCAGTCCTTTGAAGGTGAGTCTGTCTCAGAGGAATTGTTGATTATCCAACAGCAATTTGATCTTGTGCTCTGTTGGTTCAGTGATTTGACACGCAGAGTTGGCATTGTTATTTAGGGCGTTTTTAAGTAAACCAGTGTGAGCTGGTTTATCCTGTTTAGAGCATAAGCTAGTTCTCCTGTTCACACAACTGAATCTAACAATTTCATTACAGGGAATGCTTTTCTTATTTGGCTCCGAGATCTTAACTATGATCATAAACAAAACAACTATGACCTTTGTCTGTGACGTGAGGTTGTCAGACTTTTCTTAATACAAGACAGAGGATACTGTCTTGCCTTGCTTTGGATAGCTGTTTTCCATTATCTTTGGAAATGAAATCTTTTAAAAAAAGGGATGGTGGTATCTGAAGAACTGTCATTCTATCAGTGTTTCTCAGACAATGATGCTGGATTGGTGGTCAGCCATAAAACATGGAACATTATCCCAGAGAAGACAGAAGTGAAACGCTCAAACTATACCATATGTGTGCTCTCACGTATGTGAGCAAATCAACAAAATGGCAAGAAATGGGCAAACAGAAATAGCAGATGTTCAAAGTTTTAGCCTAATTTTTTGTTAGGAGATTGAAATAAGTAACAGTGCAGCAAGATGTCCTTGGATTTTTTTGTTTTATTTCCAGAAGGGGCAGATGGCTATTTATTTCTTAGTTGCGGGGAAGTGTTACGTTTGGGTGCTGTTGCTGTGCTTCTGACTACTGTAGGTGAGAGACACTGTCTCTGCCTGCCTCCTGCTTGGTGCGCTGGTGTCACAGGCTGTGCAGGAGGGACTGGTACACCTTTGCATCTCAGCTTGAGTTGTGACCATCTACACTTGGAAGTTACTTGAGCCTAGTTTTTCACACTTAAGTCCTCAGACAGAGACAGTCCTGCTACTGTCATTCCAAGAAGCACCTACCTGCCTTTTATTCAGGGCTGTGCGGTGCGGTGCATCCTTCTTGCCTGAACCGTGAGCAGGCTGTTCCCCCTGCAGAGCTCAACACAGACAGCTCTCAGAGCAGCACTTTTGCACAACGACTCAGAGGCTGGGGTACTCAGGCCTCCTGTTTCTGAGGAAATTCAGCTCCTGTGAAGCTGAACGGATGGATCTCAGTCCCAGCAAATAGGGAGCTATGTTTAATTCCCACATCCTGAATGAGTGCTCTAACCGCTAAGGATGGGCAGGGAAATTGCTGCTTCCTCTGGCCACGCTGCGAAGGAAAGATGTTGCCCTCCCTCCGTTGCATCAGAGCAAAGGGTAGGCAGGGCAGGGCTCAATGTGCTGAATTGCTGAAAAGAAGGGCAACGCAGCTTGTGCAAGAAACCTACGTCCACAAATAGGTGAATAGTTTGTTCCTTAGGGGGCATTAACACCACAATACTCTGAAGAGAAGTGCATGTTTGTACAGAGAAAAAGTGGCATTTGCTATTGCTTTCCTCCCAAGCCCTCCCCCCAACAGTATGCATATTAAAAATACATTACCACTCTGCCCAAAAAAAGCTACACAATTCTGACAGTTGAAACAGAATTAAAGGAGCTAACATAAAGCGAGCCCCTGTGTCCCACCTGTGCTGCGGGCTGCTGTCAGAAGGCTTGTCAGTCATGATTTGCATCTGTGCGAGGGGTTCTTTCCTGAAAAAAAGCAAAACAAAAAGCAGGCTTCCTTCCAGCCTGCTACTCTGATAAAGCTTATCAGCCATAGTGACAGTAAAAGTGCAGCGAGGATAACTTAACACTTGCATCACTTTGCTCTTAGAAGCGATTAGATGACATAGTGCTGAAAATCAGTTCCTTGCATCTTCTTGCACTCTTGCTGCTCGTGAGACATGTAGCAGCAGTTACAAAAAAATCCAACCATTGCATATGCAAAGCCTACACTGATATTTCTGTGGACCTAACAATCAATTTCTCAGTGTCCCACTTGTATATAAAACATCTAAGAAAACATGAATACAAGAAAAATCAGTCCAGTTTCATTTGAATGATACAAGTTGCCTGAGGTGGTCTAACACTTGGAGTTCTGCTGATGTAGATATTACCATAATTCAAGAGTAGATGGTATCTTTCTCCTGAATAAGCAGCATGCTTATTCAGGAGAAATAAGAAAGAACACCTTTCCAAGTGGCTGGTATAACATATTGGTATTTTCAAGTGTATTTCTATACTTTCAGCATTTACGCAACAGCTGGCAGCCCTGAACTCTGAAGTTTCTGTATATTGCATCCATTGCTTTGGATGGATGCCTTCTTTCTTCCTAAGACCAAGCACTGAGGCAATTGTAGTTTCAAAATAGTAATGTCTTCAGTTAAATAAACCCAAGACTACCATTTTTAAAATTGAGCTCTTACCCATTTGTTGCAAATTATGGCTTTCCATGTTTGCACTGCTGTGTCTACGCTGGTTCCTGATGTGGGCTCATTAATAGATTATTTCCTTGTTAGCTGCAGGTAAAGCTTTGACCTAGGGCTGATTAGGGAAAAGAACTTCTGTATCTGTTATCTTTTCTCTCAGATAATTAGTATAATTACACTTCTGTGCCTTAGACAGAAGTCTCAGACAGTCTGCTGTGGAGCCACAAAAGCAGTCTTCACTGTAGAAATAGGAGTTTGCTACTGAGCAGGGGATGGACATGTTCTGTAGTGGCAGGGAAAATCCGACTTGCAGCATTACAAAGTAACCAAGCCTGTAAAGAGGGTTCCCGTCCTCCCCACCCAGTTAAATCCAATTAACTGGGAGGAATGCAAAAGCAGGTTCTGTCATTTCCACTTTTCTAAGATGAATTGGCATGTCTATGAGAAAGAATTATTTAAGGGCACAGTAATGTATAGGTGGAAATCACAGGCTGTGCTGAGGAGGAAAGGAAAAAGGGGGGAGGAGGAAAGCATCCAAATGAAACTGCTCTATTTTTGACACAACAGTGTAGTACTATAGCTTTTCAGTAACACATTCGTACGTGGGTCTGCTCTCTGTCAGTTTATGCTCGTTATGTGCATTTGCAGCTGAGCAGAGTGGGTGTGACTGGCAATAATTCAGCACTCGAGGGGTGGCTGTGTGCCCTGCTTTCCACAGGTGTAGGGTTTTCCCTTGCTCGCGTGCATTGGCTGGGCCGCAGTGCAAAGGCCAGCTGCCTCTGATGTTACAAAACAGAAGCAAAGGAGGGAAGGACTCTTTTGAAGGTAGATTTTAGCAGCCTTTAGGGAGAGGCAAGTAAACAAGGTGAGTTCAGTTTAGTACCTTTGGTTTTTGTAAAGGTTATGGTGTGCTAACTTCAAAATTTTTGAATGCTATTGCAATGCTAAGTTTCCGAAGGTCTCACGTCAGCCTGGTTAAAGTTTAGGCTCACTTGAAATAGCAGGATGGCTAAACTTCCCGTGTGTCTGGAAAGCATACGCAGCTCAACTGGCAAGAAGCCTTGAAGTGTAGGAGTAAGTGTATGTTTGAGGGAACTAGCAGCTGTTTTTTTGTTGCCTCTTGCCCTCCCCATCGCATTTGCTTTTCCTTGTAGTACAAATGACCTGATGTGACTTAATAGGACTGTAGCTCTGTATGCCCATCTCAAGGTGGTTGTTGTGGTGCTAGGGAAGCGTGACGCCCTGGATAAAATGACAGCGGTACCTAGCCAGCCCCAGCAGGACTGAAATGCAGAGCTTAATAAAAGGAGAAAGGAGCTCTGTGTGCTAGGTCGTTGTGGGGTACCACAATTGTAACTCTCTCCTCAAACTCAGGGCTTGAAATCCCACCTCATGCCTCACAAGGGAGGTGGAAACAATCTGCGGTGGAGTAGGCGCAGCCTTCATCCAACCTTTTGTATTGATCTTGCAACCTGAGAAGGTTGTGGTCTTAGTGCCTGCATCTGAAGGGGAGAGGGAGGCTCTGGTGTTTTGTGCTCTTCTGCATGTCATGTTAAATGCACGAGTGGCCCTTGGAAGGGTGGAGAAAGCTCAGGCTGTGGGATGCTGCCAGCTCAAGTGTTAGGGTGCTCTTTTGGGAAATAAGAATTATAAATAGAGATCCCTTCCAAGCAAAGAGGGGTTTTAAGGCCTCAGCTAAATGCCTAGGTAGTTATGATCTGAAGGGAATGGCTCCAACTCTGTTCCTTAGAGAAGGAGCACAGGTAGCTATTTTTACTAGAGGACGTGCATCGCTAGGCAGTGCTGCTGCTTGTTAATACCCACTTGGAGGCTCAGGTTGGGGCAGGCCCTAGCAGCTCTCTGCCCAGGGCTCCCGAGGCGTGGATCTATCCTCTTGAAGTACCCAGTTCTCTCTGAACTTTGGGTAAACTTCGTGCTCATGTTAATGCACTCCCAAATTGCACTCGAAGCCCAGCGATCAGAAGTGAGGTATTGCAATGCTGCCCATGGAGCTTTGGGCTAAATGCTTTGCTCTTAGCCATCAGCCCTGCCAGCAAGGAACTGCTGAAACTTGTGACAAGGCTTTGTGTGATGCAGGACCTGACAGAGGACAGTTGGGTTTTTTCTTTGTTTTCAGAGTATGACTTTTAAAAAATTATTTTATTTATTCACTAGATAGAAAAATAATCTAGTTAAAAATGAAAAAAGTGATCTGGGGTTGTGCTGCTGTGTCCTGTGATTTAAATATCCGTGCTTTTTGCATGTTCCATATGCAATAAAATAATGTGGGAGAGAGTAGGGGTGTCCATGATCCCCTGTCACTGGCTCCCAGCCTCTTCCATAAGCAAACCATAGCTGCGATGTGGTATGGGGTGTGAGATGCATTATGTTTTTATATGGCAGGGGAATGTAAGGCTGTGACTAAGGTTTTTGGGATATGCTGTAAAGGAGGTAAAAGGGTTGTGTGTTATCAGTGGAAGCAGAAAAGTTCCTTGAGGTATGGAGGAGTCTGCACCTGTGCTGAAGTGTTTTCAGGCTGGGGTTAAATGCTCTCATAACTAAGGATTCTGTGAATTTTTAATATAATATTGGTGGGACTGTTGTTTTAGTATGAAACTTAACACATTTGGAAGTAAATATGCAGTGAGCACAAAAGATTGTATGTGTAAACTAGGTTCGTGGCCTGGGGCCCAAGGAAACAGGTAACACCTTGTCAAGAGGAAGGATACCATTTAATCTTGGTTTACCAAAGAGAAAGTTGAGATCGTAAGCAAAGGAGAAAATGAGTGTATCTGGAAACCTTTCAGACTTCAGCTAGATTGTTACTAATTTTAAGAGACTGGGTTTCTGCTAAGAAGTGTAAATTAGTTTAGTAACTGGCCGTTACTGACCTTTCTCTGTGTTTACTTAGGTTGTTAATGCTTTCTGTGCCTTACAGCAAGAAGTCAGAGCAGACAACTTTTGGGGGGAGGGGGGCAGGGGGCTTAAAAGCATTTACTTTGCAGTGTGAAATCTCTCACTTTAGCTGATAAGGAGCAAAGGGTGTTGGATGTGTGACTGTTCAAGGTAAGAGGTGGTTCAGAGAGCTGTGCTGGCTGGGGGGTTGCAGGGCTAATTAGCACAAGCTGAATGGTCCCAGATTTCAATGTGGAGGAGCCCCATGTTAACAAGGCTGGCACAGTGCAGGTGGAGGAGGTAAATGGTCTTAACCTGTTTAGGCAACATGCCGACTACTTCCACAACAGCAACAGCAACCACCAAGTAAATAAACTTGCCTGCTGACTGTATCCACAATGGGTTGGGTCACTTTACAAGATGTCTGTTTTGGTTACTTAAGTGTACGTATTTTATTGTGAAAGACACTGAAAAGGAGTATGAGTGGCTTTTTTCTAATATGTATGAAAGTCCTGGCATTCACTCCTGGTGTTTCCTTACCTCCTATTTGCTTTTTACCTGAAACTTAGTGTTTTTAATTTTTGTAGGCTCTCTTATTTTTACTAGGGATCCAATAGTCATGCCATGTTCTAGCCTAAGGGGTTTCGTAGTTATCCCCAGCTCCTTTTTTCCTTTCTCATTTTCAAGGTGCCTTAAATATAAAGCACTACAGTTTGTGTGTGGCTCACCTGTGAGAGCACTTGAAGATGATTTGGCGGCTTTCTTGTTCACTGACTTTCCTTTGAAGGTATCAAAAATCAAGGTCCTTAATGTTCCTATTTTTATGCTTCTCTGAATATATAATAGGCTACAAAAAAGGGTCAAAAGGAATATCAGTGAATTTTGACTTCTGTATAGCATTTCAGTTTAAGTCCCATTCGCTGCTACTCTGTGAGAGAAGCCTTTCTATTCATTTCCTTACAGATTACAGCTCTTCTTCTCTTTACAATGTTCGCTTCTATAGAAATGGTAAACTGGTTATTGAGTTGCTATGGAGGGAGGCAAAGAGGGTTTGGGGAAAAAAGAAAAACACAAGATGGACTTTTGATCTTCTGGAAATATTGTGAGTTACAAGTGTTAAGAGCGCTTGCACTAAGTCTCAGAGGCCACAGAACCTGCTAAGATGTTCCCTCCTGGTGTTGCAAGTGAGCCCCTGCTGATGGCCAGCTTTTTTTCATTTTCTGGAATCAGTGGTCGTGCTATTACAGCTCCACAGCAAGAAAATAGCGTAAAGGCATTAGCAGGTTTTGCGGGCTGATGGCAGCAGACAAGCATGCAGAGTGAGACTTCAAAACAATTTATCAAAATAATTGTTTTGAACAGAAGTAACAATGATAAATAGAAACCTAAAACTTAATGCCTTTTTTTTTCCTCTGAAAGATTTTTTTTTTTTATGGACTTGTGTTGTTCGGTCAATTAGGGTGGCGAGACTGGCAGAGGAGCAGAGAGCTCTGAGAGGGCACTATGGCTCCTTGGAAAGCTGCAGGCAGCACGTGTTAAGATTTAAAGTGTTGAGAACGGAAGGGTGAGGAGGGGGCAATCCTTTAGTAGGGAGGAGAGGTCTTGCTACTGATACATTAAAAATCTGGAGATCCCAAACAGAGGTAACAACCTGTGTGTAACAGTGCGCACTAAGGACACTAAATATATTTTTTGTGAGGGCAATGCTGTTTGTAATGTGTTGGGCAAACTGACTGCTGGAGCACCTGCAAATAGATGCAGAGAGGCAGTCTTCATGGGCCAGGTTCCCTTTTCACTCCTTCCAGTCCCTGCAAGAATTTGGAAACTTGAAACTAGTGTGGCTCTGAAGGGGATTGAAACTTCCGGTTCCGTGTCAAAATGCCCCTGAATTTTCCCAGTGGAAATGCAAAGCTGGTGCTGTTTGGTTGTGGTCATTATCAACATCTTAGCACTGCTGCAATGTCTGTTGTGCCATCTCTGGAAGCTGTGTTCTGGATGCCGAAACCAATTTCCCTGCCTTTCCTGAGGGCTCATTTTACACCCAGTCTCCATGTGCGCCGCTCCTGGGGCTCATGCGGCAGGTAGCAGTGTCTGCTCCTGCTCTGCGCTCAGGCCTCTGCTTGTGGAGCCTGTCAGATGGAGAACTACATTATAAATAAGAAACCTGGCACTTGGTAGATTACCTTCACTTTATAAATGATATTCTTTGCTTTGGCCTGGCTTCCTGTAGCATTGCAACAGGCAACTGTAAAATCACGTCCAGGGCAGGAAAGTGTTGCAATCTCGCTCCTCGGACTGTCCTTCCCCTCTTCCCCCTCTTCTATTGTGCCAGGATTATGCTGATTTTCATTATTTCTGTTTTTAAGGAGGAAATTGAATCAGACAGAGCTTTCTCCTTTTTTTCTGCCTCAAGCCAGTCTTTCCTTTGTCACATGTCATGCAGTCAGTCTGTATCTTCTTTTAGTTGGCAGCAGTTACAAGATGGTGCTGCTTGTTCAGTGTAGCTTGGGTGTATTTGGGGGTAAAAACTGTATTGGGCCTGGCTGGAGTTAAGCAAAAATTGCTTGATGGTTATACTACTACTGACAAATAAGCAACGGTGAGTGCATTTCACTCATTTCTGTGTTATTTCCTACACGTCTACAGCTATTCTGTAGAGCTTCGCAGAATGGTTATGTTGCCTAGCCTTGAACTTTCCCGCAAGCCAGAGTCCTGTATCCAAGATGATCTTACTTCTCTAAAACTTTACCAGCAGCCTTTTTGGAAAGACCCTTGGAGAACTAAGCTGTTGTGAGGGCTGCTTGTGTCTTGAAATGATGGAAGGGCTCAGGCAGCACTGTTTTAAATAGCTCTTGCAGTCTGAGCTCAGCATTATAAGTGGGGCTCCATTTATAGTTTATTAAATGTATGTTTTTTTTCTATCCCAGAATCCATATAACTTATCTCAAGCTATTCTGGGAGCAATCGAAATCGTAGAAACAAGATATACCTCTTTAAATTTGTAATTGAAGGTGAAAAAAAAAGAAGGCATTTTAAGAAGTATTGAAATAGAGGGATGTTTATGTAGTCTGGTCTCCATTAGGTTGTCACTCAAATACTTTCCAAAGTGCCTAGCTGACTGTTGGATGGTAAATGTGAGACATTAAAAAGAAGCTGAAGTACCTGTCTGTATTCCAGGTGGCTTTAAAAGGTTTCAAGCTGTGCACTCTGAAAAACTTGGATGGCTCCAAGAGCTTGTAGCTTATTTGGCCCCGTGCTTTCTATAGACTTCAAGATGTTGCTTCGCTCTCTCCCCTAGCAATAAAGGGGGGCGGGGGGAGAGGAAGGTGGATGCTGCACACATGAAGTTAAACTTTAGGAAGAGAAGTGAAATACCTTCATGTCCAGTTACATTCCTCTGATAGACTAGAAGGTGCATGTGAGCAGAAAATCCTCTTTGCCCCAAGTGCCACCTGCAATCCCAGCAGGGCTTTGGGGATCGCTGCTGCTGCGTGGTGCTGGGGCTGCCCTTCTGCCTGCAGAGCACTGGGAGAGGTAGAGTGCACTCGCAGCTTCGTAGAGAGGTGGTTAGTTTACTGAAAAAGGCTTGGAAAAATTCTGCACAATGGGGTGTTTTGCTTAGCATTTCTTTTTACTTTTGAAGCTATTTCCGAACAAGGCAGTACACCATGTGCATAACACTGAAAGCTGTCCCTGTTACATTAAACTTTACCATCTGAGACACCTAGAAGCATCATTGTTGAATTGTGTAGGACTTCTCCAGCTGGAAGTTACTTCTGGCCACTGTTTTCTTCCAGCTAGCCAGTATTTGATGTGGTATGATTAGAAGTCAGGGAAGAAATCACTTTGTATGGATTTTTACTGGAACCAAGTCAGCAAATCTGCATTTTCTTTTTCTCCCAGACATGGCAGCATCTTTCCCATCTCTTGGTGATGCACATAGGATTTTATGGGCCATAATGAAATATTTTATTGATCACATTATGAGAAATCAATGAGAAAGTTGCCCTGGCTGTCAATTCTGTGCTACCTACTACTATATATGCAATGACAGGTTTGACTGCTCACCATTGTGGCTGGGAAGAGAATACCTTGGGTGCTCAATTATAGCAGCAGTGAGAGGAAATTCAGAACAGTAATTTTGGCTTCCTTCATTGCCTTTATGTTGGCCTCAGAACGAGTGGCTGCTCCGCTCCTTTCAGCTTTCACAGCAGCAAGAGCACTAATGGCAACTCTGTGCAATTTGGACTTCTCATGGCCATGAGATTGAATCAATGCTTTTCCTTCCACATTTAGTAAAACAATTTTCCACGCACACTGAGCAGCTATTCTTGTCTATACCTGCTTTGAGATGGGCTAGATGAACTGGAAGATTTTATAGAAAGCCTTCTTTCTCTCTCTTTCCCCCCCCCCCTCCTTTTTTATTTTTTATTTTGTTTATAAACTGCAGGTTGACAATGGAACAGTTCTCTGAAGGAGGCATTTTTTGATGGGAAGATGTGGAAAAGCAAAGTGTTTTAATAGGGCTTCTCTCATCAAGGGTGGAAGTTTGAAGCAAGAAAGACAAAAATTAACATAAATAGAACAGGCTGTTGTGCCCTCCTAGTTCGAGGATACATATTTTGGGCCCTGTTACTGTAGTATCTGAATACCTACATTTTTAATGTATTTATTGCAACAACATTCTTGTATGGTTTGGAAAGTACTAGTTTGCCAGACTCTCTTGCAAGGGAATTGTGACCTAGAAACCCCTAGAAAGAAGGGAATTAGGTACCTAAAGCAGGGTCTAAGCAGCATTTAGATGCCAAAATCTGTAACGGCAGCCTTAATCCTCCCTGTTCAGCTCCTACCCAGCCCTGGAGATGGTGCATCTCTCTGACCTGTATGAACAAGTGGATTTTGCTTCCACGCTTGGCCAGGGCTGCTTAAGATGAGGGTTTCACATACAGCTCACAGTGAGACGTGACCTAACCCAAAATGAGGTTTCCTCTACCCAAGTTCTGGTCAAAGCGTTCATTGTTTAGGAGAGTTGAGCTCCTGGCGAGCATCATGTACCTCAGTTTTGGCTGTTGTTAAAGCATAACTGGAGGAGGAGAGAGTCTAGTGGGGAGGAAGCTCGTCTCTAAAGACGATGACTGGGGTCAAGTGCCATCTCTGAGCACTGTCTTCTGATGTGCTGCTTAGCACTGAGATCACATCCATAAGCAGAAGTGAGAAGAGGCAGCAGAGCTCTCCAGTCCCACAGTACAAAGTCATGCTTCCCCTTAGGCAGAGCTCTTTCTCTCTGGCCCCGCAAATACATTATTATAGCTCAAGTTGAGTGGCAGGAGCAATCTTGTTCCCCAAGGAGGGGAGTGTCTTGGACTCGCTCTTCTGTACTGAAGACTTGAATCTCCTCTGGCTGTAGTTTAAAAATGGTCACCGTGCTTCCTAAAAGCAACCTGGCTGCGTCTGGGGAAAACGTTTGCATGCTTGGTAGGCGAGGGATCGTGTGACAAGAGGTTATGTGTAACATATAATCTCTCTTTTTAACTGTAATTGATTGGTCTGAGTTAACTGAAGAAGCAGGAACGTTGTTTGCTCCTTACCCGGAGTTGTTTGCGGTGGCTCACTGGCAGCAGGGTCCTCCCGGGATCAAACAGTGTCTGCTGCCTGCTCAGCCCATGCACCAAGGGCAAGCAGGCGGACATCAAATAGACGGCAAATCTCGTGGCTTGTTTTTGATCGGCACAAGGTACAGTGCACAGCTGCCCCTGAAAGAGGGCAGTGTTTTTCTGAGAGCAGTAGTGCCTAAACTGCGCCTTGGGGATGCACCTACGGGGAGAGCTGCGAGCTGGGTGTGGCTGGTGACCGTCAGCTGGCGGCAAACTTCTTTCTTGGGAAGAAAACAGCTGCTCCTGCTCTCATCTGGTCAAATGTCAGCTGCACCCAGCTATCTGTGTCCCGCACGTGCTGCGTTCCAGCAGCTCTGCGGCGCCTTGCTGGAAGTGCGTGGGGAGAGCACGCACAAACGTCTGTCAGGTACTTAAAAACTTGTCAGATCTCCTTCAGATAGCCCTGAGAGAGAGGCTGCCCGTGTCCTGTCACCTTACACATCTGGAGCTTGTATCTGGCCGTTGTAGCTCCGCTGTCTGCTGTGGGGACTCGGTCAGGTTTGGTGCTGGGGTTTTGGACGGGAAGAGCCCAGGGTGCTCAAAGGGCCGGAGCACGCGGGTTGGTGGGTGGTGGCCCCCAGCCGCCTGGAGCAGTGGAGCTGAGGGGTGCCTGCCCCACACCTCGTGCGCAGCAGCAGCCGCTGCCACCTCTGTGGAGGTGGAAATAGGCTGGTTTTTGTATGCTGTGCCAGGGACACTGGAGTGACTTGGTGCGAAGGGCCGTCATTTTGATCTTGAACAAGTCAGGAGAGCAAATGCTCAGAAACCACAGCCCTCTGACATTAATGGCAGAATGACCTGCCGAGGGGAAATTTGCTAGGGTTACTGATTACAAGACTATATAAATGCCTGATGAGCAGGCAAACCTTGAGGTTTTAAACTTCTCCCTCATCCGCTCTCTCCTGGCATGGGGTCCTCTAGCCCTAGGAAGGCCGTGCTGGCCCTGCAGAGGTTCAAATGCGGACCCAGTAAGGAGCCTGAATGCTTTAAACTGGGGCCTGAACTGAAGGTCTCTCATGCAAAACAAATGTGCTGGGGGTGGTGGTGGAGGGAGCAGCTAATGGATGTTTTCCCTTTGCCTGACATCTGTCACCTTCCCCCACCCCCAGCCCTTCCTCTGTTTATAGCAAGCCATTTGCTCCCATTAATGAGCCCTGGATTGCTGCCAGCGCCCAGCTTTCTGCCTCCGCAAAGGTCAGCGGCGCCGGGGCTGTGCAGGTGGGCAAGGGCCTGTCCCCAGGACCGTGTGGCAGAGCTGCTGGGGAGGGGTGCATGGGGAAACGCCACCCCCTGCCCAACCAGGCATGTCAGCTAGAGCTGTCATTGAAATGCAGCCTGGGAGCCCCAGGATGCCACTTTGCCGGTCCCTTTTCAGAGCAGGCTGCACTTTAAGCCATCCCCTCCAGTTAAATCTCTTTACCAAAGTGGTCTGTATGGAGGCTGACGTACGAGAAGATAATGGTGCTGTCATTTTTACAAATAATCACAACAGGAGCAGAAAAATAAGAGGAAGATGATTACGCCTGGAAATGCAATGAGGTTGCACTCGCTAATGCAGGGGAAGCTGAGGGAAAGCTGAAACGCAGTCCCAGGCTGTTGCTGCCAGGCGCTGGCCTGGCTTTTCTGCCCTAGTGTAGGAGCCTACAGCTCCGCTTCCACCACCCCGCGGTAGTTCTCCTGGAGTAAAATCCTACGAGGACAAAGTGCTTAATGTGCTAGTTGAAGCAAATCCTGAGCGGGTGAAACAGGTTAACCTTCATTAGCTCTGTGAGACTGTGAAGGAAATACTGCAGACGCTCTCGTGGCCTCCTCCAGCAGCAAATGCCGCCTTGCTGCCGGGATTATGAATCTAGAGTGATTCCATTTTTACAGTGAGGATTAAACCCCATTTTAAAATGAAGTGAAACAGCAGGTTCTCCCCACCCCTCGGCGTAATGATTCAAAGCATTTTAGGTGAAGTGGGAGAGCTTTAGAGGGAGGGCAGCGATATACCTGTGCGTGCCCAGAATACCTTGAGCCTTTTATGCCGATGCTCTGGACCGTTCAGGTAGGGAGGACCTGAATATCAATGTCATGAGTACTCGAACCACTAACCTAATGGAAAAATGCTCTAAAGGAAAGAGTGGTACCACAGGCTTCCTTCCTACATGTGAAAAACAGGGGCAGGCTCACAAACTGGAGCAGATGGTGGCCCTTCGCAGCTAAGGTAATCTTTAATCTCAAAGGTCTTGTATATGCATTTACGCTGCACAGTAGGAAGTGTTCGATTCCCCTCCTGATGGCCTGGGACTCCTCCTTGGGCTCGCTCTTACGCTCATGTGAGCCCCGCAACCAGGAAGAAATTATCTTTAAAAACTCAGCAGTACTGTTTGTGCTAACTTCATACAAACCCAGTTTGCTGGTCAGAGCTGAGGCAAGTAAAATGTGAAGCTGCCTGAATCATTTGCAAGCTCTGAAAGAGTCGCCCCTTAGTACAATATTTGCCCTAATTAAACTAACTTAGGGAATCATTTACAGGTCAGAGTTGAGAGACCCACTTAATGCCTAAACTCGGCTGGAAAGCAAAGCGTCTGGCACAGAGCGAGGGGGGAGAGCGCTGTCTGCAGCGCGTGGCACATGGGGGGAGGGTTGCAAAACTGTCAGTCCTCCGAGACAGAGCTGTCACTTGCTGAATGGCTCAATTATCAGCTGCGTCCGTGTTAGGTAAACATAGCTGCGTACAGCGGGAATCTGACAGATGCGTATTTTCCAGAAAAAAATTGTTACTATGGCAGTTAAATAACAGAGTATTATTTCACTGCTCAGAGGGTGATATCTACCAGTTTTAACCTCCGTGCTGGTGGATGTGCAGCGAGTTTTGGCGAGCCTGGTGGGATGCTTGTCGCGCCGGTGTAGCAGTGACGGAGACTGCCGCCTGGCAGCGGCGCGGGCAGGCGTGTTGCTGTGCTCTCCGAAGAGCCCACGGAGAAGAGAACGGGGTATTTCTTAAATGCTACACGCCCATTAGCTCGGTTTTGCAGCTTGGTCTAAACCACAGGGTTCACATTTAAATCCACGGTTTTGTTTCTCTGTTTGGAATTTTACTGAAATGAAAAGGCTTTTTGTTTTTGTTTTTTTAAAATATTCCCTAATTTGTATTTTAAAGTAATGGGAGAACAAGCACGCAGAGAAAGCACAGCTCTACCACTTCTTAATCCCTGCCTTTTTTCGTTAGATGTTTCACCTCTCCAAAACAGGTCCTTTTGTTTGAGGTTTTCCCCTTTTTCCTCTCACTTTGCCATGCTGGATACCTTTCCATATCTTTCAGCAAAATCACATTAGTTGCTCTTAATTTTGCCTGGGATTTGTTCACCCTGGCTTGGCTTGCCATCATAGCTATTTCAGTCATTCCCATGGGGGGGGGGGGGGAAGCCATGCCGTGTCCTGTGTCTGAGGAATCAAGGCAAAAAATGGCAAAACAGATGACTGGGGGGAAAGGAGAGGCAAGGCAGGAGCCAACTTCGGGAGGTGGAGTCTCAGCTGGATGCCCCAAGCCTAACCCCTGTCTTGGTTTGGGCAGCCATGGTAGAAGCGGGGTCTCGGCAGCAGCTCGCTGCTCCGCGTGTCACAGGAGGCGCCCGCTCCTGGGGGAGCGCAGCTGGGTGGCATTTGGCTCCCGGGGGCGCGTTGCCGGCTGCTGAGTGGAGGTTATGCCTTGTGCCTGCGTTGGCAGAGCCCCCTGAGCAGAGTCTGTCAAGAATCGCGCTGACGAGCGAGTGGCTTACGTGGGAAGAAGGCTAGTGGGGATGTTCATTAATGACAGGAGTGTTTCTCAATGATAAACCTTTGTGAAAGCTGGAGCGCCTGCCGGTTGCAGCCGGCGGAGGTGGGAAAGTGCACCTGCGTAGAGCAAAGAGCCACCGTGCGCTCTGGCAGCGTGTTAGCCTGCCTCAAGGCATCCCCGCCTGGGAATATGCTGAGAGCCAGCCTGAGCGTTACAGGGTTTTGAATTTTAAATCACCAATTCCCCAAGACACTCAGCCATACTGATGTGCAGAGCAGGGAGGCTTTCCCCAGGTGCACAGAATTGATGGATGGGGTAACTGGGGTTGACGACTAATGTGGGGACTTAGAAAAGAAAGCCTGAAAAGCTTTGAACTATCAATTGTCGCAGCAAGGTTTTGCAAGCATGGAGAGAGCAATTTCTGTCTTTCTCCACAGGACAGAATATTTCAGGATTCAGTCCTGACATCCCTTGAAATTAAAGAAGGCACCATAAAAACAAGCCTTTCTCTGGTGCCCACAAGTGCAAGGATATACCTCGTGTTATTAATTTAGACACTTATCACTTCTGCTTTTCTTTTGATTGTGTGATTAAGATTATACATGGGATTATAGGTGCTTTTTTATGCTATCAGTTGGAGCATCCCACCATTTGGAGGAATGTGAAATAACCTGACAAATGCATAAACGGGTAGTGATAAATACCTAAAACAATGCAGAGACTCCGCTTGTCCTGTCTCTGCCCTCTAGCTGGTGGGTATTTGAGGCTATTACTTGAGCCGTGAGGAAACTGCAGTGGGTGAATATGCTATATTCATCTGCTTTCACAAATGCCAGTAGGAAACCAGCAAGGGTGCTCTAGACCCTCTTCCTCTCTGCAAAAATGCCTCCCCCTTCACTTTAACCATAGACTTTGTTCCATGATAACCAGGGCTAGGTAGCTGGCATCTGAAGCCTTCAGAGGCAAAAGTCGAAACAGAACTAAGAAAAAGCTGGATGTCTAGAACTCCTTTTTTTGTTTTGTTTTATGAAATACATCATTAGAGACTTTAATCTCTTGTGCCAAGGAGGATGGAGGTGGGCTAAAGCAGTTGGATGTGTGTGGACGGTTGCTGTGTTGAAATGTTTGGGCCCGCTTCTGTCCTGCTGCTCCTGAAGCTGAGAAAGGGATTATCCTGATATGGCAGCTGATGCGGTCAGTTTCTGAGCTACTAACATAACCAACTTCCTCTATTTTTCATAACATGATATTAGATTTAATTTCTCCAGGCTAGCAGTTTCATCAGTGCTATATAACCGTTTACCTTTGCGCAGTCCCTCTGGGGCTCCTGACCTGGGCTCGGTACCAGGGGGCCCATTCCAGGACACAGGCATTGTTGTTTGAAACTGATAAAAATGATTGTGAAAGACAAGTTTCTGCAAGACAGACTTAGAGTGCATTAAATAAATATAAATTTTATTAAAAACACCCACATCTCAGCGTTATCAGGAATGATATAATAATAAACAGCTTTCAAATAACCTGCATTACATTACAATACTTACAGTATTTATAACCATCCTCAGATTTTTTTTATAGACATACCAACATTTCATGAAAATGAATGAAACTAAAGTAAAAAAAAAAAAAAAAAAAAGTAGAACATAAGCATAGAAAATGCACACAGAAGTTCATTACCTTAGTGTCAAACTGCTAAAGTTTCCTACACAAGTTAACCACTAGCTTTAGGAGTGAACTTTATACCACTGTGCGTCAATCAAGATGAAAAATTCATTCAAGTAAAGTTGACACCACTCAGAAGCATCTTCAAGTATGGCTATAGTCAACCTGATAATCCTATACAAGCAATCTGTCTGCTTTGTCATTCGTTCCAACTGAGGCAGGGTTCTGTACACCAAAAATTACAATTCGGGTATTTACAATACATAACTGATTCGCCAACTAAGCTTCCTGCTCTTGCTGCCAGCAGTTTGGCAAATGATGGTGCACGGCATATTAACCAAACATCCTCTATGGATTACATGAATAATATAGGATTAAAAAAAAAATCACCAGAAGATGAAGACTTGTAATGGTTTAATTAAATCTGATATATAGCCATCATTAAAATTTAAAAAAGGTGAAACTTTTGTTTCAATGCAGTGGGTAAAGTCACAGACTGAGAATTAAAAAACAAAATTGCCATAATAAATATTTGACCATTAAACCCAAAGGCCTCCTTTGATTCGCTTGAGTTAGGTTGTGATTCTGTTAGATAAAATTTCTTTCGACCAAACTTAATCTTACAGTATATTGCACAAGATATATCTGGGACATGGAGGTTTGCATGTTTAGGGAAGCCCTTGTACAGACTGTACCTTTCTATATTTTATTTTATTCATTACAGTATCCAAGAAGCCTTGTTTAGAGAGTGACTTGAAAAACTCTAGCAAACAGTCACTTGCCAAACCCCTGCCTTACATTTTTCCCTTTAATCAGCTCAGTGCATTCTACTTTCTTCTTGTTTATTCATTTGAAACAGGCAAAACATTCTAAATCTCTTAAACACTTTCATTACAATAAAAAGAGCTAACGAATTTACAAAATTAGTTTTAGTTACATCAATACATGTACAAGAAAAATTAGAGGAGGGATTCAAAAGAAAAGCATTAAATCCCTGAAAAAAACAAAACAGAAAACCCAAGAATAATATATTTAACCTACAACAGCTTTACATACACACAGGTGACACGTTGGCATAGGAGAACATGAGCTGAAATATCCCTGAATTTTTAGAACCAAAAAAAAAAAGTTGAAGTTCAAGTTATACTTGCTAAAATGTCAAGTATTGAGAGAGTTTTTTTGTTTTGTTTTTTTTTGTTTGTTTTTTTTTTCAAAGGCTATTGGGGGGGAAAAGATGGTATACAATATATAAACTTTCACACTCAGTTCAATATCCTATTGCCAAACTAGTGTTGAGGTATATGACAAGTAGGAACATCACTCAAACCTTTTAATGTATTTTTAGCTCACATTATGATATATTTGTAGCAGGCTGAGTAGCACCATGATGTGAATTCAGCTCAAAACCCAAATATATATAGATTTAATATTTTTACAGTACTAAAATACTAAAGCATTGCGTTAAAAAAAGTTTTGTTTACAATTTAATTTACTATACAACTCTCCTGCTTTTTTTTTTTAATAGAAATTAATGATTTAAAACCACCACAGCAAGCCAGCTGCCTATTTTTTTTTTCTATTTAATCAACGGAATCACACAGAACTAACCCTGTTTCATTCATCTTGTGTAGGCATCAGTCTGCTCAGTCTTCCTGGAAAAGAGGACACTTGCACCAAGAAATGACTTACACCACAATGTACATAATTATCAACACAAAAGCAATCTGCCATTCAATAGTTGAAGAGCATACAGATCTTTAAAAACAGCAGAAGCCCAAGCTAACTAGTTGTAATCTGTCACATGCTGCTAATTATTACCTGTGGTTAATATAAAATTCTTTCCTTAAAACTGTACACATTTGAGCAATGAACTTGTCATAATAATTGTAGAAAACAGTTTACAGTATAGCTTGTGAGATGAGCACCAGAAAAACGTGTTTTGTGTACTAAAGTATTCCCTTGTATCCAGTAAGCCCCATTTTTACCGTAACTGACTGTATTAAAAATGGATATGTAGCCCACTAGCAGATGCACGGCTAAAACAAAAGTATTTAAAAGCTTTTTTCTTTTAAAAAAATTATCTTTGCATTTTAAAATCAAAGTAAACTCTTTTTTTTTTTTTTTTAATGTCTTAGTACCTTAGCATTGTTCAAGTTGCCAAGCTTAGGTAGACAAAGTGCTTTTGAAACACTATTTAAAAAAAAATATCTCTATATATATTTTATTGTCCTTTTCTAGGACTTGACTGGATGAGCAAAATCCAGAGGTCTTTGTAATTCCCATATGTTAAAAAGTAAGCTTATTTTAACATCAGGTAAATTCAATACATACATGAATGAAAAGGTCCTCCCTGTTGTTGAAGAACATTTGAGTACATCATTGACATTTTAACTGTTATAAAGGCATTAACTGTTCAACTGTTAAAATAAAGACACCATTCTCTTAGATAGCACCATGTTTTAGAATATCCAAACAAATTCAGTGTTTTGCTGTCTATTCATTATGTTTTATACGCATCTACTTTGTTAAATAAAATCAAAGAGACTATTAAGATTACAGTAAAAACTGCATGTTAAAAAGCCATAATTCCAGTATTTCAGTACATCGTAGATTCAGCACCAGATGTTATTTTAAGATTCCTGCGGTTGTAATACTACAGTATTATTTTTTAGGGTTTTTTTTTTTGCTCCTGTTCCATGACTATGCAAACTTGATGACATTAAAAGTGGTCACAGATGTGCAAAACTGTAAGAAAAAAAAATTCCATTTGCAGATTATCTCTTTCAGTAATGGAGCCAGTGTTTTCAAATGTAAATTGTGAAACACTTTTTTGTTTTGTTTTTGCATAGGATGCTTTGGTCTTGTTTCCTACATGCCATCTGTGACCACTTAAAAAAATCAGTGGAAAATAAGTGCGCTAGTAAGATTACCTCTTTTTGCTGGTGTGCTGAGGCTTTTCCCACTGATGAGTTTCATGAAAACACTGTTTCCTTCCCCACCCTTATCTTCGCCCAAACCTAAACAAGAACTACTCTACTGCCATGTTGTTTTTTCAGATGAGGTAACCGACAAAGATGTGATGTTAGATATATCTGTTGTAAGGCCCTGTAACCCGTGTAAAGGCATATGGAGATGTAGTTACTGTGGAGTCTGTGGTGACCGACAGTGTCCGTTGCGCGAGAGACTTGATGAAGCGCACGTACGTTGGTTCTGAGGGTTCGTGAGGTTCAGCAGGCTCTCGCTTTGCTTTTTTGCCGTAAGATTTCTGAGGCACGTAGTCTGGACCGTACTTTTCACATTCCTCTTCTTTCTCTCTTGCCTTCTCAGCCATCTTTGCTTCCCACAGAGCCAGACCGTGTTTTGGCTCATTCATGCTCTTGTGCTGGTAAAAGACAAGGGATATTCTGGTGGGATGGTTCCTGTTGGGGTTTTTTAGGGGGGTTGTTGCATGGAGCTCACGTTTTGCACACTCTATGAGAATTGACCCATGAGATGGAGCAACTGCCACTCCTCCAATTTCTGGATCCAGAAAGCTCTGCTCACTATCTGACCAGACTTCATCAGGATCCTCTGCTTTTTCTGGATTCAGCACATCAGTTTTATCTAAACCACTTTGGGGAGTAGTCCTATCATGGTTTTGACCTGGAAGCATGTTAGACAGACCATTAGCTGTGTGTGAAATCATTTCACTATCCTTATTTTGGAGATGCAGCGAATTAGGAGCACCACTAAATATACTTGGAGTAGAATGGTAGTCATGTGCTAAATGCGGAGGGGGTTGCACATGGTGATGTTCACTGTTTTTAGTCATGGAGGCATAGTCCATGCTTGGATTACTCAGATTAGATTTTAACCTTGAGGCAACCTCCATAAAATGGCCATCAGCCTCATGGGTGGAGTAAGAGGAAAAAGACCCTACGTGATGTACATTTGGTCTAATGGTGCAATTACTGAAGGAGTCTACCTGCATATTTTGGTTTCCATAATTCAAGTACTTGGGATCAAAACTCTGGTTATTCCCAAACCTATGCTGGTATAATGTTTGAATGGGTGGTAGACTTAGTTTAGACATAGGGTCTTGGCTCTGACACCTATACAAGTCCATGTGCTGATGCTGGGAAGAGTAGGAGCCCAAGTAAGAGGGGCAGTTGTCCACAGGTACGTTTCCATTGCATTGGTAGGGTGGATATTGGTTATTTTGACTTAGTGATCCTGAATAAGGGTTCATGGGATTGGAAGAATTCAAATAAGACCCTGCAGGCTGTGATGAGGTTGTATAGAGGTTCATGGGACTGGACCCTCCATAAAGATCTGAAGTGTACGAAGAGCTTGGGTAAGCATTGGCTGGGTTAGGCAACCTCGCATAAAGATTTGCAGAACCTGAACCCGAGTAAGAGTTAACAGGATTTGACTGAGGGTGGTTAGGGAGAGTGCGCTGTGGGTGCTGCTGCTGCTGTTGTGTGGCCGGTCCTGAAAGACGTAAAAGATCTGTAGATAAAAAAAAGAAATAAACAAACAAGCTTTCTTTTTTTTTCTTTTTTCTTTTTTTTTTTTAACATGCATGCTTTCTGTTATAGCGAGTCTTCATGATAAGCATCTATGAAATTTCTAAGAAAAGTATATCTTATGATTTGTTAACAGAGGTTCCCTTTCTAGTATCTCAGACACCATCCTTTCAGAAGCTGAATAAATACTACAGCTACTCTTCCTTTAGGGCATGCATCCAGGGAGATCAGATGCTAGCGGCCATGAGGAAAAGAGGGCAATGCAATCTGCTCAGTCACATGCACTTAATCCAAAGAGTTGAATTGTCATTTAAGTAGCCCATGAAATGGAGCATCAAAGTGCACCGAAATAGCCATGTATAACATAACTGTCTTTCACCAAGAATAAATAACTCTTGAACATCCATCTTAATAGATCCGTCTCAAAAAAGTGTCTCTAGCTTTATGTAAAAACCAACAGTGACATTCACTGATGGAGATAACAGTTCAGTAACAATTGAGAATAACTGAAAACATAGAAAAGAGAAAAACTATCGTTCATTGAAGTGAAATGGCACAGTTTAATGGTTAGAACCCAAGACTGCATCACAGGAAGACTGACTTCCATTCGTGGGTATTTCAGTGACCTTTTGGGTGGCCTTGGGGGAATCACTTTATTCCTCTCTGACAAAGTTTCTGTAACAATAAAATAGTCATGATGAGCTCCTATGCCCAGGACTCTAAGATCTATTGATGAACACTGCCAGGGATTAAATGGATTTTTAAACTTTTACTCCACTGAGGAAGAATCTGCTTTGCTTTTGGTCTTGAAGCGGAAAATATAAATAGTCATAAAGAGGCTAGGTTTGAATCCCCTCAAATATTCAGGTTCTCTGCAACAGCAGCATCCAATGAGTGATATGTAGGTCACTTTTTTGGAAGCAGCATCACAGAGTTTTCTTCATGGCTTCTGGCACCGTTAGCCAGTTAAAGATACCTAACAATGCACTGCACGGCAAGCGTGATTTGCAAAAGCACATGACTTCTACAGATGTTAACTATCCAACAGCGAAAGACTTGTCACTACAGCATCTCCTTTTTGCTTCCACAGAGTGGACCACAATTTGGCACTCTAGTATTTATAAATGTCCAATATCCACATTTACATTCAAGAATCCTCCTTGCTTTTTACTTGAAAATGTGCTTGTGTTGAGAATAATGTTTTTATTCGAGACTCATTATAAATGACCCTAATTTCTAGGAAGCTTACCACTATTGATAAAGATCCTGATCAGATTTATGTGCTTACCTGCTAGCTGCTTTGCATGACCTGCTGCCTCTGAATTGCCTTGCTTGTTGCGTGCTGCAGCAGCCTTCTCTCTTTCAGCTTTGCTAGACCCATTCTCCAAGGAGGAGAGCTTTTCTGCTGCTGCTTTCTTTGCTTCTAGCTTCCTTTGCCGACAGGTCTTAACAGGCTCTGCTAACATCCTTACTTTCCGGCGAAAGGAGGTAAGGACCTGGATGCTGCCATTCCTCTTTTTCTCCTCCTGGCCTTCAGCACTTCCGAACTCATCTACATCAGAGACTTTGTATAACGGGAGCACGTGCAGCTGCTCATCTTCTGGTGTTTGGCCAATTTCACGATTGTCTTCTCTAGTTAGTGTGCAAACCTGTCAAAAGGGCGGGTTAGCGTAACTCTCTCAAACCCGCTTGAGAAGCAGAGACCTGAAATGCTAGCCTGCGCGTTTCACCTCGCGCTCGCACTGTCAGTGTCAGCAGCTGACGAGTTATTTGTAAACATTAAGTTCTGTGCAATTTATGCATACCACAACAAGCCTGCAATCTCATTTCTTCCATTACGCTGTTTGACAGTGTTCATGTAAATACAATATAATATATATATTTGTTTCTTTTATTTGTGCTGAAACTGCAGTATGGTTACGTATTGCATACAGTGAAATGAACTGTGGTTGATGGCACTGTGGCCAGAGAGCTAGGACAGCAGAAACTGGGACTTTGTACTCAACCAAAGTGTGTGGTGGTGTGGGGTTTTTTTTGTTTGTTTTTTTGTTTGTTTTTTTGTTTTGTTTTGGGGTTTTTTTTGCTATAATACATTAGCTAGCTACCTATTGGAAATGGTGGGGAATATAAAATACTGCCATTGTATTTCACACCCTCTTATGGTGTGAGGTTCCAGGAGCTTGCAAAGGGGCAAGTCATTTTAATGTTAATACTTGAACACTGCATAAAGGCTTAAGGAAGTTATTGTTGCATCATGCAGCAGGCTTATTATGTTAGCTCCAGCCAAAACAGGTATTGGGAGTATCTCAGTGGAAAAAGAGGCTGATACAGGCATATTTTATAGCAAAGTTATTGCATCGGTCTTAGGAAGGAAGCTTAGTTAGAAATACATATTTTGTTGTTGGTGGTTGACTTGTTAATAAAGTCAGACCCTGGAAACAGGAAAAACTTGGTTGATCTTAAAGTGGCTACTCTCTTTAGTCACAAAAAGAACTGCACTGTGTACAGGAATCAAGACAGTCATGTCCAATTACAATGATTATTCAAAATTGAAGATGATTCTTTCCCATGTTTACCCCAACTGTATTGTCACAGAGAAAGTATGCAGGGAACAGAAGTAATCTACTGTACACTGAAAAGCAGACAGTTTTTGTGATATTTTCTACAGAACCTGTGCTGTAAAATGCTCGAGTTCAGAATGGAAGAGAGTAAAGTGGGTGAACAATAAAAACGATGGCAAGGCTTGCAGACTTTCTGCTCATCCCAACCAGGAATGAAACCCCAACTTTCAAAAATCTCTTCAAAAGAAAATTATGGAAAGAAGCCATTTGTTTCCATTTTTATTTTATTAGAAGATATAATCCAAAATAGTTAGAAAAAATTATTTCAAGAGGACAAATGTAAAACATTTCGTTCCAGAAATGTTGAAACAGGCACTTTGGCCCTGCTGGAACCTTCCTTCCATTGTCTCTCCAGTGTCTTTCTTTTACCAGTTCTATATTAAACCTTTCTTTAATCCATTATAAGTCTCACTCATTTGAATGAACAATTGTGTAGGGGGTAATAAGCTAGTTCAATTACTGCTTAATGTTTCTTTTTCTTTTAGCAATCTGCATTATATAATTATAAATTTAAACAGGCTGAAGATAATGAATTAAATATACGAAATTACAGCTGAAATAAGGAGGCTGTATGCATCACTGACTTACCAGTGTACTCCCATTCTGCATATTGTGCAAGTCTCTGTGAGCATGAGCGCAAAAATCCAGGCAGGCAGTGACCCCTGAGAATGGGCGACCTTCTTTTAAACCCAGGCGACACTCTGGTGCTCTGTGTTCATACTCGATCTGGAAACAGATCACAGGCATCACTGGGGAACTTACCTGTACATACTCCGTTACATGGAATTAGCACTAAATACTCTGTCTTTATAACGTACAAGGCTCTTAGCATCTTGGAGGTAGTAACATAGAGATCTTAAAGGCAAATAAAATCAAGCTATTATTTTATAGCAGTTTCTTATTCGTACTTCATTGCTTGCTGCTTTTTTCCCTGTTACCTTCTGTCACTGCCATGATTGTGAAATTAGCCAATAATACTTTTTCTTACATATTACTTTTGATTCTCTGCCAATAGTTTGTGTTTTTACACGACAAATAGAGTGCACAGTTTCAGTGTCTGGCACAGGAAGAGTGGTATGTTTGTGTAGACTGGAGAAATACCAAGTTATTAAGAGAAAATGACTTTAGAAAACTGACTTCAGAATGACTTCATAAAAAATAATTTGCTTTTTGATTTGTAATATTTTGGCATACTAGAAGTATATTTCATTAGCTTCAGTTCAACACTAACCCCTGACCAAAAAGAGAGAATTAAGCCCAGACTGTATTTTCTATACGTATACTTACCATTAAGGAGCTTTACAAAAAGTTTATAATGAAACAATAAACCTTACACAAAAGGTATACCAAGCCTCACACAAACTATGGTTTCATATTTTATTTAGAAAATGAAAATTAAACCAAATTTATAAAATGCTTTGCTGAATTGCTGAACTTTTCTAGTTCTAGTAGTTCTACATTCTAGAATGTAGAAAACCAACAACAGATGACTACACTTAATGGAATTTTTTAAAAGTTAATGTGAAATTAGAAGTTTTGCCAAGTTTTTATCCAAGTTCACTAATAAGATGTCTAGCATGCTCTCTAATTTTTATTTTTTAAAATCGGAATATCTACTTATTGCTATATTTATTATCACTGGAATCTAAACATAAAAGCAAAACAAAACTTGAAATATAAACTTTGAAATTAAAAGAATGGTTTGAAATATTATAATTTGGTTTAGATATAAAGGCTCTGATTAAAATGTATTAGTGCAAATTTTCTGAGATGTTCTGTTGGGTCCAACTGTGGAAAAAAAAACAAAAGCCCAGAGACTTTCTAATTCTGGATTATGATCCAGCAGCAATCCAGATTTGGGTTAGAACAAATCTGTGAATTTGCATTTCTTTTCAGGATTCAAAGGGGTATTGGTTTTAGGGCTGCTTCTTTTTATAACTTTTTACTGCCACCAGAGAAATTGGCCCTGATCATCTCTCTTTAAAGCCACTGGCAGTAGCTTGATCAGGCTTTCCCCACAAAAATAAGGTTTGCATGAAATTCCTGAAATAGGCAATCTATAGGCATGATTTATTATATAAGGTAAAAACTGAAACTTGTAAAAGCATGTACTATCAACAAGTGTCAGGCAGGACCCTGTCTTACATGGAGAAAAGTTCTTTAGAGAATTTTGTGGGGAAAGAAAAACAGCCCAAGCAAAGAAGCGTTTTATTGTTCACCACCCCCTCATTTTTTCTTCTTCCTCTTCCTTTCTTCTCTTGCAGAACGTGTCTCAGATACTTGGAGAGATAACTACAGCTAGTGGGCACATAGCCACTATTTCCTCCATAATGAGTCTCCAAACATTATCTGATCAAGTAAGTGAAATCAGGTGAGTCTGTACTGAACCTGCTTACTCTGCCTGGTTGCTACTAAATATGCAGTAAAAGAGCAGATTTTACCACAAATAAAACCAAAATGGACAGTCTTATATTACAGTTTACTGTTTCTATTACAGTCCAAAATCTGTCTTGTTCTGACGACTGCTACAGCAGTGAGTGTTTTCACGGGTTGTTTAAACATAGTGTTGTCAATAGGAAAGCAAGAAGACGTCATAGTTTGCTGTGATACTGATAGAGTTTGGAGACTATAAGCTTTGTGAATATTTGCAAGGGTTGTGAGCCTCAGCAAAGACAAAGGAGAAGATGAGTTAAGCATTTGCAGGGGGCACGGTATCAAATTTTGATGCAAATATCTGAAAGACGTTTGGTAAAGGAGTGGAAGTGAGAGACAGCCACAACTGGGGAACCTCATACGGCTTTGAATGTGCCAACGTCTGTGAACACTGCCTGACCGAAAATATGCATGTGCTATCCCCTAGTGCAAGAGCGCTGGTGCAGGCACTTGTGTGCATGTGTGTGCTTAAATAAGAAGCTCCATTTTAAAAGCATGTCTATAATGGCTACTTTGGTGAAAGCTAAATTAAATACGAAGCCTCATTTTAAAAGCATGTCTATAATGGCTACTTTGGTGAAAGCTAAATTAATTTGCCACTTGAGCAGAACTGAAACTGTGGTTTCAGGACTCAAGTACATGAATATAATACACTGCCTCCTGACACTGTTAGCAGTCTCGCACCATCTTTGTGGCTATTTCGGTAGTTTGGCTCATGAATCATGCTAAATCCAGACACTTTGTAAATCCAGACACTTTGCATTGTAGAGCGTGAAGCAGAACTTTGTTGTCTTTAGGTAGGTACAGAGATCAGTTTTCTTTAGTGGACCATATTCTTCTGGTTTTACTTTTGAAGGCATTTAAACTGAAATTAAGGATTTTGTTTGTTTCCATTTGGCTTTAGCCCAATGTCAAAGTAATGCTGGCACAAAATATATGTAATGGTTTGACCAAAGGATGAAGCATTAACAAAGCATGGTAAAAATCCAGTTATTTGCATGACTGCTCTAGCTCCTTTTTTCCCCAGCATACCTGGTTATTATATGCATCAGGTGCAAGCTTCTTGTAGGTGGGTGCCATCAGGGTGGATAGATTCTGCAAATTGGATTCTAGTTTTTCTTCCTGTTAGCAGATGAAATAGAGTTCAATGACATGTCTATGCATGGGATCTAACAAGTTAGGGTCTGTTATAGTTCATAGATAGTTGTGTAAAGGTCTACATCATTGTCATTCCTGTTTAGACGACAACTACTGTCAATCTTCTTTTAATTATGCTTATCTCCACAAAACTGTGATCCCTGTGGGAGGACATAACATACCATAACCTCAATTTGATTTGTATTTAAAAAAAAATCAGGGTATCTTCGACATGGAGATATTTTAGATACAAGCATGATGACCCTCATTATTTTCCCTATTGGAGTTTTGGGAAAATAATGCTTCTTTTTAGAAAACTCAAGAGAAATAATATGAGAATGCTCTATCAGGTTAATCTGACTAATTTAAGGGTTTTCCATACTGAGATAATAACACTTCAATACATTTAAATTATCTTTTCATGCAGCAAATTACAATTACTGGAATACTTCAGACATTTCAAAGTACCCAGTCCTTAAGCAATCAAGAACTGTGGACATGTCTAGTAGTCAGTGATGTGGAGGTAGGAACGACCACTTTTCTTTTTCCTTTAAGAAGGAGAGGTACACACTTTCAAAGTGAAAGGCTCTTAAAAAAAAGAATTCCAATAATCTACTCCAAAGCTGTTCCCGATCATTTTGGGATGAAAATCCCGTATTCAAAACCTCCCTTAAATAAAAAATAAGGGCCTCACTTCAAGCATAAAAAACAGAGGCGTAAAGGAGTGTTGCACTTGCTTTTAGAAGTTTGTATATGTCAGTGAAGGTGTGAAGAGCTGTTAAAAAGCTGTGGGCTTGGGGGAGCCACATGTTTGGAACATTGCAATTCTGTAAATTCTTCTCCTGGTAAAACTTTGAGTTTGTGGGAATCCAAAATGACATTATAAAATGGTCAGAAATATCTTGTTGTGACCTTGTGGCTGCTGCGAAAACCTGGAGCTTTTGTATGGCATGTAGGTTACAATTTGTGTTACTTCTAGTTTTTCTTGGCGAGGGTCCTACTCGTGTTGCCTCTGTTGTGTGTTAACCAGCCCCTGATCTGGATGTGTGCTTTTGCTGCCCCCTGACTTTGTGTGGGGACAAGACTGGAGGGTAAAACCATTTTCCCTGCCCAGTTCTGGCTTCCATGGGGAGTAAATCCCTTCCATGCAGGCTCGGAGGGTGCCCTGGTAGGTTCAGGCCAGATTTCCAGCCCCAGAAAATCTGGGGGGCTTAGGACTGCAGGGTATGATGAAGAGGGCTTTCTGCCACAACATGATTGAAGGAGAGCAATTTTATAGTTCTTGGAGAGGGAAAGAGGCAGCAGGGAGGAAAAAATACATGTTAATGATGCTATTCTCAGCACAGTCCATAGGATGCAAACATGCCCAGCTCTCTGAGCTTGTAAAAGAAATGCTTGGGTTTGTTTAAGATGCCAGAACACATTGAAAGCTGTGGACCTATGCAACAGTACACAAGCAGCAGTCTTGGGACTAAATTTGCATATGCATGCTAAAAACAGACCAGGCTATTAGACCTTCCCAGGCACGTGAATAGCTGGAGGTGTCCAGGACTCACTGCAACCAAAACTTCAAAGACATCATGTGCCCAAGCTAAAATCAACGTTGTTTTACACTGACTTGTTTTAAACTGTTGCCAGTTTGCTGTAATACAGAGCCCAGTCCGGAAACTATCGGTGAGGCAGGACTGTATGTAGAATGAGTCTCCCTATCCTCTTATTCTTATTGTAATGTCAGAGTTGCCTCACAATTGTCTCCATGAAGTCTACTCGGATTCCCAGTTGCAATCTTATATGCCTTCAGTTGGTAACCCTTCCACTATGTCACTGGGGAATGCCCGATTGCAGGCCTAATACAGCCACAATTATTCAGGCCGTTCCCTTTCCTCTAATTGTGAAAGCCTGCAAACATGGTTTCAAGTTTCAGGGCTTTAACCAGCTGTCAGAATTTGGACAGTCAATTCAGCTGGCTCAGTGACTGGAATCAATCAGTCTTGACTGGCAGTTATTTAAGTACCCTACACGTACGCAGTTCTAGCAGGGTTCTGGCCCCTGGATTCTTGTAGTGTATCTCTATTTGCAGAGTGACAGAAAACATTTCATCGCAAACGAGGCATGTTTCATTTCAAAAATGGGCACCAACCTCTTTTGGGTCATCCCCCATCAGCTTAAACTTTCTTGGAATCTTGCTTCTGGCGAACTTACAACCATTGTAGTACATGCTCCAGGAGCAACCGAAGGAAAATGAAGCACCACAAGTTTCAGGGTCCAGCCCTTGACATGCACAAGTCCGTCTGAAGAATAAGAGAATACAGCTATTAGCAGCAGGCGAGTCGGCCTGTAGCGCTCCGAGTGGGCGTCAGCATTCTGCCAATGCTGTGGGGAATCACTGGTCTCGGATCTTCTTCTGTCAGTAAATAATGAAGAAATGAAAGAGGGAGTTGCATGTCTTATAACAGATGAATTTATCGGAATGATCATGTCATGGTTGCAAAGCAAGGACTATGGGTTTCCTATACTTCTGTGAGAAACCTGGCTTGGCTCAAAAGAGGGTATGTTTAGGTAGGTGGTACCTAATTAGGTAGTGATATTAGTGGTACTTGAAAAGTCTCTGCGGATGGCACTGCAAGTATGTGCAGCTCTCTGGCAGGGGTTATGCAGTAATTCCTGAAATAAGACTGTACCCATGAATCCAAAGGAAGTAACACACAGTCGTTACTAAGCCAGTTTTGGTCTAAATGTTCTTCACCATCAGCAAATCATGGGAAAAAGATACAGGGCGATTTCTTTAGATGCAAGCTAGCTTCCGTAGAAGCTAGAAAAGGCCTCCAGTGTGATTTAGTGCATCTAGCTTTTATGACAAGGCAGAGGTATCTGCTGTCCTAGGCCCAGCTGAGATACCGTGTTTTAAATATACTGCGATGCTTCGTAACTCTGGGAAGATGTTTTCCCTTATTCTCAAGGATGCTTACTTTGCTTTTTTTTTTTTTTTTGTGGGTTTTCAAACTGTCTGAAATAGATAGCTTGAAAGGTACGTCTATTTCATGGGCAGAGAGCGAGTGGAGATGCCAGACCCGGGGCTGAAGGTGCGGCTGTAAGTTTGCCGAGTGTCCCCTTTGTTTCACTTACTCTTCATTCAGGGCGCACCGCCGGTTCGTGAGCGTGCCGTACTTTCTCAGGGTGTCAGTGAGCTCGGAATACAGCTTGTCGGCCAGGCTGGTCGGGATCCCCTCCCAGACCAGGATGAGGATCACGATCACTGCTGTCTCACACGTGTGGCCCGCTCGCTCGCGCACCAAGCAGAGTAGCTTTTCCTCCTGACTGCTTCTGCGGACTACCTGCATGCACAGCAACACACACCCCCAGAGCCCCAACACAAACAGTGTGTTTCTTAATGTGAAGAGCAAGAGAGTAGGAAACCTCAGCATTATTGTGTGTGGAGCGGGGTAGTTACTTCTACTTCTGTCTTCCTCTTTATATCTGGCAGTGCAGATTGTTGTTTCCATTCAGTGATATGGGCTGGGGCCACCTTTCTGTTTAATGAAGCAAGGACAGGCTCTGAGAGGCGTATCCTGACTGATGACGGAAAGCCATGGTGGTGGAAACTAGCTTGGTAGAAGCATCCCCCATGCTCGGATTCAGCAGAAACATTCTCCTGAATCTACTTTATGGTACAACTGGCCCACTTTGATTAGGGGCAAGAGGAAACAAGTGGTGAGATGCTTACCTCCGCAGAGCTGACATCTGCACTGAGGGCAGGAGTCAGGAAGGGAGCTAGGGGAGGGGGCTAAATAACTTGGCATGGGCGCTCTCTCCCTTTTCCTCCTGAAGTTAAGCAGCGAAACTTGTGATTAGCCTCCCAATTCTGTGATCTTGCCCGCCCTTACTATATACAGACATTGCAGCAATGACAACAAAGCAGTAAATACTGTTCAAATAAAAAGGGTGTCCTTGCTTCTCCGTGCCTGTGCTACTGTGGGTATTTCTGAAAGAAGGTGCAGTCTGGCAGGCGTGAAGACTGTAATTATGTATCAGTTTTTCCTCATCCTGTGTTTCCCCAACCCACCCAAACTACTCGGTAATGTTTGTGCCAAAGCAAGGCAGTGTTTGCTCAGAGGGTGTACTAACGCCTCTCTCCAACTGGGAGTGCATTTTAAAAACATCACAGTGGTGCACTTGCAGGGCTTATTTCTAAACTAAAATTAAACAGGAAGGAGAACGTGTGATGTTGTGAATCTTAAATCTAAGTGAAAATGCTTTCCTTCTCTGGTTTTGATACCTTTAGGCCAAACTTGATCCCTGCTGATCTCCAGGCAACTCAAGTAAAGGGAGCGTGAGCAGTGGTGGGAGTGGGCTATGGGCTTTCTGCTCAGCTGTTTTAAGTTCTTTAGCATCAACTAAAACAACGACACGTCATTGCCATCTGCTTACGTGGACGATCATACTGAGCTAGACTGGTGTTAAGGTTTGTGGATATCACTTACCCATTTAGCAATAGGGCATCCTTGGGAACTTTTGCCTTCTTTCCCAGTGTAGACAACCCTCTCAATCCTTATAGCTTTACCCTTCTGTCCAAATCTTAAACAGACAAAAATATGTACAATAAGCAGATTCCTTTGGTTCTGCATGAACACTTAAAAGTTGGAGCACATTTGAGCCTTATCTTAAAATACACGCTATTAATTACAGACAGGGAGGGATATGTAATACAATTTATCTTGCTGATTTTATTATGGTGGTGGATTGATGTGTTGAAATAGGCAAATGTCTTTAATACATCATAGATGAGTAAAATTTGTCCATATTGTGTTAATATTCCTTTTAACTGTTTTTGTAGAGAATTTTTTACAGCTGGCATTTTGAAAAGTGGACTTGAAGTCTATTTCTGGGAAAAATTTATATTTTTCTTTAATTTCTGGGTTAAATTTAAAGTTATTACTCTGCAACATAAATAATTAAGTTGTCACGGAATGGCTGGCATGCAGTAGTCGCTTTATTAATTTTCTGTGCTTGTGCCTCTGTGCTTGATGTGGTGTGAATCAGTTAAGTCATGACTGATTTGCTTTGTATCTGTTTCCTTTATCATCCATTTAAAAATTGTGATTTCCTTACTTCTGCCTCACTCCTATACTGAATTAGGATCACAAGATGCCCTCAAATGATGCCACTGGTGTGTGTCTGTTGAGACTAAGGCAGGCAAGCTTAGTTCTTGCTGAAGCGTCAAGGTGATGCTTCAGTCAAGGTGAGTATGCACTCACGGCAGAATCTAGCCCAAAATGCAAGCAGTGCTATTACCCAGGGCAAACGGGATCACCTTTCTGTGTCCTCTGATGTGCCAATCGGAAATATGCGATACATGCTAAGTGAAGCATTTGACTCAGTAAGAGAAGCGTCAGACCGGTTAGGCCATTTCCAAGCACGTTCTCCCCAAGCCTTGCCCAGCGGCCGCTGAGGCCGGGGTGCCCCTCTGCAGGGCGCGAGCGCGCCCCAGTGCTGGGGGGGCTACGCATTAAACCTCTGCGATATAAACCTCAGTGTCTGCAGTCGTACGCTTCCAGCGACGGAGCTGACTGGGCTGCGTTTCAGAGCCTCGGCAAACTCTACTTCAGCGACATTTCTCAAATTCTGCTGCTCTCAGTGGTGTTACGTTATTTAAAATAATCAAGTGTATGGACTAAATCATAGTCTCCGTGTTCTTTGCCCATTACCTATATAGCATTTGACAATATTCACTCATGTAGCACAGACATCTAATGCTGCTTTGAGAACTTTTGACCTTTTATCCCTCTTTTGGTGCACTAAAATCTTAGTGACATGTTCAAGAACTAATATTTGTATTTAAACTTCTGTCCTTTAAAGGAAATGAAAAATGCTTATTCTTAGATGTGATCTCATTGTGAAATTTCAGTGTCACAGGAAATTATACAAACAAAATAGAGTTGTACAACATATGTTCTGCAGGCAACTGTTAAGTCACTTTTTCCTACTTAGTCTAGCATGTTAATATACCTTTGTTTCTTTAATTAACCACATAGAAATGTTTTTCAATCTTAATATTTTCTATCAGCTTGCTAATCTGGATTGCAGCACAACTGTTTGTATGCCACCATAGAAATATGTTGTACATTACACACTGAAAATTAAATGGACTTTGTCTCAAGTCTTTTCAACTGTCACAAAGGAATTTGCGCCTGATGTTTGTCACGCTTGCTTTCAGAGCAACGCTGACTGGCTTTACAATCTGAGCAAAATTCACGGAGTGCAAAGTAGGGATTGGGAGAAGGAAAAGTTAAAATGTAGGCATCCACCACAGATTCTGCAAGAAATTTGTTCTAGCATAGCTAAAATATCAACTGCAAGTAGGAATTCAAATTCTGGTTTGTTTGGCAGTGGTAATACCTTAAAAATCAAGCCACATTCATGGGAAGCTAGTTTAAAAGCGCTTAAATTTTTACTAATGTCACCAACTGCTTGAGAGCAAGCACCCATGTGCTTGAGAGTATCTTTATAGCTAAGTGCTTTTTTCACTTAGGGATGCAAAATTAACCAATAAGAAACAGCTCTGGAGTTTTTTAATCATGGAATCACACAGTTCATACTATATGAGCAATTGTAAACTAGCTGTTGTTCAATTAGCTTCTCTTATACTCTGCTGAGCCTGGCTGAGTATATGCATGTTACCGATAATCTCTCAGGATTTCCTTCTGCCAACATAAAATGAAAATAAATGCCAAAAAAAAAAGTGAGGTCAATATTAAGGATGAAAAACCACACTCTAAAGTCAAGAAATGAAAACAGTTTCATCTCTAATAATTGACAGCATGACATGAATGACTTTCCTGGGTTTTTTTTTATTATTTGTAAATATGAAAGAATAAATTAGTCACTTCAAGCTCTGGAAATAAGAAATTGTAGCAAGCTTCTCAGGAGGGTCAGTGCTCACTCCCCCTGCACAGGAAGAAGCAGCTTTATGTAGCTTGCATGCATCTGAGCCACTCACAAAGCTGCAAACAAGTATCATTGCTGGGGCAAGCCCTGCACAGGAGTCGCAGGGAAGGAATTGCTAAGAAAGCAGAGACAGGACCTTTGGACTAACCACCGAGAGTTAATCCGAAGGGCTTCAAATGCCCTCAGTGGTCCATGGTCGCGCAGTGATGAGTGCAGGCCAGCAGACCCTGCTGAGAAACAGCGCTACTTAGCTCAGACACAGCACTGCAGTGACACCTCTTTGCCCTTGGTTCTGCAGCTACCTTGAGCTTCTTCACAATTCTGGCAGTCCAGATTTTTAAGGTATTAACAAATCAAATTCCCGTTTGTCTGTGACTTACTGGGGAGATTTTTGTTTGCTTGTTGTTCAGAGGGGAACTGAATTCCCGGATACCTCTAAAAATCTGGCCGCTAGTGTCTATGCATGCCAAAAGCTACAAGTAAAGCAGAATTCACAGTGCAGGAGACACTTCTGTGCGATGGAGTTCTTAATTTAAATACCTTTGGAATGATGGTGGGTTTTGCACTTAGACATTTTTCTAAATGGCACAGATTAGGTGTCCATTCTGTGTCATTCCAAAATCACTTGTTTGCTTGGATTTGATGTAATAAATATATCACAGGATGCAACATGATATGGGAATTCTCCTCACTCACTGAAGATAAGGCTGTTTATGTGGAATACTCTGTGGAAACGGGATGTGTTGTCAGAAAGCTACTTCTCAATTCTTGGGCTGAAGTCCTATCCAATAACTTTGTAGTCCTCTGGAAGTGACTGAGTTAGACTTCTCTCTTTAGAGATGTACTGTATGTTTAATAACGGTGTGGGGGGGAAGGTAATACTGGAGTTTGGTATTCTGCTCTCCAGCTTCCTCCTACCTTGGCATTCCCCTACCCAGAGGGAACACCAGGTCCATGCCTGCTTTCACAGCCATTGCCAGCAGTCTTGCTTGGCAGGCTGGTGAATACTTGTTCCTGCTTGGGTTTGCTGGCATCTGTCTCAAAGTGCGCAGCCTGTGCCAGCCAGCAGACTATTAGCCCTGTCAAATATTGTGACTCTCTGGTGAATAGCACAGTGCGTCATGTTGGCAACACTGGAGGAGCTAAGCCTACAAGTAATTACTTGATTTGCAATTGTTTATTTCTTTATGTGCAAAAGCTGGAAAAATTCTGACATCCACAAAAGGATAAACGTTAATCTGCCCTGTGCCTTTGCACTAATTACCTTTCTTCCATGATTTCTCTAATAGCTGCCACATTAGGACCGGCTCCTAGATGGGTATAGAAAGGACCTTCATCTTTTTCAATAATTTGCTCTGTTTAAAACAAAATAAAGGTTATTACTTTGAAGCTTAATTCTTTAATGTAAAAAGTCACATTGCAAAGCTTATATCTAGCTAATTGGAATAGTGCTGTATTGGTCCAGGGGGCAGAGTTTTCAAATGCTTATGTCCAAAGTATGCCCATGCAATTTGTACAAAACATGCAAAGCACGTGGCTAATTCTGCAAATAGCTGTGATACAGACTGTGTGCCTTTTGCTAGCACAAGTAGTTGTTTCACATCTGAGGCTTTACACTGAAATTCAAAAGGCATTTTCCAGTTATCACTGAACAATTGTTTCTCCTTCTCCCACTTCCTCCTCTCCCAGTATCTAGAAAGGAGGATAAATGGGATAACAATGGTAAATATTGACCTTAGTGAGCTGTACGGTACTTGTTTTTCAGCAGACGTGTTATAGTGTAGGAACCTACAGCTTGAGAAAGTGGCCATTAAGGTTGCATACAGAATTTCTGCCACTCACAAAAAGACTGTGTGAAATGAGAAAAGCAAGTTTGCTGAAAGAAATCCTGCACAAGGCTTAGCCAAAACACTTGTATGCTAAGAATGTTGTCTCAGTTCTCTGTGTGTAGGTAGGCCCATGTCAGCACTCACAACACACGCTACATGTTTGTTTTGATACCAGGAGGCAGGCTCCAGCAGCAAGTAAGAAACGGTTGGGCTCTGCTTGGGTTCAGTAGTGGGTAGTGGAAGGAGCTGACTTTATGCTTTTTGCAATGGTAACTCCAAAGGGTGAATGACGTGATGTTGCTCTCAATGCACGGCCTCTGGAAGCGGGGCGAAGGGGTAAACCTGAACATGTCAATGGGGAAATGGTTTAATTTAAATCTCCCTAAAAAAGAAGTATCAGTAGGAAAGAGCAACAAGCCATATCGATTACACCCATGGCACTGGGTTCTTCAAAGAGGACAGGAACCAGGTTTCATGCGCCATTATTTCCTAGAGGGTTTGCTAAAATGGATACTGAAGAATTAAAATGTAAGAGGAGAATACATTCTCTCTGTTTAGTTCCCAAGCGCTGTACTGGATGAAAAGACAGCAAGAAGAATGAAATAGTTGCTAGAAAAACTTGTGCCAATTACTTTGGAGAAATGGTCTTCAAAACCAAACCCAAACAACTGCAGAGTTTAAAAAGCTACATTTTGTAGTTTGTTTCTTATAAAGCAACCAGAAACAGCAAGGAGCTGGCTTCTAGTTTTATTATCTTCCTGGGAGTGTTGGAAATTTATTACCTCCTCTTTTTGCTCCCCTAGATCATCATTGATCTAGGCCCTGATCTAGATCACAGCCCAAACATCCAAAAAGGTCTGTTTTGCAGTTTCAATTTTCCTTTTTTAGTTGGTACGAAATGCCAAGCTTTTGGGGGCTATCAGTAAGTGAAACTACAGCAGAGATGATGATGCTGATGCTGAAGCATGCGTACCTTTTGCCTCAGCCTGACATAGCAGTGCAAAATTCATCCAGAAGCAGAGTCCAAAAGTGCCTGTTAGAGCTAACTGGCCAGATGCAACGTCAGTGCTGCAGGGCGGCTGGGGCTACGGGGCCGTGCCTGTTGCTGCGCGTCTCTTCCCCCTGCTCTGCTCTTCCAGCTTTTGGGGACCAGGCATGCTGTGATCAACAGTGAGGGTCCCCGCGCTGCTCTTTTGGTGCTGCTTCTGTAGTTCTCAAAGCAACCGTTGTTTTGCTTTGCTTTGCACGTGACAAGCGCGTGAAAGGAAGGAAAAACTTTTGCAGCAAGTCAGGAATCTGGCATCCCTTCTTTGCTTAGGCCTGACTGAGGCAAACTTCAGTAACTTCACTTTTGAATGAAAACTGGAGTAAGGATCTCAAGTTTTGGACCCAAGACATTTTATAAATGCTGTATCTGACCTTGGCTAACAAATTAGATTATGAAGTTGTGACCTACTTTTTATCAGGATGTTGTCATTATCTGTCTGCTGCTCAAGGAGAATGATATGAGATGATAAATTAGGTATTTTTATACCATCCATAAACATTCTGACTCAAAAAGCAGACAGATAATTGCTTTATGAAATATTGAGAAGGGCCTATTTGTAGTGTTGGATAAGTGTAGTAGGCATATGTGTATAAAGCTGCAGTTTTATAAGTCTTTACTAATTACTGTTCTGAAAAAACCTCCTCCAATAAAAACATCCAACTATCCCCCCGCGATCCCAGCTTGAAGGCTAATTTCCTTACTGTGAACTAGTATGTTTTAGTACATTTCTCAGCACTTACCAACACAGCTGCAAGATGGGAAATCATACTGGGTTTTGGCAGGTGTGTCCAATAAATTTTTTACAGGAGTATCCAATAACTTGGAAGGTGAGTCTAAAAAATTATTGAGAACAGTTCCAGCTGTTCTTTTGGTCGGGGTTTTCTCAGCAGAGGAGTTTGCTTGTTGATCTAAGATGGGGGTTTGAGTGTCAAATTCTGCAGCACTGGTATTTCTTGATAGTATGGTAATAGGGCCTGCTGTTTCAACCTTCACATGTTTGGGTGATTTGATAGTAAAAGTCTTGTGATCAAACAGTGATTTGACCTGTATCTGTTTTAGCTGCTGTTCCATTGTCTCAATGATACTCTTTTGTTGCATGTTCTCACAGCCGAAGTGCTGATTCTCTTGTTTAATTGTTTTTTTCCACATTTTGTTTTCCAGCTGTCCAGCTGATGGACGCATACAGACATTAGACTTTGGGCCAGCCTCAATTTTTATAGGCTTGCGCACTGCACTGGGACCAATCTCGGTTTTGGGTTGCTGGTAGGCTTGTTGCTCCTGTTTTTGTAAGAGATGCCACCTTAGAGCAGCATGCTTCTGAAAATCCTTATGGGTCTGGGACTGAAAATGACAGCCTCTCTGGTCTTGTGAGTGTGGGGGAGTTTGTTGGCTGTGTGGTAAGTACCGCTGAGGAATCTGTGTAGCTTGTTGGCTAGGGATATCTTGATTCAGGCTACTGCCATAGCCTTGTGTTTGCTGGAGTGGTAGCTGTATAACTGAAGCTTGTTGTGTCTGTTGCTCTTGTTCTTGAAAACAGTGATTCACATCTTGCTTTGGGGTCAAGTTATTTGAAAAATACTGCACGTGTTGCAAGTCCTGTATTTTGTTTGCTCCAAAGCGTTCAATGTTCGCGGCATTCTCCTTCTTCTCAGAAATCAGGTGCGTATTGTTTGGGCAGGGATGCTGCAGACTAGCGTTCGCTTTCTGACTGTAAAGGGGAGCTTTGCTGTTCACGCTCTGGACCTGCTCTAGTCCCAGCTGAGGGTTATGCAGTGGGAATGCAGTTGATTTCATGTACTTATTCCCAGTTTGAAAACATTCATCTGCTTTAAGCTGATTGAAGGATGTCCTGTCTAGCGGCTGTTCGGTGTTGCTTTGGGAATGGGAAATGGTTTGAGGCAGTTCTTTATTTTTCATTTGCAGAGCCTGTTGCTGGTTTGGGGTTAGCTGCGGACTGCGTGACAGTTGTGTCTGCTGTGCCTGTTTTTGAAGCATCTGTTGTAAAATGTGTGAATGCAAGAATTGCTCATTTTCCCCAGCCAGGGGATTCAAGTGCTGCTGTTTCAGCGGGGCCCCTAAAGGCTGTTGGGCTTGTTGTTCTGGTCTTTGCTGGAGATGGAGCTGCTGCGTGGGGTGTTGCTGCACTTGGGACTTAAGTAGGGAATCCATCTTTGTGAGCTGTGGCTGTGGTGAGTGTTTTTGGAACGGCAGCTGCTGGTCAGCTGTGGGAGGCGGCTGTAGCTGGGAGGTCTCGCTTTTGTACAGCAGAGGAATTTGTTCCTGTTGCATTATCTTCTGGCTCTGGGGCTGTCCCGATGGCCCCTTTAATGCATCAGGACTTCCAGCATACTGTTTTGTATAGGCTGGTTCGGATGTATTCGCCTGGAATTGAAGAATTGATCGTAGTAATGCTTCGTTGGGCTTCTGAGGAGGCTCTCCCTGGCGAAACTGAGTGGAGACCAACTCTATCCAGGCTGCTTTTGAGTAACGTGGAGTCTGTTGCGCAGACTCTTTCACTTGGTCCTTTTCTTTCTCAGGAGGAGTATCGGGTTCTCTCTGTCCTGGGAAATGCTGATAGTGTTGCTGCAACTCACTGTCGCTTCCACATACTTGCGGGTTTTGGATGGGAGGCTCTGATGTCGGCGTCACTTCTTCCGGGCGCTGCTGAATTGAGGCGGCCGCAGCAGCTTGCGGGTTGCTTTCACTGACATCTTGTTGTGACGCCTGAGGCTGCTGTGGAAGTCTCTGCTGAGGGTGAAGTTGTTGCTGGCCGAGGCCGGGACTTTCTGACAGTGGTCCCTGCTGTTGCCCTTCATTCTTAATCTCTTTAGGAAGAGTTTCATCACATCTATTGTCATAGGAATGGCGTCCTTCTCGCACCACAACAGATAGTGCACTGTTCATTTCTGGAGCAGGAGGAGTGGAGGAATCGTTATTAAACATTGAGTTCTGTTTAAACAAAGCACCATTATTCTCTGCTTGCTCAGAAAACCTTTCCAGAGCGGCCTTCTGAGCTTGCAGGTTACTGCTGGAACTAAGAGAGAGGTCTTGGTTGGGAACCTGCCCCATATTTCCATGAACAGTACTGTTTCCTACAGATAACTGGTGTGTATCATAGCCTGGAATCTGTGGCTGTAGCTGTAGTTCTGGTTTCTGAAGTGAATAGCTACCTGGCAATACAGGTGGTTTACTGGAGTCTTCTACATTGTAGACCTCAGTAACCACTACAGCTGGCACTTGAGGCAGCTCAGAGTTTGAGGTCTGTGGGGAAGTGATCTGCCCTGAGGTATGGGATGAATGCGTTGTCTCGTAGGACAACTCATTAGTAGCCTGACTGGTAATGGCATTGATATGAGATGTGTTCTTCTGCATTGCTATGGAAACATGTTCTGGATAATATTGAGACAGTGTTTTCTCCAGGAGTTCACCATGCATGCTTTCCATGGAAGAGGCAGAAACTGTAGCACCATTAGGCATTGGCACTGCCTTGTTCTTAAGTAGTAAGACAATGTCCCTGTTGTGGCAATGAACGTTTTCCCGCTCCTGCTCATTCTGCACCAGGAGGTCTTGAGGGTTTTCTGAACCACCACTGTTGTATCTTGAAGTCTGTTTCAAATCTGAAGCTTCATCTTCCTGTCCTGTAAAACTCTCGGTTTTCTTCTCACTGTAACAATTGGAGACGCTTGGTTTTTCATAGTTATCTTCTGGCTCAGCTTTTTCTCCGTTTACTTCTTTGTCTTGTTTAACCTTCTTGCTCTGATGAAGTCCATACAGAGAGGGCTCACTAAAAGTGCGTTTTATCCCACCATTTTGCATATATTTGGAATATACTTTCTTTTCCTGTAAAAGGTCAGGGCTAACTCGGTTATTTGGATTTCCCTTCATGTGGGGCACTCCGTGGTTGCTTTTAATGAATAGCCACTCATGGTCACCATTTACTTCAACTTCGGGCCTCTCTGTTACTGGACTTCCATTCTGTAGCTTCATTGAAAAAGGCTCTGTCTGGCAAACGTGAGAAGATTGCGGTATTAGAAATGGACTCAATCTATTGCCGTCAACATGGTTGGTTCTGTCCTGTTCCATCTGGCCTGCTCCGGGGCCATCCACAAGGCTGCCCTCTGAACGTATCTGAAAGAGAAAAGAAATGGGATTTTGGTTTTGCTTGAAGGACGGCAGATTACTGACAATTCTTGCGGCATTCAAGTGGTTGTCATCCTCACTCTTTTCCACATGCACCGTGAGCTCACAGACACACCTGGGGGGGTTTGCTCCATTATACTATCAGATTTTGCAGCCCCCTTGTATCCCTTTTTCCTGCCGGTTTATTCTTTGGGATGAAAAGAGAGTGTGAAAATAAACAGCAGCTCCATATCCCCGTTAAGACACAAACAGATATTTTACCAAAAAATCTCTCATAATGGTGCAAAAAGTATTCTCTGCTTTTGTATGATTTGTATAGATAGACTCCTCAGTAAGGCGGAAAGTCATGCAGAAACTGTGGTTCCCAGACTTGGTGCTAATCCTGTTATTTGATTATAGTGTGCCAAACCTCTTTTGTCCAACTTGAAGGATTATTGCCACCAAGCTTGCCAATTAGAGGGGAAAAACCCTCCTTTTTTTAGTCTTAAGCTGCCTGACAGGATCTTTTAAAACTGGCATTCCAAAGACCATACAAATGGCACAATACGTACATGTGAGACAAAACTATGCTTGCTGTCCATAGAAATTCTTACAGTTCATCAACATCTTAATAATGTTGATAGAAACAAATTAAGAGATTTCTAAAAGGTTTGATAGAAGTGACATTTTTCATGTATTAATTTTCTTTTTAATTTATGGCCACCAAACGTGGCTTAAACTATGCATTTGGGTTTTGAACTGAGCCTCACAGCTGTGGATCTAAAACTTGTTTTTCCCTGTTTGGATGGAAAATCCCATTTTCTTGGATAACCTTTATATTTTATTTATAAAATGAAAATTTTCTTTGCACGAAAGCACTGACAATGTGCAGTGAACAAATTCCATGTAATGACAATCTAATCCTGTTCATATAGATCTTCCCAAGATTCACAGTCCCCATAAACACAGATAAAGCCATTGTTTGACTCTACTTGTAATTTATTCTTTGTTGGCTTTATGATTCTCAAACAGTCACAAATGACAGAAGACAGACTGACAGAGGGTCTTACAGATGTGAGATTGCACAGGGAACGTTTTGGCTCATGCCTGTTTTCGTCATGAAGGTTTTAGTTTGCAGAAGAGGGAACATGAAGGGTTCTCCGTTACCAGGTCATACCTGGTTGAACTACAAAGTCAGCACAATTGCATGGCTCTTACTGCCATTACACAGGAAGAACTACTCTAGTGGAAAATTTCTCCCATCACAGTTGCTCTGCTTACACATTTACCCTACACAGCTTTTTTTTTGTTTTGTTTGTTTCCCTAAAATGATACCAAGGAACATCTCATTTATACAGTTTTAAGTGCAGTATTGCATTACTGAAGTGAGTGAGTAATACAATTCTAAAATGCTGTTTAAAGTAAGATTAGTTCATGAGATTCATTACTTCCGGCAGAATCCCCACTGCTCGCAGCTCTGATTTCAGTATCAGGGCATTGAAACATAAATTTTCACTGGCAAGCACCTCTGTGATGACTTGGACCTATTTTCTCCTTATCCCAAACTTGGTCTTAGATTTACTTTTGACCTCCTGAAATTCTTTTCTCTCTGGGCTCAGACTACCTTTTGTATGACAGAAGTAGAGAAGCTGTTTTGCCAAATAACGCTACTTACAAAAAAAAAAAAGCAGTTTTTGAAGTAAAAGCTGAGAATAAGGAGATGGAAAAGAATGTTTGTCCATCCTACCTCTTTTCCTGACAAGGCAGGTGTCTTTCCTTCTGCATATATTTTAATATATTTATCAATCTAGCTTTAAAGTACTACAAGACATGAGCCTTTGCAGCCTTCCCAGGGAGACGATATTCCGTGCTTATCAGAAAGCAGTGTGAAAAGGATTCCTCTGATGTGTCATTCGAGGCTGGGCTGCAGAATCATGCTCCCAGAGTTTCTCAAAAATAAAATGTCAGCCTAATTTGAAAACCATTCTTTGCCTTCACACCTTTCATAGCTAGAAATTGCAGCTGAACCACAACTCAGACATGAGTGTGTAGGCTGCTATATTTCACAAATATGAAACAAAATAAAAGGAACCATACTAATTAACACTGCACTGTCAAACTGCTTCTAAAGTATTTATTCCTTAAAAAAAGAAATGTTTTAGTCTGTGTGATTGAGCCTTGAGAAACTTTCTTTGGCTATCAAAGTCTGTCTTGTGGCCAAAGCCTTGGTTGCGTTCTGGTTTACCATATGGGTTAAAACTTAACTCCTTACAAGAGTTTTCAGACAATCTTTCTACTCAACTTTTTACTGATAGGTAAAACCACATTTTTATTTAGAAGTGGGGGCTGACTTCTCCAAGCTTGGCATGCAAACCCCTCAGAGGAGTGCACTGTGCTTTAGAAAGATTCTTACGTTCACGTCATCCTTAAAAACCATGAGGTTTTTTTTCCCACTGTGTGATGTGGATTATTATTCAGTCTTCTCAAAAACCTCACAGTATGAGTCAACCAATTTCCCTGAATGCTGATTATCTCCAGCGTAAAAGGCATTGGTGGCAAGTACTGCAAAGGACAACATAATCATTTGGTTCTTTACAATCTGCAGTTAATTCATCGATTAAAAAGTGCCAGATTTGCATTCTCTGAAATGCACCTAGGACTGTGGTGACTTTGCGTTACTCATCGTTCTCTGCGTCTACACTCAGTTATTCACAATCCCCTTGAGTCACATCTTAGTACAAATCTTGCTCAAGCAGTTACGAATCACAGCAATTATTTGTAATTTAAAATCAGTAAAAGACAAATGGCAGTGATACCTTTATTACTGGTTTCCACTACGGCACTGTGAAATATTCTTGGTGCTACTGCTAAGCGGAACTGGTCAGGCTTACAAAGCCTCTGCAGTTGTCTTTATAGTTGTTGTGGGGTGAACTGTCTGTCTTTCAGGCTAAATCTACCTTTCCCTAAGCAGAGCAGTTAGTTTTTTCTCTTTCCCATAACTGTATTTTATCCTGACCATTTAGGAGCTCTACACATTTTTCTTCAGCTATAATTCATTAGAAATTCAAGTCACATCAGTAGCATCTGTGAAACAATTACTGCATCTAGGACTGACTCTGCAGTCTAATCCATCATAATTATGACTGGCCTCTTTGAAGATGCCACGATGCGTGACTTAAATATAGCACATTACTGTGCAAATGGATCAGCATCTCATTCCACCAATATGCATTCAAGTTATAATTCAGTCCACCACTGTTTGACTTCTTGAAATACAAGCTATGTGCATTTATTTCTTGCCACCTATGGGGGCACAAATTGGAAACCAGGCTCTGAAAGAGAGTTTGAGATTTCTTTTTTTTTAATGGGCAAATTTGGTATGATCCTGCCACCTCTATCAATGCAAGAAAACAGAAAGACTGTGGAAGGCAGTGTTATGAACAAGACAAACATTTCTGCAGCAACAACAAAAGTATTCTTAGTTATGTTGCCTTCTTTCTTTTCTATCTTTCTTTTCTTTAAGCCAGTGCTAGAGATTCATACCTCATTTTATATCGCACCAGTGTCTCAGAAGTTTGTGAATAAATGCTTGTGTAGATGAATGGACAAATACATCCCCTGCAGGGGAATACGATCTTCTGGGGGTACTTCTGTACAGCTGGGCAAGAATCTCAGTAGAGAAAGCAGAGTTATGCTGTGTTAAGGTACTCAGGGCCCTAAAAGGAGTGAAGGTGGGATGTCAGATGTGTTGGTTCCCCCTCCCGAGGGTGAGCTGGGATAGAGGAGCCCCCTGCAGAAATGCACCTTCCCAGATCATGACCTCAGCCGACGTGTGCTCAGGTCATCATCAGGATGAGAATCAACAGAGTCGGATACTTGGGAGCTAGTCGATGGCTCCTCAGGCTGTTACTGGAGCGCAGCCACAACCTCCATCCTGCTGGCACCTTTCTGCTACTGCTGGATGAAACAGAGGTCTAAATTGCTCCCAGACATGAAACCCCTACATCACTTTCTAGAAGGGAGGTGAGTTTATATGTCCTGCCAAACTGCAGTTTGGTAAGCTGCACACTTTCTATTTATGTCCTCTTGCTCCTATTGCCAGGGTACAATAGTTGACTTCACTTCTGGCTTAATTTGCTCTGAATTATTATGTGTTGTCATCCAATTGCATCTCTCCTCAGAAGCTCACGCCACTGGCGATGAGGTCTAAATCCTGAACTTCCAACCAGTGAAAAAGCTCCTAAAGTAAAGGGATTTAATTTTTTCCTATTTCAAGAACAAATAAAAATTTGATAAAATGCATGTTATGAATAGAGTTATTCCTGAGCAAGAACTTTCACACACGGCATTATCAGAAAGCTCCATTTGTAGACAAGTATGAAAAGTCTCAGGTTTTAACTCTTGGAGTCTTTGTAAGGAGCAGTGTGTAACCCACAGTTCAGTCCTCATGTCTACTGAACAATACTCTTGTATTACTGAATCCCCTTGTAATGCACCAAGTACAGTTCATCAGGCTGTAGGCAATTCGCTGTAAAAACTGCAGCACTAAATACTGCAATCTTCTGGACTTGTATATACATGAAATTGTTTCTGATTAACTCTGTGTCAAAATTCTTTTTATTATTATTTATTCTGGAATAAGTGGTTTAAGCAGTTATAATGATGCTCAACACTACGATTCATAATTGTGTGGTTATCATGGCACGATATTTTTCTCTGGCCTATGTAATTCTAGTTGCTTCAGTTGTGTCTTGAGTTAATACCTATAAGCAAGCTGCAATGGTTAACTCAGATCACTAATGGGTGATGCACACGTCCAAGCTTGTTATCAGTGAGATGTTTCTCATTATGGCTGGGATAAAATGTTGAACACATGAAAACTCTCTTGTAATTTAAGGATTTCATATTTGTTTCGCACTTGAGATGCCCTGTGTCTATACACTGAAGAACAAAGCAAGCTTTTACACGGAACCTAATGGGAGAGGCAAAACCAGGATTATTCTTGCCCACTTTCTGGATGGTTTGTAGTTTGCAGAACAGTCTTTTCCTAAACCAGGATTGCCAGTAGTTGGTAATAAATACAGTACTTTCAAAAAGCAGCTCCCCTGTTGGCTGGTAAAGGAGATGTTCCCTAAAGTGTAAATGGTAAGGTACTGCAGAAATGCAGACTACCTTGAATACCTAGACTCGTATGCTGGATGTCCATGTGATAACTTCTCTGTTGCTTAAATACGGATTTAATGTGCTTTTCTGAAGCCAGGGCATCCATGAGATGCCTTATGTGAAATGCCTTTAGCCTTATTGTTCAAAACAGATCTATCCTTCAAAAGAGAGGTTGCATTCATGCCAAAGTTGCCCCTCACAAGCGTGGTGGCTGATGAAACTCCAGTGAGGATGTAAAGGCGGCTCCAGAGAGACAAGGACACATTCAGTTAGCTGGGCTCTACAGCTTATGATGGGGTCCTTTTGCACTGCATTCAGCTGTCACTTCATTTGGGAGGTATATTTACTCAAGTGCATTAGAAATGCTTTGGAAAAACTTTCATTAGGACACAGGGCATTGTACATCACTTGAAGTCTTTAAATCAAGACTGTATTTCTTTCCAAAATATACATTATAGCTTTAAGCAGCAGTTATGGGGTTAACACAGAAACTACTGGATAAGACTGTGGTTGTATCCTGCAGGAGGTCATATTACATTAATATAATTGTCTTCTTTGGTATTTAGATCTAGGAATGATCTGTGTCAAACGAGAGAATGTGGGATGGCTAAAATTTGTTACCTAATTTATAGCTAATTTATCCTTAATTTACAGGGAAAATGATGACTAGCTAATATAGATATAAGCAGACAGAAGGGAGTGAAGAGCATGGGATTTGTGAAATATGGGGATTAATAATTCATTAAATCTTATCCAAGCCAGAAGTCTCATAATTCATGCATTTTTAATTCAACTAGTGCTAAGAAACCCTCAATTTATTGACACCAGTTCTTGCATTTCAGTGATGCAATGATCTAATCACAAAAGCACTTGAATCAGCTTGATTTCTGACCTTAAAACAAAGTGCAAGAAAGTAAAGCTAAACTGGTTTGCACAGCAATTTCTCCCTACTACATTATATAACCATTAACAACACCGGATACGGCATAATATCTATGGAGGCATGAGAAATGGCACTATTTTAGCAATTGCAAAAAATCAAGGAGAGCTGAAATTAAATGCCAGATGCAATATGGGGAGGGAGGGAGAACAATTATGTGACAGGAATGAATTCAGGAATATAAAATGTGACTAAAGAGGAATTATAATGTCACATCACATGGAGGGGGGAAAGGAATAGGAGAGTTGCCTTGTATCCTGTACAAACTTTGCACCTAATTGTACCCTGCATCACCTCTAATGGAAGAACACAAATATTCAAGTTACTTGTAATGCCACCTAAGTATTACTGGATTAGAAATGTTTTCTGAAAGTTGATTTTCAGAACCAGGTTGGATTTCGGAGACAAAAGGACCTTCCTGTTGTAATGACCAGAACATTGGAGATAAGGGTGACACCTACTTCTGTTCTTGTTGGTTTTTACACCCATTTCTGTGGTTGAGATTTGCAGGATGGTGGATCCAGGTAGCTTATGCTGACAGACCACTGCACGTAGCTATACTGCCTCCCAGTTAGCCTATTTGATGTCGCCTCGGGTGTTGGTATGCCGACACGCTCTAAGAACGATATTGCTCAATTTCTTGAGCACCACCTTGACTGTAATACAACTTTCACAAATTCAGAGAAGCTGAATTAAAACACCCCTTTCCCTTTGTGGCTCTTGAGAGTCATTACAGTTTATAATAGTAATAGAAAAATTGCAGGGATGAGGGTTGGAGTCTCAAAAGCAAGGGATGTTAAAATAGGCGTGCTCTGAGTCAGATGCTTCTATGCCTTGGCAAAAATAGAAGCTTTTAAGTGCCAATGAAGCCTGGACCAGCAAAATTGTTTCAAATTGTGACTGACGCAGGGCATCATTCAGTAGTTCGCCTATGCCTGTGGATTCAGCGTAAGAGAAATGTTGGGGTGGGAAAGTAAAAAGAGACTTAGTTAAAGAAATCTCTTTTTTTTCTTTTTTTTTTTTCTTCCCTCTTCATTTCAGTCAGTTGTTATGCTAGGTTAGGCTTCCTGCACAATGGCTGGCAAGGTAGCGTGGTAGTCTTACCGGGTGCATAAACACTGAATTGGTACCCAGACCTAGTTTTGGTTCTTTAAGAATGGAGACATTTGAGGCATAATCTTCTTCTCTGTACTTCAGCTACCTCATGTGTCAAATGGTAATTATGATACTGGCCACTGATTTTAAAACAAAAAAAACAACAAACAAAATACAGCCACCCAAGAGCAGTAACTAACTGCTAATGCTGTTGTGGCCGAGCACTGTAGTGCAGAATGCCTCTTTGTGAGCAGTCGAGCTTGCCAGAATAAGCAAGCGTTGGTGGCTGAACCGTTTTTCAAGACACACTTGATTTTATCAACCTGCCGTTGAGGGAAGGTTATCAAGAGGTCAGTGTCATCATTATCTTCCAGTTTCTGTGATCTTTGTCCATCTGGCTTCAGACCTGGATATCGCTTGGATTTCTTTGGTTGATCACTTCCTGACATCAGATGAAGGTCAGTTATCCATGGTGATTTCATCACAGCTGTCGGCAGAGTTAAGTAATTCACTATTAAATAGCACATCGTCCTTGAGAACTAGAAGCAATGGATGAGATTCTCTTGGCTCTCTTCACCCCTTTATAAAGCAGTAAGGGAGGACCCAAAGGAAAACAACTGGCAGGCTGTAATACCTGCTAAAGATTTCAGGGTTTCATCATGTCGGAACAAATATGAGAGAACAGGAACAAAAATGGTCCTGTTTAACCTGTGGGGGAAAAACTGATAGAAGAGAGTAAAATGTTGCAGGCTAAAGTGTCCTCAGAAAGCCTATTTACAGAGCTCTGCCTTCTCTCATCCTTTGGACTTTAAATAGGAAATCTGTTGTCTCTTAGTTCTGACCAAAATGGAATTTGGGATGAAACGCAGGTATCTTACATTTCTTCTCCAAAAGTTGAAGGTGAGGGTCATCCCTGGAGGAGATTGGGGCTGGGGAAAGTGCAGAGACTGCAACGAGGGTTGATTACTCTGACTGATGCTCCTGCATGCCCTGATGACAAAGCTTCAGTCTGAAACACAGCTTTCCACCCTTTCACTGGCCTTACCACTGAAGCCTTTACACCCCTATACACATTCCTCCCGTGTTTTTTTCATGCCTGCGCCATGCCTAGGCGGGGATGCTTTAGTGAACCGAATTTTTGGCTACAATTCTTGGCCATTGAGCAATGACAAGTAGTAGAAAGAGGCAGCTCCCATGCTATGCAGAAGGCGCCGCGTGCTCTGAGGCGCCTGAGGAGCAGGTGCCGGGTTTCCCTGCCGGAGGCGGCACGCCAGTGAGCTCTGCCTCCATGGGAGATGTCCGTATGTTGGCGTGCTAGATACCATGCACAAGTGGAGCTTCAGCTTGGTTTCCTAGTTTGTTCTGAGGATTTACTTCCAGATGTGGAAGATGGAGGAGTTGAGCCAAAACACAGGTTACTTTCTTTGGAAGGATCTTGTGCTGTCTTAATCATTGCACAGTTTGATGCAATTTTCATGCCTACTTGTGATCTTTTTTTTCAATTTGTGTCGTGTGTGACTTAGAAACAAACAGCCCATAAATGTATGGGAAAAATAGGGTTGTAAGGGAGCTGCCGAGATGAGTACCTTGCTCGCCATTCAAGGGCAATACTAGCCACACCTGTATCATTCCAATCCGACCTGTTTGCAAAGGTCTCTCATGATGGAGGTTGCATAATAATCCACAGTTAACTGCAGTGCTTCACTAACCTTACTTATCAGAAAGCTTCTACCATCTTCTTTAAACTATAAACCTTGCTCTGCTTTTCCCATCTGCTAGAGACATGTAGAACAGTTTATTCTTCTATGCTACAGCCTTTCCCCACCCCCCGTGTAACTGAAGGCTGTTATTAATGTTCCCCTCTTAGACAGAATAAACAACCCAGTTTGCGACATCCGATCATCTTCCCGGGTGGATCTATATGCATACCATTTGTTCCCTGACCAGCTGCGCTAAGGTCATAAAAGCAAATGCAACAGTCTGTTCTGTGGAGAACTTATGTCCATGCAATATACGTGTTGCTAGATTTTCCCCGAGTTAAGATATTTGATATACAAACAGCTATAATATGTGTCTAGATAATATTTTAAATAGCTTATCTGTATAAATTAACTCCGCCCCCATAATTAAAGCTACAGTTTTATTCCCTCAGTCAGAGGGGGACTGTATAAATTACATGGAAACCAACAGAAACAACTCAGAACTCATAACAGCGCTTTATAGAGGAGACTGTTTCCTTGAAGACAGTGAGCCTTTAACTTCAGCATGTTTAAGTCTGGAACTACTGGCACAAACATCTCTTCTGACTTGCGAAGATAAGAATCTAATGCATTCTTAGAGGTCTGTTAGAAGATGCTCCCTGGAGCTATGCTTGCCATTCAGCTTCTTTCTGCGTTTGTGTGTGGTCTTCAGGAGTAGTTTTAATGTGGGTTATTGTAATCCAGGCGCAACAATGGCATGGATTATCATTGCTGAAATCTACATCTGAGAAAATAGTTACAATTGCCTTACCAGATGTACAAGAGATGAAAGACAAGGTGTTTTTGATGACCAGAGCCAGCTGATGACCCGAGAGCAGTCAAAGATCTAACCTCGATAAAAGCACAACTCTGGGAGAGAAACGTGGGAGTCGACGCTGCCTCACCACGTTTCGGAGCGTGCAAAAGAGCTTGGCACAGGTACTGTTGCCATCCCCTTCAGTTTTAGCTTGGAGATGAAGATGTGGGACTAAATGTTCAGTTTGAATACTCAAAATACTAGTTTGAAAAGAACTCAGTCATTAACCATTCTCAGATGAAGTTACCCAAGGCCCAAACAAATTCAAGTCAAGAGACACCTACTTCACATCATGCCAGTATTTATTAAGGAGTTACAGCCTAGCTTCTTAAGGTTGGCTTGAAAAACAAGTCTTCTGTAGTTACCATCTTGGCTACAGTATTTTTTCCTCCTCCTAATATTATCTATCTATTATTTGGCAAGAGAGCTTTATCCTTTTTCTTCGGAAGGCTACTCTTAATGCAGTTCTGGGGATCAAGCCAGGGACTCCAGTTTGTCTCCACAAAACTGAGGCAATTTTGGAGTTATTTCTTGTCTTTTACATTCCCACTTATATAGAACTTGTTTTATATCTGTGGCTGTTTAAAACTTCATAACTTTTAAAAATAAACTGACAGCATATGGGTAAACTTATGCACTTTGTGGCAAAAAACATTTGATCAGAAAGCTACTAGAGAAAGAAAGGGGGGACAGGTGTTTGCCTTTCTATGGAAACTTTGCTTCCAGAGTTTCAGGGAAACTGGAAACCAGTAAAAACTCTGAGTTTTTATGGACAGGATGTCTGTTTAAAAGCACAGTACTAAAATTAAGATTTCTCCCTTCTACTGATTTATAAGACCAGAACAATTTGGGACTCCTGGGCTGAGAAAGGGTTGGAATCACAGAATGAGCTGGCATTCCAGCTTCCCTTTAATTTCCAATAATTCAAAGCACGTTCTTTCCCCTGTTTAAATTTTCCTCTTTATGACAAGATGCAACATGAAGAGAAAGAAAACTCTCTGCCGCCAAACTACATGAGGAAGAAAACCTGGCAGATTGTGTTTTAACTCTAGCTAAGACTTTTTGACTCCCACAGCTGACACTTGGAACAGGGATATTTGAACAGTCCTGAAGGGAACTTCAACACTCCTTTGTCTGTCATTCCTTTTAAAATATTTTCAAAGCTTTGAAAACAGTCGGTTGTTCCTCATTCTGGCAACCTGCCATCTCCTGCCAGCTCCAATCGGTTCATAATCTTCCGAGGTATCCAGTAGCCCAAGTGGATTTGAGAGAGTTTGAAACTGCCAAAGCTCTAATGAAAGACTTGATATTTGGGGATATTAAAAGAGACATGCAGAAACGGGTAAGTTAAAAGAACTGTTGTCACTGCCTGCAAAGTCTGCTTCATATTCTCAGTCACGAGATCCTGTTTCACTAATTGATTATTGTCTGTCCGTAACACAGTCATGCTTGTAGCATACAAAGAAGCAGTGTTGATAAAAAGGCTCACCATTGTAAAGTACACACTCAACTTGATTTGGAAAGCTGAGAACCTAAGATCTTTGACTTCTTTGAATGAAACTTATTAATCATAGCTGAGATTTTTTCAGCTTAGGTCAACATCTTACTACAGACAGTGAAAATAATAGAAGTATTTTAAACACCTCTCTTTACTCTTCTTTGAAAGGGCAACAGGTGAGCTCTGCTCAAAAGGATCAGGAGACTGTTTTTCTTATTTAAATATACACATTCAGCAATGAGGACCTGATCCTGCAAGCCCTGTGGAACTACTTATAGCTGGAAAGATTACACTAAGTGTTTGCCAGACAAGTCTTTCAGCCAGAAGTCTAGTGCCCACGGTGGTCTTGAGCTCAGGTATGCAGCTGAAGGAACACCTCACATCGTGCTGGTCGAGCTCCGGCGGGCCTACGTGCGTCCCTATACTTTCAGCGCGGTTGCAGAGCACAGTCGCTCCTTTGCTTGCCAAGAGAAACCTTCACTCCCTCTCCCACCCCCCTTCCCCAGAGCCTGCAGGGGGGAGAGCAGGGCCGGGAGCGAAGCGAGGAAGATAGTCAGGCTTTAAGCTCTGACATACCAACTCGTTTTGCTCAGAAGCAAGCACAACACGGCCTGCGTTTGGTAGTATTACTTCTGCACAGCCTTTGGGGAAAATGAACAGCTGCTTTGCCTAAAAAAAAAAAAAAAAAGAAAGAAGTCGGGGTGGGGAGAAGAGGCAGCTATCGGGATACTAAACGTCTAAGGCGGTCGTTTGAGCTGGAATGCATGCTGCTGTCGACTGCGTATAAGGTCACTTTATTTTTGGTTTGTTAACAATTTGAGGGCCAGCTAGGTTGGTTATGAGAAAATGAGCTAATAATTTTCCTGTGGGCGGGGAGGGGGACCACGGTGAATGACAAAGTTTATCTGCTCATTACACTCCGCAGTAAACAGCCCTTCCTAACAGCCTCAGCCAGCTCACACAAGCTTGCGTGGAACTGATGTGTAATAAATCAGAAACATGCTTCAACTCCCCAAACCAGAATGAGCTTTAAAGATTAAGGTAGGTATTGACAATTAAGCAAAAGTTCTGCAAAGTTAGTGGCACCTATAATTGGAACTAAAAATGAGATGGGAAAAAATTATGCTGGTGTACCTGCAGTTAAACTTTAAAAAAGAAGTATGGAGAGGTCTCAAGCAAATCGCATTAGCACCAAAGTCTGGATATGTGCTTTTCCATACTGCTGTGCATCTTGAATGAGACAACTCAAGCCTGCAGCTCGGACTCTGTGCGCAGGGTGCCGACTTCACCCGGCCCCAGCCCCGGCCAGTCCTCCCTCGCCCCTTCGGCAGGGGTACCGGCCCTGTGCTGGCCAGTGCCAGCGACGCTGAACTCCTCGCTCCGAGCCGGGGACCGGCGTGTGGCAGTAGGGTCCGCTGGGGCAGGCCAGTGCTGCAAACCTGGCCCCGCGCGGGCTTCCCAGCAGCGGCTGCCCCTCTGCGTGAGCTCCCCTGCCCTGGCCCTTGCTCCCCGGGGGTACATAGCTCCTCCGAGCTGTCAGGAGCCTATGATACGTGACTTGTAGGATCAGGGTGCCGGCTACCCTCATGTGAAATACTTGTTTGCTTCTTTTCCTTCCACCCTACTTCCTTCTACGCAGCAATATAACCAAGCAGCATAAAATCTTAGTCTATGCCTTAGCTTTTTGGCTTCATTGAAAAAAAATCGATGTCTTAAAACAGCTGCTACTACTTAATGATCTTTTGGTAACTAAGGCTGATTTCCTTTGTTATGCTCTCTGAAGATTAAATTTTGCTCTGGACTCCATTGCCTGAAGGAAGCTATTGTAAAACAAGATACTCAGGAATCAGCAAAAAGATATTACAGCTAAAACAAAAAAAACAAAACACTTTAACTCTAGCAGTGCTGTTGCCGATGAGTTCAAGGAAAGATCCTGAGATTATGTCAAAACCAGCCTAGTGCTGAGGAACTGCTTTATCAAGACCAAAACAGCCTTGCAAAAGAACAGAATATCCATAACAGAGTAAGAAGTGCTTTTTTGGAGTTAGGTTTCAAAATCTGATTTGATCAAACAGGCTATCAGGTGTATAACTAGATCCTACTGAACACTGGTACTGCTGTAGATTGTAAGGAGGGAAATGCAAAGAACAACTGGGATTTGTGACCCATTTTCCAAGAGGCCTCTTGGGGAGAGCTTGCATCTAACGAATACTGAAAAGCTCGTTTGGGATTACAAGGGAAATTGCTACAACAGATTAAAATACGTGGTCAACAGTAATGACTCTCATTCTGTTTGTTGTCTTAGATTGTATTTATGTTGGAGGAAAGATTGGCACGCTGCAGATAGTAGTAAGGAAGAAAGAAAGAGACAGGGTTTGAGAGAGATTTTCCAGACAAGGTTACCAGGAGGAAGTGGATGGGGAAGTGGGGGAATGTGCTCCAGAGCTGCAGGAAGCTCAGGCTGAAGGAAGGCAGCACAGTAACTAGAAACTAAAGCTAATGAACTGCAATAAGATGATGGCAAACACTGACATTAGTCTTTGGAGATGAAATTACTGAGGACTGCCAACTGACCTAGTCCTCAAGACTCCCCTTGGTGAGGTGCTCCCACAGCATCCACTGGGTGTTTATTACAGAAGGCTTCTCATTACTCAGGTGCCCAAATAGCTAATAATGATGAAAATTAGGAACTTAGTGCATACTTCGTGCTGATTGTGAAACTAAAGTTTACTACTGTTTTTACAGGTTATAAAAAACCTTTGTTTTAAAAACAACAAAGGAATATCTACAGAAGTAACTGTGTATGCAAAGGAGCCAAACAGAGGAGGACTGTACTGAAAGTCATGCTAACTGACGGCAGCATTTTCTCTCTTATGTTTTCTGTTTGTCTATTACTTAGAATTTTAAGTGGCTCAAAGGCCCCAAGAAGGCAAGAGAATCAAGCTAATTCCTCTGGATATGGCTGATGAGAAAAGCCTTCCTTCTTAATTTAAAATTAAGTTCTTGCTTTGCGATTACAGCGCTCATTTCCAAATAATTGAAATAGTTTGATTCAAATCAATCTTTATATGAACTTTCATATGTGACCCTCCATATCTTCCAGTGCAGAGCGCTTTGCACTTCTTCCTGATCCCACAGACTTGCACTGAAATCCTCTCCTCAGATCCAGCCTGGTGTGTTGTATCTAGAGACATGCTCGTTCAACCTGAGATACCAACCACAGGATTTATAAAGCCACTTCTTTGAGGCGAACTATCTGGAAACCCTTCTTTCTCCCTCCAGTGAGCAGTCGGTTACAGCTGAAACAAGGCATCAGCCTTAGTTAATTATTTTGTTCATATAGGTCACAATCGCTGATACAGCCTCGCAGTGAATTACAGTAACATATATACGTAACTGTGCAAAACTGAGGAAACTGCTTTCAGTTAAGCATACAGATGCATATCTATAATATATAGAACTAGATTGATCAAAGCAAGTAATGCCAACTTTATCTTTTTAGAGCAGTTTTGCTTTTCACGCACAAAACCATGAGGGCTGTCACTAGTGTCTGTTATGCTAAACAGTAAGTCTCAAGGATTCAGGGTTGTTAGACTGCCACCGCATCCCAGGTTTATTTGGCTGGGAAACCTTCACACCTTCTCCATCCCTGTAGAAGGCAACTTGCAAAATGTTATTCCCACCTTAGACTCTCATCTGGGCAGCTGGAAGGCACGCTGGGGTGTATCTGTGTCTATGCACAGTTCCTCATTTGAATGCTTCAGAGAGACCTATGACCTAGCAGGAAAGGTGGGAGGCTGTGCATCTACCTATTCAAATTGCCGTTTGCATGTGTGTAAAACAGTGGCCAGAGACTACATGTCCTGCACAGCTTTGCATGGGAAAATGTACAGCACGTGGTACAGGATATAGGATCTTTTTTTTTCTAACTAAAAAAGTTCAGGGATGAACTACTTAGATCATAAAAGAAATAACTATACTTATAAATTTTAAATGAACTTTGTTGGCTTGATATTTAGTGGGTTTTCAATAGATGCCCCCTGTTTTTCAATAGGGGCAGCTACAACATCTGTTCTTAACCCTCTGTCCTCATTTGTGTTTCCATCATTGTTTGGATTCAGTTTTAAGGTGGTTTTCACATTGCATACAGCTACTAAAAAATAAATGCAAAGTGATATGTTACTTTATTTACAGTGTCATTTACAGGTACTATGAATGGAAAGGCAGGCCACAAACTTTTGGCTCCACTGCAATTGACAGGAAAACTCGCAAGGATATTGCAGATGCTAATAACCTAAAGGTGCTACTTTCAGTAAGAGGAAAAATAGTCAGTGGTGGTATTTTTTTTATATTGGTCGTGTCCCGGTAACTCCCAGAGTGCTCTTGTTTTGTAATACTGAGCCTTTCATTGCTTGACAATGTTTATTTGCATTCTTTGCATTTTTTGCTCGAAGGGAAACTCTTCTGTGAGCTTTTCTTAATGCACTTTAATTTTGAGGTCTATTCTCTATATTTCTCCTCTAGAAAGGGAAAAAGGTAGATTTATAGTATCTGAATAAAGCAAAAATAATGGCTAATATTAAGTACCTGATAACTCTAAAGAGCAAAGATCATCAACTTTTTCCTTCACTGTTATAGTAGAAAGTACATTGACAAAGTTATGCTGTCATATAGATCATGTACTAGGAAGATTTATGCAGTTCTCTCACTTGTTATCTTGTAGTTATGACACAAAGCTTCGTTAAAATAAAGTCACCATATATGACAAATCAGAAACTCCATGCTGCCTCATTAAAATCCCTGTTGACTTAAAATGCACAAAGCGTTCGTGCTGGAGTTTCATGCCCTGTACGATGTTACTCCTGCATGTGCATTCCAAAATCCCACCGATCTGAATGGCAACAGCACCAGTCACAGCAGCTTAGGGTCTGCGAGTCTGAGTCAAAGCCCAGCGAAGTCAAATGACACTGCAAGTTCTTAGAGAAAAAGGAAGTTCCTAAAAGATATCGCAAATCCAGAAAGATGTACATCTTCATATCCCACGCAACTGTGGTCCATAGACAATGTCTTTATTACAAGCAGAATAGCTGGAAACAAAATAAATAATGGAAGGGCAGACATCTCTTTCCTTCCTAAGGTCCACAGTCCTTACAGGTTGTTTTACAGTTTTTTCTTTACTTTTATTGTTTTCATTTCAATATTAGCTGTAACTAGAGTCACTAAGGAAGGAAGAACATTTATGCAAATCACGTGTTTATATTTTTGTTCTACGAGAAAAGTTGTACATTCATTTTTCTTTTATTCATCCCAGTTTTAAAACAGTTTTTCCTTGACCATATTTAGGAGTGGAGGATAGGTTTATTGCTTAGCTTTAAATGAAGTTTTAGAAATCCAGAAAAAGAAGCATCCATCATAACAAAGAGCAATAGCTTCATGTTGTTGTAGGCTATATGAATGGAGTAGTGAAATTATTAACTTTCCAAGGAAAACTCTAATTCTGTAGTTCGGGGATGAAATAGGAATCTTTCTACATTATGAGAAAAAGGAGCGACAGAAATGCCGAATCTTTGTCAGAGTTGATATTCTTTCTCCCTGAGCTCTGGGGGGATTTTCTCAAGAAGCAGAAATTCTTGTTATTGCTATGCGTGGAGGAGATAAAGATGGTGTCACAGGGGAGGGAGCTGTGTTTTCCTAATAGGTAAGCTGTTATTTAAGGGGGCAGGGAAAGAACAGACAAGAACTGTTCTGGGGAGATGTGTTGCCCAGAGGAAGGAGAAAATATGTTCTATCACAGCTGAGATCAATTATTCTGAAAAGACCGTAAGAAAAAGAGATGGAAAGTGTGTGTGTGGGGGGGGAGGATCCAGAGTTTGGAGAAGAAAAATGTACCCACCGGTGGTGAAATGGCAGAGAGATCAGTGTTCAGACTGACACTCTGTTTTTATAGAAAGAAAGGAGGAGGTTTTTTCATTTCATCATCTGATGAAATGTTTGTTTAGAGAAGAAAAGAAAAAGGCAAAAGTAGGAAATCTTTCTGGGCCTTCGTTAACAAATCCCTCAGAGTCACTAATGCATTCAATAAATCCTGTTTTAGGCAGGTAATGACTTGAAACTCCCTGCTGAAAACAAAGGTGATTCACAACGGTGCATGACAGATGCAGTAGCAATGTGACTGTGAGATGGCACAGTTATTCCCCTCTCAGGACTGATGGGAGTTTATCTAAGGATAAAAGGGAGAGGGATTCCCTGTGCAAGGTCAGTGTGGGAGAGAGATCCAGGGGGAGACCAGCTGTCTGTACTTACTAACCTCTAATCCGAGAGGACTGTTTTGCTATGCTGCTCCAATAAAGAAAGGCTAGACTGAACTGCCCCTGAGGTATCAGCCACCTAGGAAGTCATTTTCCGATCCATTGATTTTGGGTTTGTTTGTTTGTTTGTTTGTTGTTTTCTCCTCTATTTGCATGTTGAAAAAGTTTTCAAGGAGTTCCTGAGCTGAGGTCACCCTGCTCCTTTTGGTGCTAGTGACGTTGGGAGCAATTCTATTGCTAACCAAGGGCTCTTCAGCACTTCACAAAAAAACCCTGATAGTACATAAATTCAGATCTTCACCAGATAGATAATTTTATGTGCTCTGTAGAAGAATAGGCTTTTGTCAGAATTACATGATAGCTGACTTTGTTTTGAAGGGGGAGGGAAAGGGAGTTTTCTCCATTTGTGTGTATTTCTATTCAGCTGCTGCAGAAACTTCCCCATCTGCTTTGAATCTACATTTAAATTTCAAATTCTAGCAAGAAATGAAGCAAACTGGCTTGCTAAGCCTGGCAAAGTACATACAGAACAAGTCACTGGACTGAAGGCTGTTCCAAAATTCAGGAATGCAACAAACTTTAAAGCCAAGGTACCTGGCTCTATGCTCCATTTAACTTCATTTAAGATGACAATAATCAGAATATAAATTTCATCAGTCTGTTCTTTAAATGTTGTCACTTAATCAGCCATACACCCCTCCTTTGTTATCTTCTCTGCAAAGATAATTTGGTTTAAGGAAGTGACATTATTTTTAAAAAATGCGTTGCATTTCTCAGGTGAAAGCAGACGGGGGAACTCTGTTGGCTTTGCTGAACAATTAACAGACAAACAAAACAGAGGGCCCAGATTAAACTGCTGCCTAGCCTCAGTTTTAACAGCGCTACCTGAATTCATGGAGTTGACATGATTTTGCCATTAATGATAAAATGTTGCATGTGCGCACGCACACATATATATATAAAGTAAATGCTCAAGGTTTTATTTTTGCTTTATGGTCTGCACAGTTTGAGTTTTTACTTACTTTTCCTAGTGCAGGAAATTTTAGCCATAACTGTCAATAGGTGTCAGAAACAGAAAGAGCTGGAAACAGAGCTGTACAAGGTTTCTGTTGTGATCTGATAAACTTGCAAATAAACCACATGTAACTTCTGGTATGGAGAGGCAGCAAAGGCTAAGCATGAGGCAGACCCTCAGTTAATTTCTGTGTCTGCTTCACAAGCTGCACCGCGGGACAGTGATATACAGACCAACTCACAGGGTGATAAGAAGCAGAACTGACTCTTAAATTACTCCTAGCTGAAAGGAATCATAGAAATGCAAGTTATTTGCATCACTTTCTAGAGAGGCTATAATTTAAGGGATTTTTTCTGATGGAAAGAAAATGGACAAGTGAAACTGTTGATGCAAACTTAAACTGTTACTTGTGAGAAAAAGACAGAAAAGGAGAAGAGAGTTTACTGTGAGCTGAAAAGAATTGAAAGATGCCCATTCAAATGCTTCGTCTGCCTGCTAATTTTAATTAAGACTCCTCCTTTGTAACTATGCCACAGAGCCTGAGTCTTAAAAAAAAAAAAAATTGTCACTAGGCAGATTTCTGTGAGTCTCCTGATTGAATCATAATTTTAATCTCTTCACTGCCACCCCCATCTTCTGAGCAGAAGCTACCGGGTGCATTATCTGACAACCAACATGCTGAGAAATGCTACTGCGCTCCTCAGGGAATTTCAGTGATGCAAAACACTGTTTTGCTGTGTGACAAAAAGGCTGAAACCTGCTAGTGTTAAAATAAACTGTGTTTTTGAAGCCTGGATGCACATCTTGTTTTAATCAGGAAAAAAAAAATTCTTCATAAACTTTTTCTGGAGGAAAAAATATCCCTTTCCTTCTATCTCTTCTCTCTCCCCCCCTCCCCCCCCCCAAAAAAAAACCCCAAGCCTTTGAAGAGCTTTATAAATACAGTGGCCTTTGCAAAGAAATACCAGTCAGTGACAAAACCTGCTGGCTGGGTTTGCATGTCTTTGCTTGGTGTCCTTGTGCTTTCTGCGATCCTTCCTTGTCCGAGCCTTACTTGCTGATATTTCATGCGTCTTTAGTAACAAAGCACGAGAAATAGCTTCTTGCTCAGTGCATAGTGGGGTCCCGGCCAGCAACTTGGCACCGCCCCGCTCTGATCCTACAGAGGCCAAGCCAAGTTTACTGACTATAGCAGGTCGCTGGTCCCAGTTAGATACCACCCACTGTCTCCTCTTCTAGCAACACAAAAAGGAGAGGGGGAAAAGAAAAACAACAAAAAAATCCCTTCTCTATCTTATCCGCCTGCCACCTTTGTAAGCCACAGAGCCAGATCGACCAAGGTCTGCCCACAGGGATGTGCTGACCGAGATGCTGTTTGGCAGCAGACTGCGTCCTTGCACAAATGTTCACAAAATAACTAATTAAAAACAAGTGCCTCGCCCTACTTCCTTCCCTCGACAAGTTAATGTAGGCACTTTTTTTCTTTCATTATTTTATGAACAACAATAATGAACAGGTTAAGGAAGGAGCAGTTCAGGAAAAACTTCAGCTGCAGAAAATACCAAAAGTGGCTGTGCCTTTGCTTTTGTCCCCTGCGCCCTAATGGCAGCCTTTTCAGCTTGCATTGCTGGGCAGATAGAAGCCAAGAGGAAGTCATGCAAGAAGGGGGTGTATGGGGCAAGGTAGGTCATTCCAGGCAACTTTTAATTATAGTGAAAAAAGGAGGAAATGTGTTTGAGAGTTGTTTTTCTGTTGTCTTAAAGTAGTTTAGGTATGCGATATGGGAATAAACTGACTTTCTGTGAGCTGACAGTTGTCAAGAAAACTGGGTTTCAATTAAGAAATTCTTTAGGCTCTGTTCAGCTTAATGTCTGTCCTCTCACAGCCTTGCTTGGAAATGAGAAGACACAAAAGAGGCGTGCAGAGTGCTGCATTACTACGGAAAGCACATATGATGCCAAATAGGCAGCGTTCTTAATTACATCATAGATAATCATGGTGTAATCACAGAAACATGCAAGGAATGGGAGTAGCTTTAATTCAGGAAAAATAACCGGATTGTGTAATGGGGAAAACCAGCGAATGCGGGAGAGCAAGCAGCAGTGAGGCGGCTGCTGCAAAATGGGTAGCAGAATGATTTCCATGTTGATCTGAGATCATCAAGCAACAGGCACTGGATTTTTATCTAGCTATTGCATATGACTAACTTATAAGCTCTGTGTGTAAACAAAAAGCTGAGGAATGAGTCCATCAAATGTGACTTCATTTCTGTGTAAACTTGGGAATAACTGATGTGAAACTTCAAGTGCAATAGGAATTTTCCTGAGACCTGTTTAAATTGAGCCCTTTCTCTGTAGGCACAGTGGGCAATCTGCAAGGGAGAAAGGAATTGGCTCCTCGTGAGGACCTTGGTTTCTAGAGTTGGAGAGGAATAGCTTTGCCGTGCTGGAAAAAGCTGCATGTGCGTCCACGTGCTTTGGAGGCAGTCTCATCTCTGGGTCCGAGCCAGTTACCAGATAGGAACATGCTGAGAAAGCAGCCCTCGACTGCACATGTAGCCAGGCTATTAATCAGGTGGCGGCAGCATAGAGGGATGCTGAGAGGAAGCAGTGTTTCTCTAACCTATGGTGGAAGGGGACTATGGTGCGGCACAGGGACCTCCCTGGGGGCTGCAGGTGGATGCTGCTCTTCTCAGCAATTGCTTGGGAAAGCTTAACAAACGTTGAGCATGAGACTCGAGCAAAAGGTGGGCCAAGATGTGCAGCAGTGTTTAAGCACATACCCATGCAGATGGGCATCTAGTGGGGATTTATGAAATCATGTTTGTAGTTAACGTAACTAGGCACTTCATGGGAATTGCAAAAGTACCTGTCTGAATCTCAAGACATCTGTATGTCTCAGTAGAGACAAGCCTTAGGGCCTGCTCTTCAGGAAGTCAGGTATGTGGTTTCGGTGACCAGATCAGATGCTTGCTAACACAACTCTCCTGCACGGTACCTAAGCTCTGCTGTGTACTGCACAGGTGTTTTTTGTAGCCAGCTCCTTGAAACTTCTGTCTCTGGCATTTGATCAGCAGTCCTGTATATAGCTTGTAGTATTTCCATTGACCTCCATGAGATCCTGTCAATATGTGGAGAATTGCCAGGATCAGCCTTATGAAGCTTAGGTCAGAGTTGTGCAAAAAAGGAAAGTGCAGCAGCAGTTCCACCTTGAGCTGTGATAATGGACGTCCCTGGCTAAGCAGGTAAACTAATTTAAGAAAGCTACAAGGAAAACTCTCAGCAAGTTTGCTGATGATACAGAGCTGGGAGGAGTGGCTGATGCAACAGAGGGTTGCGTCACCATTCAGAGGGACCTCGACAGGCTGGAGAAACGGGCAGAGAGGAGCCTCATGAAGTTCAGCAAAGGTAAATGCAAAGGAATAACCCCAGACATGAGTACAGGAAGGGAGCTGACCAGCTGGAGAGCATCTTTGCAGAGAAGGACCTGGGGGTCCTGGTGGATAAGCTGAACACGGCCCCTCAATGCGCCCTCATGGCAAAGATGGCCGATGGTATCCTGGCTGCATTAGGCAGAGCACTGCCAGTGGGTGGAGGGCGGGGATCCTGCCCCTCACTCAGCACTGGTGAGGCCACACCTGGAGGGCTGCGTCCACTGCTGGGCTCCCCAGTACATGGACAAACTGGAAAGACACAGACATACTGGAGGGAGTTCAGCAGAGGGCCATGAAGATGATTAAGGGACTGTACGATCTGTCATATGAGGAGAGGCTGAGAGAGTTGGGACTGTTTAGCCTAGAGAAGAGAAGGCTCGGGGGAGATCTCATCCATGTTTAGAAATAGCTGATGGGAAAGTGTGAAGAAGATGGGGCCAGACTCTTCTCAGTGGTGCCCCATGACAGAACGAGAGGCAATGGGCACAAACTGAAACACAGGAAATTCTATCTGAACGTAAGAAAAAACTGTTTTACTGTAAGCACTGGAACAGGTTACCCAAAGAGGTTGTACAGTCTCCGTTCTTGGAGATACTCAGAACCCAACTGGGCACAGCCCTGGGCAACCTGCTCTAGCTGTCCCTGCTCGAGTGGGGCAGGGGTTGGACAGTGCTCTCCAGAGGTGCTTTCCAACCCCAACTACTCTGCGATGCTGTGAATAAAAGAGGTGCTGCAAGAAGTAGGCCTGATATTTTCTTACGTAAGAGCGCCTTGCCTTAGCTTAGCACTGAACCCTTGACACAGAAAGACAAAGCAGCTTAATTTATTTCTCATGCAAAAAACTGTCCTGTTCCAAAATAGTTAACTACATTTTTGCTCAGAGCAAGGGGAGGGTAGGGAGTGAAGGGAAGGATCTCTGTATGTTGGGTTTTTTTAATCCATATAAACTGTACAGAACACCTTGACAATCTTTGAGATACACTGTGCTATATATAGAAATGTGAGTAATTGTATTAGTGAACATGACAGTGTGTGCAAAACAGAATATTCCCCAGTGTTTTCAGCCATGTAGGCTTTCCTTCCTCTCTAGCCTTGCATAGGTTGCTTTAAATCACTTTAGCATTATCTACAATAAATGTTGTTGCCTTTTATGGTAGTTATTTCTGTATGAATACTATGTACTCTGAGACTTCCTCAAAACCGCCCAGTTTATCTTGCAGTTTCTACTGAATAAACACTTTATTAGGATCTTTCAAAGCTGTAACTCTATCTCATGGAGTAGGTTATTCTGCAGTGAGGACAGGTTATAAAAAAATCATCTCTAGAAGAGAGTTGAACTGCTATGACGTAAGAGTTGGTAGATCAATATACCAACAGGCTGATGACTCCCTCAGAATTGGCACGCGTCTGTTCTCATCCTGACTCACTCACAGAGCTTTGTAGCTCTGAATGGTAACTGAAGAAACAAAGTCTTTCCAGCCAGTGCAGTCACACGAGCAGTTTCAGTGCTGTGTTATGTACACTCTGAGGTCTATGAACACAAGGCTGTGAACTAATATTGGTTACTCCTGCGCCTAAATGCAAATTCTGACGGGAGGGGTAACCACTCCTGACTTGGGCTCCACGTTGCGCTTTTCAAGCTGGTAGTTCTGGGATCAGCAAAACTAACGAAGCCTCTGAGTACTAATGGGTTTGCTGCTCCTGGGTGATTGCAGGAGCCAAGAGAAGCTTTTCCCATGGCTGGAACGCGTAGAAGGGCTCTCTCCCATGGGGATTCTCTGGCATTTAATAACATGCGAGGTTATGCACTAGTTCTTTTCTCGCTCGGGACGTTTACAGAGTTTTTTCTCCTTTACCCAGGTTCCTATCTTCACAAAGCCTACAGCACCAAGCTGTCAAACATTGCTGAAACCAGCCCGTTGACTCAAACTCTTTTTGAGGGGACTGTGGGGGGCGGACAGGCATATAGGCACAGTATGATCGTGTATTATCCATTTTGCTAGGACACCAGTTGAAAGTGTATTTTTCTAGTTACACGAGGCACGTATGATGGTAGTAGCTAGTGATAGTGAGCAGAATGGTCACTGGCATTAATGGGCTAAGAGGAGCTCCTCTGGAGGCAGCTGGAAGAGTTTCATGGAAGACGGCCTGTGTTTGGGTTCACTGAGGCAGGAGAGAAGGTGAGACGTACAAACGAGCAAGCCTTTTCAAGCAAGAGACTTACTATAATTTGTTACTGGCTCATTAGAGGGTGGTACTTCGGATTCAAAGTTTTCTTGTTTTGTATGGAGAGAAACTTAGTAACTCCTGATTTGAGGAAAGCAAATCAGAAGTGTTTGACCATACAGTCGGAGCAGTGCTTCGGAAAGGGACAGTGCAAAGAGGTGCTGCAGTTTAGAAAAATTCTGTTGTTTTACTGCTTGTTAAGTCACACAACTGCAGGATAAGAAATTTGTGCCAGTCGTTGAGTTCTCCCAGAGAACCATTTCACACATGTTAAAATGAAAGGCTTGAGATTCTCAGAGCCAAAAGGAAAAGGAAGTTGGGAGTAAGTTAAGAGTAAGTCCCTTCCTAGTTTTTAATTCAGGTTCCTCTGGAAACAGTTGGAGGTGGCTGCAAAGTGTGGTAATAAGAACTGAAGAGAGAAGCTTGAAGGATGTGAAGGGAAACAGTGTAGTCACACAAGCAGAAAATGCGTAGGTACTTTGGGAGCAAGCAGACTGTAATGAATTAAGGAGAGTGCCATACATATCCAGATACAAATGCAGAGCTTGATTAGATTAGAGAAATGAGATGCCTGGCCTTCTTTGGGCATGGGAAAAAAAGCAGCAAGATAAAAGGAAGAATCTTAAAGAAGGGCAAGAATGGATGAATGAGAATGTGAAATGGGGATGGTGAAATGAAAGATATGAAAGATAGAGGTTATGGATACAGTGGAGGAAAAAGCTTACGAAGGCAAATTTTGAAATAAAGCAGTGATGCTTTTCAGCTTGTAGGAAGTGAGCAGAGCAAGCAAGAGGTGAAACAAAGTTTATATAGCCAAGAAAGGAGACTATAAAGAAATAAGACTCTGCTTCCTTCCTTTTAAAGCCATGCCACTATGAAAATTGTGAGGTTTGACTTTCTAAGAATGATGATCGTTGCTCTTACCTACTTCTAAGGCTAGTGTGGTGTGACCAAATAATATAGGGATGGGTACGATGATACAAACGTCTCTAATGATTACACGGGCAAAAAGATGCTCAACCCAAGAGAGTAAGTTAGGACGAATTTACACATCTAACTGGTTTATAATAGGCGGTATGAATTTCCCATTCAAAACGATCAAATGGCTTATACGATATCTTCCCGTGACCCATGGAACTGAATCTGTGTCATGGAGTAAGGTCACTACACTGTCAGCTGGGTGACAAACCTAGTTTGAGCATTGACTTGGGATTACAGGCCATGGGCCGCAGGCCAAGGGATGTCAAGCGTGTCACAGAGGTGACGCGTTTACTCTCGGCGGAAGGGTTCCAGCCGATCGGCACGCGGCCACGCCGTCCCCGTGCCAATTCATGGAAAGGCAACTGTGCCGCCTCCAAAGGGAGTGACTTGTCTGGCTGTCCAGATGGATGTGGCACTATGCCGGCAGCAGTTTAAAACAGGAGCGAGAGGAGGAAGAGAGACTATTTGATAATCGTTGGCCCTTCGTATCCAGCTTTCTAAGGAGAGCGAATGCTTACAGCAGATATCCTGTTTGCTTTGGCCAACACATTCTGATACTTTTGCAAGAAACGGAGGAGACAACAGGGCAGATGTTGAGCTGCTGTAGATCAGGGTAGTGCCACTGATTTCAGTAAAGCCATACTGATTTACATCTGTTGAGTTTTGGCTCAAGGAGGTCTGCCCAATTGCATTAGCGCAACGGGACTGTTTTGCCGGAGCATCTCGAACCATACTGTTGCAGATATTCCTCATATAACGCAGATGTGAATCCGTCCCCTCGCTTCTTACTACTAAGATGCTTTGAGGCTGAGACTCTGTTTTGGGTTTTTGCGTCGGCTAGAATAGGTAGCAACCTCATGGCTGCAGTTTAATCCTTTAAACAATGCCATGACAACTGTACCGCACAGTGCCTGGCGGGTTCAGGCAAGGACATAGTGGGGCACACGTCAACAGTGGAGCTGCAAATGAGGTAATGTGTTATCAGCAGACAGGTCAGGGCTCTATATATCAACTCCTGGAGCACAGAGTGACTAAAAATAACTTTCTATTACAAGTACCCATTTCCCGAAGAAGGAAATGCCCTTGTTTAACACCTTCCACCCCAAACAAACCAGGAATGACTTACCACCGTTCCTGTATCCTTCGATATCCTAGTGGTCTAGCTGGATAACTAGTTAAAGTGCTCTGCTTTCACCTCCACAAACAGAAATCAAGAGTAATATAAAGACCTGAGCAAGACCAGCCACATCCCCATCACCTGACTGTGAGCGTGGGTAATATTACAGTTACGTACCAGACTCTCTTTGCTCAGGAATGTGAATGTCTGGAGCAAGTGTGGGACTGAATTACTTCTCACGCATTTTGAGTCACACATCATCAGGTCAAGATCTAGACCACCGAATAAACTGACACATTAACTTCCTGCTTGGACCTGAACTGTGAATAGGGATGACTTTGGTTTCTGTTATTAATCCAGACTTGTACACAGAAACAAGAGATATCCCAAGCTCTATCGTGTGTGTAAAAATTTTTCACTATTCATTTGTAGCTTGCAGTGTGCCCCGAGAAGTTTATTTTAGCTAACACGTAATGGATGTTTTTGGCCTTGCCGTGTCTGAAGGGGTCCACAGTACAACACTTATGTGCAGGGTATGAGTCTTTGTTCCCTAGTACTCTGGAATTAGGCTGATTCAGTTCAAGGGGAGAACTGCATGAGGCCCAGTTTCTCAAGAAAGTTGGGCAAAGAAAATTAAAACTTAGGTACTCAAATTGTATTTCACATTTTGTAAGAAAAACTATGTTTTTACTACTGGCCAGTCAATTTCTGTTCCCTCTGCCCTCCTAATTATTATTTTTCCAGATGTTTACATTAGTAACTCATGGCGTAGGCTAATCCATCCCATCTAACTAGAGTGGTGGATTTACAATTGTGCCACTACCGGCCAATGTAATTTTCTCCTGAAGATATTACTATTTTGAGAACCCTCAACAGAGGGCAAGAGATTACAATAAATATATAAATAAAGCATCAAATGCTACCTGCATTAATACCAGAAGATTGATCCTCTTCAATGAAAAAGCAAGATCATTTAAAAAAGGCACTTACTAATAGATATACATGAAACAAGCTTTCCTCAAGTATATTATCCATGGCATACATCCTAGTGACCAAAACCACTGGTGTTTTATTAACATAAGTAATGAACTTGAACTGGCCCTGCAACAGGCAGGCCAAAACTCCTCTGGATTTGCATTAGTTGGCTCAGGACTGTTTTTTGGGGTTTTTTTGGGGTTTTTTTGCCTGACTACAGACAGTGTACTGAGTATAAAAAGGACAATTAAGCACCACTGCTGAGCATGTCTCTTCTTCCCATGTTGCACATCCTGGCAACAAATCAATGTTGTCTTTTGCTGCAAGACTTTCTCTGCCTGCTCAAAATTACTCTCCCAGAATCCTCCAGAACAACTTTTTTTTCTCTAAAGTTCATCCTGCCAGTTGCCACTTTAGTAAACAGCACATAGCAAGCAATAACTTTATTTTTTCCATTCCCTCTAAAGGTTAAATATAGGTGAACGTTTTATTCTTTATAACAAGTAATTGACATGCATGAGCCAAGTTTCTGTTCAGAACATAATTTGTATTCTTGAGAGATCTGTGCGTATTCTTGTTCATATTGCTTCTTCCCTGAAGGGATCGAGGAGGGGGAGGAGAGGGAGAAGCTTTTAAAGTTTGGCTCATGAAAGTTATAGAGAAAGATCTAGGCTTTCCGCTCTATCAGATAAATGGTAATATAACTGCACAATGTGCAGTACAGTGGCACGTACTGATAGGAAAAGAACAGAGTAAATAAGGGGGAGGAAAAGGGGGGAGAAGGGCAGTCAGCAAGCAGAGAAAAGAGCATATTCAGTGGCCAAGTAAATTTACTGCTAAAATGTAAAACATCAGAGACTCTGATCCATAAATTTGGTGGGCTCACTTCCCTCATCACAGACATAATTCAGGTGGGATTTTAAGAATGGGAACATTCTAACTAGAGTCAACACAATTCTTCACGTCCTTATACTTGGACGGCATTGGCTTAATCAAACTTAATGATTTGATCCCAAGATCACTGAAATCAGATTTATTTCATTCACTTCACTGGGTTCAGGATTAAGTTCTAAAAAGCACCATGTCTGTGTGTGTGTGGGGGGGGTGTTTAAGGAGTGTGCTCTTCCCTTTTATAAAATCAAGAGTCCTCTCATATGGTTACATCTTCTTGAGAGAAGGGCTTTTCAGAATTTATGTATAAAAAGAGTGTCAGCACACATGCAATGCCTGTAATTTAGAACGTAGCTCAGAGGTTGTAGTCTCCTCGGTCAGGTTGGTAGGTGTGGTGGGTACAGCTGTGCAATCTTTACCATGCCACAATCTCCTAGCTGCTACTTCAGGCCTTTAATTTTACCAGACCAGGGTGAATTTCTATTTTGTAGTAAGGATCTTTAACCCCCTTGCATATATATTTTTTCAGGATTAAAAAAACTTATGAATTGCTTGAACAAACATAGTAAGCATTGCAAAGTTAATGTGAAATCACCTTTAAAGTCTTGATAGTCACACTTTTACCTACAAGCGTAGGTCCTGCCTATGAGAAGTAATACAGTTAGCTTGTAACATTAAAGTATGTGGTTTTAGAAGAGTGAGTAGTGTATTTTTACTCAAGAGCATGTAATTTCACAGACAGAACTGACACGGGATTATACATTAGTTACATAATTACTGTGGTAACTTCATGAGACTTAGTTAGTGTGTAGTCTTCATGCTGTTTTATATGATGGTATCCTGTTACAGCCTGTTGCTTTCAATTGCCCAGTGTATTCACTAGTAAGAATTTTAGACATAGGGATGCCCTTTGTGTCTAGTAAAAAAAATTGCTCTAAAAATTCTGTACTAAGTAACGACAACTTATCCAGACATAACCACCTATATCGTACAACGAAAGCCTGAAAGAGCGTCACGAGGTTATACTTTCCACTCATACTTTATTTCAAACAGGTGTGCAAAGGGAACATATCAGAGAGATTTAAATAGAAGGTTAAGCAGACTGTAAATTTCCATCTACGTTTGGTCTAATTAAAGCTATGAACATACTTGCAGCCTGAGAATTTTGTTTAGAGTAATCCCCTTATCAAAATTGTCATATGCCAGGAAATGTTAGAAGCAGAGTTTCTTATTCCCCATGTTCTTGAGCTACTGTCTGCCATTTAAATATCAACATTTCTCAACAGCTTTCAGTTTAGCCCACAAAGGTTTTCCACAGTAACTACTGGCTGAGTTATGAGCCCCTTACTCATACTGGTGATTAGTTAATTCCACAAATAGCTCCACTGACTGCAATGGGATCACATTTAATTATGACTGCATCAACAGAAAAGATGTTCAGCCCTTTAGAACTAACTCAGATAGTGTTATGAGATAATCAGGACACCAGTACTCTCAGAGGCTATGATCACTACACTTATTTTGCTGCTTCTGCTCGTGTGAATGATAAGCCATTGCACAACAGACAAGTGGCAGTATGTTACTACTGCAACCTGTGCTAAACCTGGGTTATTTTTTTCACTGTTATCTCCCTGCAAAGAGATCTTTGCCTCTTCTGTCTGTTGCATTCTACCAAAAAACTAGAATTTTAAGCTCCAGGGGGCAAGGATTTTCTCAACTTTACACCATCTCACACAGTGGGGTCCTGAGTTTTGCATCTCTAACCAGTATTTGCAATTACGAATAATTAACAGATTATACAGAAAAATGATTATTCATGTGCTATTTATATACTACAGCAATATCTTTGGGCCTCAGCTGAGATAGGGGCCTCCTTCTATTAGACACTCTAAGGATGTATAATGTGCTTTTGATTCCCCTCTCTGTTATCTGTTCCTTCCCAAAGGGCTATACTGTGAGTTTCTTACACTGAGGCAGTTAAAATCACGTGTGATCTCACTGCAGTCAATGAAACCATTTGTGAGACTAGCTGATCATCGCTGTGGAAAAGCACTCATGTACAGGTCTATAGTTAATGGAGAGAGGGGAAGAGGGAAGAAAAAAAAAAAAAGGTTTTCAAGGCAGGGGCAGCAATTCTGAACAGAGCAGCCCTCGAAGGCGATGACTGGAGCAGAGGTGCTCCAGGACAACGCAAGCCCACCTGAGGCCCCCGAGCGGCTCCAGGGGTGGATCTACACCCGGGGCTACCCATTCCCCTGGTGCTCCTCGTGTTGGTGTCCTTGTGTTCTGTTGAGCTTCAGCCTGCATGTTACAAAGCTTTCTTTTTCGAGAATCACTATGTAATAACCTAAAATAGCCTGCTCCATCCATCTTGAGTGCAGCTGGGCAGAGTTCCTTCATACTATCTGTCATGCCTAAAAATATTCCTGTTATGAAAATAGAGACAGAGATACTATGTCTGTTTTTGTGTGCTCTGTGCCTGTATGTTTAGTGTAGATGGAAGTGCCTGTGGAGTAAGTCTCAGGGTAAGCTCCCTACCCCATGGAACATGAAAGCTGTATTGAAGAATTATCTAAAACCGTGAACTGAATAAGGGCTCGAGAGTTGTTTCAGTGTGTTTTAGCTGTACTGCTACACGATAAATGAATCTGCAACAAAGCAGCTAATGTGTAAAGCAGGGCAGAGAATACCTGTTCAACTTCTAGACTTGTTCAGCTTCCTCCGTGGAGCTGTGGGCAGGGCTGTTCACAGCAATACTTTGCACTAGCTGAGAGACAGAAAAATAAAACCAGGAATGGGGCAGTCCAAGGCTCACCAGTGAGGTGAAGTATAACATGTGAATGTTTCCAAGGAAAGGAACTAAAGGACAGTGCAGAGTAGGGAAGATGTACTTTGACTGGTCTCTAGAGTATGACAGTGGTCAGGACCATAGTGACAAAGCAGAAAGGTGGGAGGTATTTTAGGTCATGTGTGGTTTTCCTCCTCTGAAAGTTTTATATGTCATAGAAAAAGCCCATAGAGGAATCAGATGTGACCATAAACAGGAACCAATGAAACAAGTTCAGTCTGAAGGTAGAGGAAAACCCTATTAGTTGAGTACCTCTCACAGCTTTTTATTTTTATTTTACTTTTTTTAAGTGATGGTGTGTTCAGTTCCATAAAAAAGGCCGAGCATGCAAGTGGATGTGCACAGCTTAGGTGAAGTTCAAGAATGTGTTTTAAAGTGGGAGGGGAAGAAAAACATCCAAGCACAAACATCTGCTGAGCTTAGGAGAACTGAAAGAAACAGACAGGCTGAAGCAAAGGGAATGGCCAAGCTGTCTCCAGTTCCCTCTGAGGCTAGTCCAGGTCAGCACTTACTGCTAGCTAAACTGCAAGATACAAGTTCCAACAAGATACCCAGATTTTTATGAAAGGATGGATATGTCTTACCAGTGCTATTTTTTCATCAGATTAATGTACTTCCATGGAATTTTAATTTTTTTTTTAAGTACTTCCATAGTTGCTTTGAAACTTCCCTTGCTTCACAGTTTCTGTGATTCTACAACTGGGTACTAGTGTACTAGCTGCGTACTAGCCCTCTGTGACGGCTGAAACCAACTCCTCAATTCCCTGGAGGGAGAGAGCCATGCTGATGAGGCAGCACTTTCCAGCCCAGCTCTGCACAAGAGAATCAGTAACCCTTCCAGAAAGACCTGCCATTCCCCCCCCCCCATATCCTGATTTAATGTAAACTCATATATATAATTAAAAAAATGTTAAAGGATTTCTAAAGTCTGTCATAGTTTATAAAATTCTTTGGCACATGCAGAACAATTTAGGTACTTTCTGGTTAAAATAGTTTTGACAAAATAAGGAAAACCAGAAGCAGTAATAAAATAACAAAATCCCTGAAAGCACACAGTGTGTCCTTCTCCGTGTATTAAGCTGCAACAAATCTGTTGATAGGCAACGTTAGATATGCAAGGATGAAATAAACAAGAAGCATGAGGATTGCAAAGTAAATATTTGGGTGTATTAGCCAACAGTTTGTGGGTGTTTTGTGCTTTTAAATTTGTTTGTATTAACGTTGGAGTCCAACTCACCTTCCAGAAAAAGATAACTGAAATGATTTGTCTCCTGCCCACAGTCGTCTCCCCCATCAATATTTTTGCTTATCTCTCTTCTCATGTTTCATGTTGTTTCAAGCAGCTCTTTAGCGAGCCACAAAAATGTTAACTATCCAGCTAGGTTTAAGTGGACCTCAGCTGAAGTAAATACTCCACTAGGCACACTACCTTTCTTTTCCATTTCTTGGTGAGTCCTCGTTGCGCCTGCTGCATGTACATCAAGAGCCTTTAAAATGTTTAGTGAGGAGACCATGCATTACAGGAACTATTGCTTTCACAGTGCTGTGTTTCTATAGTAACCATCTTATTAAAGCACTGCAGCCATCTGCTTTAAATATTAACTTCACAAGACCGTCAGGACTAGCTTAAAACAATATCACATGTTCATTAAATATTAAAACTAGAAACAAAAGGAGAGAACTACAGGAGAGAGCTTTTTGCTGTTCCTTCAGTTTAATCTTAAAAAAAAAAAAAGTTAAAAAAAAGCAGTATCAGTGTTTGTTGTTTTTAAGTAATTGAACAGTTCATTCCACTGCTTTAGAAATAACTGTTTAAGTGACCGTGCTATCTTCTCATGGAATAAAATATAACTTCCTGGCTGTTGCAAAAACAAATGGAGAAAATGGCTTCTTTGGGTAGATGGCCACTTTGTGCATGTTCATCCTAATAACAGACTTTCTCTACCCTGTTTTCATAGCAGTGCTCTCATAAATAGTGGAACAAAGTCTTTTGAGGAAGGAACACACAGGGAAACAGCCATCAGCTGCTGAGAAGTGCCACGCTGGAGTAAACAATTATCTGTTTTATCATAGCCTGCTAAAGGGTGGATGCCTCAGAGAAGGGTATAAATACTCGGCAGTACACACAGGCAACCTCCAGCACGTAGCCAGAAGTGTGAGACTCAGCCCCCCTGCCCTCCCCCCCTGCTAGATTTTATCCCAATGAGCATGAGTCTAATTCGTAGAAATGCCTGCTATTTAAAAAAGAACCTGCATCAGCAATACCTTGTGACAGCAAGGTCCTCGGATTAAGTACACCAGATTGCATTTGTTTCCTTTCAGCAATTTGAAATATGTGGGCTTCTACTTCAGCAAATGACTTCTTTCTTCAAACTGTACTACAGAGCTGAGTAAGGGTAAATTCCTGAGAGCCCTTCTCTACTTCTGAAGTATGGTATCTAGCTCACCCTTTTACTTTTTTTGCCCACTGTGCTTTACTTGCACTTTCCAAGTTCTGCGCTACCCTCTCGGACCCAAGATGGGCTATTGTATCCAAAGGGATAATGCAGGGGACCATTTAAAACTTGCCAGTTCCATCTTAAAATTTCACTGGAACAAAATAAGGAGAATTCAGGTCTTCCTGTGGCAAAATCATACACCTCAGGCACCTGAGCTACAGGCAAATCTTTTCTGGTGTTTCAGGTTCTCTGAAACACACTTCTGTCTCTATCTAGTAGAGCTTAAAGAAACAGTACATAATTCTATGATTATTATATTCATTTATTTCAGTTCCACATTGGTTTTTCCCACTTTTTACTGGTGCCATACTGAGTAAGTGCCTACACGAAACTGTTTGTGATATTGTCTAGATGTCTTTCTGAGAGAGGGAACTCTTTTTATTATGTATGGAAAACTAGCAGTGCACCCAGGTAACGAAGACCTAGTCCTTGTCCAAGAAGTTTACAATCTAGCAGATCATCAGCCCCTCACACAAATGCATGATTACTTATTTTAAGATTCAGCCAGTATTCATTTCCTCCTACTAGATCACACCGACTTCTCTGTTTTCAGGCAGTAACCTTTTTTTTAATGAAGTTCTTCTGGGGCTTCTTGTGTTAGTAACTCAAAGGCAGTGTCTCAGAAAGGCAGGAACAGTCGCCAGCACAAACACAGAAAGAGGAACAACTGTCTAGGTAGCAGTTCTAAAGAAAACTACTCTGGGAATGACAGTGGATAGCAAGCTGAACAGCTGATGTCAAGACTTGAGAAAAAGGCAGTTTTTGCACAGGCTATATTCCTGTTTGTGTGGCTTTGTCAGACAATGTTATCTTTCCTCTCTACTCAGCCTTAGTAGGGCCTCAGCTGGAATGCTGTATCTGTCCAAAAAGAAAAAAGTTGATCAGGAAGAGAAGACTTGGAAGAAAACTAGATCAGAGGTCTTTAAGAACAGATTATCCAAATATTTGTCAAGAATGACAGAGTTACAACTGATCCGGTTTGGGGGAAGATGATGGATTCAATCCAGGCCTGTTTCATACAACTTTTATGAACACCTTGTCCATCTTTCTCACTGTTACACACTGACACAGAGAAGCTCCCTTTAGTATACCCTGGTGAGAGCTCTTCTGGATTAGGATACAACCAAATTTGTTAGGTCTTAGGCCTAAAAGATGACAACCACTGTTCCCCCCAAAGTTACTCCTCTGTCCCACGTCAGAACTTTGCACAGGAGCATGACATACTTTTATTTGGAGTTTTGTGATATTTGCCATGCTTGAGACACCCATTCCCTCCATAAGCTGTGGATCTATTAAGGAAAGTCAATTAGAAAAAGAGCCGCCAGGATAGTGGAATGTGAGTGGAATAAGATGAGCCCTGATTTTCCTTCCTCTGCTATATTTATACTGAATTCATAAATCAGGGTTTCTGCTGTTTGCCTGTTATGTAATAAAGATTTTTTTTTCTTTTACTTATGTATAATTTGCATTCCAGAAATGGGGATTCCACTATATTTTGAAGCTGTGGAGGTCGGCCATAGCCAAAGGCAAGCTTGAGGGCAAGGCATAGCAGTGTTTCTTGTAGTACTGAAAGCCTTGGGAAGAGACATAAGCACCTCGCTATTTTAATCCTGGGAACAAGAACAAGAGCCACGGTTAGGATGGTTCAGCCAACTTTTTTTTTTTTAAACCTACTCTATAATGCAAAAGGTTCTCTCTTTCCTAAGAGCTTTTCTGGGCATTTTTGCCTAATACATTCCCAGTACTGCAAAAACCTAGAATACTCATTGTATTCTCTCTGTCACACACTGTTGTTCTTGTGACTCTTCAATTAATAGGACTTTTTTTTTTCTCTTCAAAAACAGGGTGATGGGAATGATGGGAAGCATTTTGTGCTTGTGGTTTGTGCTGAGCAGCTATTCTGCAGGCCAGTTGCATGTTTCTGCCTTGCCTTTGAATGCTACGGGATATTTCTAGCATAACTTAATGTACTGTCCAGCAGGTGTTCTGTATAATTTTTCTCTGTGCACAAAGAAAATAAGCAGTTGACCTGCTAGGGAACCATGTTCTGCTGAGGAAGCCACGAGTAGGGCAGACAGAGGTACAATGTGGACCCAGTTAGTGAGACTCCTGGGTCAGAGAGTCCTCCTCTCTCAGCTTCACTAAGTTTTGTAGCTTCTGATAGTAGCAATTCCCATCCAAAATTCCCAGTTACCACCTCATAAAGAGACACTAATGAAAAATCCCTGAGGTAAATACCACACTGTCTTTCATGTCTTTTTCATCCTCCTGTGTTTTTGCTAGATTGACTTACCTGTTTTTTGGGGGGGGGAGGAGGAGTTGGCAGAAAGTTGTAACTTGGTCAGGAATCTCCTTCTCTCACGTATGGAACAGAGGGCTATGGCTAAAGCCAGTTATTTACTATGCAAAGGAATTACTTTCCCCAAACTATGTGCTGATATAATTATTGTTCAGCATGTTTTTTAAGTATAAGAGAAATCTGAGTCCCAAGTCTGCTCTCTGGTAGTTGGGTAAAACTCTTCAGTAAGAATTGCACCCATGCATCTGACAACGTAATTAGACTTTAGGTGTGCCTTTTGCTGAACTCGTTAAACAAGATTTCCTTTACTTTTTTACCTAGAGGACAAACCCATGACAGAGTCTGTATTTATTTTGAGATATTCATCTAAACTGACACAATGGCGGTATTCACCCTGTAGCATACAACGCTAATCTTACACTATTCTCTTCCATCCTGCCCCCACCTAAAAGCACTGGATAAAATAATCTTTATCATAAGCAGCATTTCTCTCATTATATCTTCTTCATGGGGCAACTGAAAGAAGCGCTTCCTATGTAAGAAAATATCAGTAGTGGTAATAACAGAAGATTCTCCGAGTCAAAAATGCACTGGACACATCATCTGTATAGGTCTTCCACTGGTTAAGTTAAACGTAGTGGTAAAGCCCGCAGACATCTTGAGCGCTAACAAGCTAGTCCCTATAAACCTTGACAGTTTCTGATCCAGAACTTAAAAGCTTCAGGACTTCTGACAAAAGACTGCAAAAAATGTATTATGATGTACCCAGTAAAAAAGCTTTACACATTTAGAGAAGTTTTTACAGTAGACTCTAGTTGTCCATTCTCCAAGTCTGCTCACACTTGTACGGATTCACAGTAAAGTGGATATGCTTTCCTCAGATATGAGAAAAACCCACAAAGAACTCTTAAAATAGGAACATAGCAGTGACCTATTTTCAATACTTCCATTCTTATTTCTCAGTCAATTATATACAGTGTAATGAACATTCAGCAGTGGAAAGATGTCAATAATCAATGCAAAGTCATTTGCTCACATGCTGAACGCAGCATTAAAAATTAGCTAGGAGAGGAAAAAAAACAGGTGGTGGGTCAGGGTCCAAGCTGCAGAAGCACTTCACCTGCTCTGGTTAGAGCTATGTGACCACATGAAGTCAGTTAGAGACCAGGCTAAGTACAAGCTAAGGGACAGCCTTTTTGTTTGTTAAAATACTGGTAATAAAAGTCTGCAGCAGCTTTGATGATTCTAATGCAGAGCTGCCATGGACCTGTGTGGAAAAGGTGAAGAAAGTGGACTAGCTGTATGCTGACGGGAGTTTCATTCAGTAATGGGATAGAAATAACTGGCAAAGAGGCATGGAGAAGCTTGCAGTGTATCTTTCCTAAGGGCTTGATCATTACGGTATTTATGGAGTTGTATCATGGTAACTAGTATAAAATAGAACTATAATTTTTCTACCATCTCATCTACTTCAGAAAGGTCAATTTTTCTGTTTGGGAGGAAAAAAGTACTTCATCAATTAATAGGCTTTCACAAAGCTGGGATTAAATTGTTTGATTCCAAAAGTAAAAACTGGAAGCAATTTATTAAAAAGCATGGGTTATTTTTGCTACTTTAGCAGCTTTTTCAAGAAAGTTTGGTTTATCTTTGGGAACCAGTCACAGTTATACCTAGCCTGTCTTCCTCTACATACATGTATTTCTGAGAAAACTTTGAGAATGTGAGAATTTGTCAGAAACTAATTGTCTGACCACATGCTTCCATTTTACAATAAAAGCTAGTTTCTAGGAAGGAAATTGTTTCAGAGTAATTTGGAGTAGTATACAAACTTCTTGTCTTGAAGGACTTCAAGGATAAGGCAGGGCAAATATTTTCTTTTTGATAGACATCTAGGGTGTCCAAAACATGACTTTTTAAATATATATTGAGAGAGAATGTGGGCATTTAATAGTTAAGCGTAAAGCCTGGTTTGCTACAGGGATGTTTTCAGCTATGCATTTTTTTCATAAGGCCCATGTCAAAAAACAAGTCAGCCTTACAATGGTAGTTGTATTTTGTAGGTGGAGGTGCGTCATTTGAGACTACTAAGCCATCGTTTTCCTAAATGGATGGTCACGACCTGACGACCAAGTATTCATTAGTGCCCGAGTGCAAGTGTTAATAAAGGAATAAAAAAAGAACTGTCAATCTGGAACCACAAGATCACACAGCGTTCTTTTATTTTAGCCAAAGTAAGCTTTGTAGTTCCTTATGACTGAAAATTATATGTACTTTCTGAGTCAGTTCAATGAAGAAACAAAGTTACGGTGCCGAAAAACACAGTCACTTCTATCCCCGAGTTGCTGAATCACTTACTCGTTCCTGCTAGTTAATAGTTGCTATTTTTAGTTTACGGCGGAAAATTCTCTCGTGGCAGCAATGATATTTTAAAACAGTTTAGAAGCAAAATCATCTGCCTGGATCTCTGACGTACTCTCCAAGTTTGTGTTTTGTATGAGCACCTCATTATTCACTTCCAACGCTGGTGATGCGGGTCACGCTAGTGCGCGAGATGCGGCATTTGCTGGCTCTTTCATAACTGCCCGTAAGAGTTCTGGGGTCATGTTTGTAAACACTGCAGCCATGTGCGCGTAAGCACGTGGCGAGACATCAAAATGACCTCGAGTGCCTAGCCGAGAGGTAAACCTTGGCGCCAGTATCGATGTCGCTAAGCCAACGAGCGCCAACTCTCTCGTCAGCGCGCTCGCCTCGTAGCCGTGAGAACGGCAGCCGCGGGTTGCACGAAGGGCAGATGGGAACCTTTTCCCTGTACGTGGCACACGCGGACGCGCGTTAATGTCGGTGGTGTCAAGGCAGGTTCCTTCCCTCAGCTGTAGACAAATGGCATTGTTGAATTGTTCTGAAGAAAAATAAAGCTCATTTCTGCCCTAAGTCAGGGAAACTGGAGCCAGTGTGGTCCCACAACACAATGCAAAACTATGGCTATTAGAAAAAGAATTGTATAATGGCGCGTTGCCAAAGTTTCCAAAACGACTTCAAAGACAGATAACACAGACATCATGTCTGTAATAGTTTTTTTGCTGGCTATGCGCTTATGAAATTAAGACCACGTTTCAGGCGTTTGAGGAAGTAGCCCCTAAATTATTTCTGTTTATCAGTTGAGATTGCACGTAGCCAGATACGGCCAGTACAAACAAAAGACAAAGTCTTTCATTTCCTCTTAATGAGAAATTAGCAGATACAGCCATCCAAAGCCTGTGGAGAGTTTCATCTCGCCCCAGCCACGCACGTTATGTGCTTAAAAAAAAAATAATAAAATAAAATAATGGAGGAGGGGGGAATAGCCCAGGGTCTCCGTCCCTCCCTCCTATGGTGATTCTGTTTCAAGTGCAGCTGCGAGCCTCATTTGCTTTGACCTTTGCTGTGAGAGCTGAGAATAGGACAAAGAGTTAAAGTGTTACCCGTCCCTGCTGAGTTTGCACTTCTCGGCGGCGGAGAGAGGGTGTGCTCGCAGCAGAGGGCAGGCGGGAGGGGGCACTGGCAGGGAGCGTAAAACAAAAGGAGAAAAATAAACAGTGCACACCCCGAAACAAAACAGGGGAACCAGTACAGAAAAACGTCTGTCTTTGAAGAACACGGACTTTTCTGTTTGTTTCTCTCTGTGTAGTTATATCTTGTTATCTGAACTCAAGGTACAGTAGATATATGAGTCCTTGAACTCTGAACTCATGAGGAGGGCAGCAAAAAGTAAGTCAATACAATTTTAGCTGAGCGACTGGAAATAGGCATGCTTTGTCTTTTCGTGCCTGAGCTCTGGGAGGCCATTTAATGCAGCAACACGCAGCTGTTCAAACCTCTCTCCTACCGTATTGCAATGGCCTGCTAAAACAAAGCAACGCCAAAGCAGGTCTCTCCCAGTGATAATGCAACCGTGGCTTCAAATACTAGCTGCTCCAAGCTATTTGTGTTTTGTGGAGACTCGGCTCTTAGATCTGGACAAGAAGCGGTCCCCAGTTTGTTAATGGAAAACAGAAAATACGTCCACGGGTTGCCGCAGGATTCCTGAAATCCTGCCCTACTCTAAACGTGACCCAATTCCGTAATAGTGTCTCTGGAAAGCAGAGAAGTACCTTCCTCGCTGTTGCGTGCATGTCTAGCTAGCGCTCTCCAGTGCTGCTACTCTACTGAGCAATAAAGTTTCTATTTTTGACTCACCGTCGACGACCTCGCTCTAAACCCCCGGACTGAATATCGCTCAGACGTAAAATGAGCAAAACCGAATGCGTTAACAGAATACGTCAGCCCATCGCAGCCCTGTGTTTTGCCACGATCATTGTTAGTAGCCGCAAACGCGGATCAAAAAGATGGGCTCTCACAAACTCCGCAAACGCCGCTAGCTCTTGCAATGTGGCACCCTCTCGCCTGTTACGCAGCGCCCTGGGGAAGCCTGGGATGGTGTTTGTAAACAGCACGGCCACGTGCGCGCGAGCCACGTGGGGACTCGGCTCTGGCTGCACCTCCAAACTCCCGTGGAAAAGGGCGCAACGGGGGGAAGCGAGGAGGTGAGCCTGAACACTGCCTCTCGGTCTTTTTTCCAAGGTGGTGTACAGCACTATTCGATCTCTAAAATGGCAGGGAAAAAATCCATCTGTCCTTCACGGCCAACTGCTGCTGTCAGCATTCAGAGGAACGCTGCCCAAACCAAATTACCCACCGGATTTTATTTCCCAACACGTTTTGTCATGGGTTGTATCACGAGTCTCTGAATGCACTGAAGATCCCTGGGGTAGGTTCTCCGTGAATGGCACTACGCACCAAAGCAGCCTCACCGAGCTACGGCTACCTGCAGCAAAGGTACTCCCAAATAAAGACCACAGAGATACGACACTGAACACTACAGGGAAAAAAAGATAAATCTACTGTCTGTGATTCAGGTCTAGGAGACAACAGGCGACTGTTGCACAGGTGACATGCCGCGAGTGCTACTTGGGTCGCATCCCCAGCCCTGGTTTGTACGTTCCCTCTCCAGCAGGGATCATTTCTGGCAACAAATTAAGGTTTTTCCTCTTTGAGCTCCGCTACCAAACAAGCATGACGTCAGTGTGAGGGGTCACAAACCCTGATGAACCTTTAATTGATAAACCAGATCAAAATGGAAGTCACATGGTAGGTTTGAGCTGATGTACAGGAACAGTTTGCAGACTGTGGGAAATCTTGCCTGAATGGATAGGAGGATCAAGGGTATTAAAGGTTAATGGGAGTTATTGGAGTACCTACTTATTGAAATGACATTACACAGCTCTGTCCCACACACTGCAATTAACTGACACAACGTACTATTCTTAATTAGCTCATTGTGAGATTTTGTTTGTTTGTTTGGAGGCACACAGAAGCATCTGCAGTGCCAGTAAAATTGAGATAATTTCCTTTCCTACACCCTTTCTCAGTTGGTGATGTGGGTTTCAACAGTGCTGCAGTCAAAGCTAGAGGCAAAAGCAGCCCTCTCCCCTGAGAAGAGAAACAGTATTTAAGGTACAACTTACTGTGTCATTTTGGATGAGCACTGCCAGTTTAAAAATCTGAGGACCTGTCCAGCAAAAAAGGATGTGTCGTCAATCAACAGAAAATGTTACTGAAAACCTGCTTCTGAAAAAAGTGAAACGCTACTTGTTTCTGATTCTAGTTTCTGTTTCTTAAAATTGATACTTCTGTTATCTTAGTAAGCAGAGAAAACTATCTGTAAACCTCTGAATGAGCAGGAAGGAGGGTATCATGGGTAAAGCACTGGGGCTTAGGAGATATGGGTTCAGTTCCCAGCTATACCACAGCTTTCCTGTATGTCTTTTAGGTTTAAAAAAAGTACTGAAATGAATGGCTTGAGCAAGGTTTGTATGAGTTCTGTGATCTGTGTGTGCTTTGGCTCTCAGTTGTTGCTTATTAATTTTATACCCTTTCTCTCACTCTTTGCATGCTTTGCCTGCTCATTAATATTAGCACCCTAGGGAAGAGACTCTGCAGCAACGCTGGTTGGGAATTCCAGTTAACTCACACACACACAGCAAGTAGCAATAACAGCTTTGGTTTATTTACTGCAAATATTTAGTTTTTGGAAGGGATCTGTCTGCCTCCGCTTTGCATTATAAACAAGAGCTACTAACACTCTGGCCCTTGTGCACTGCCAGACCAATTTTTTTTCTTTTTAAATCGTCTCCTTTGCTGAATTAAATAGCAAAATGAAACAAAAATGGCTTATGCTTGTACAGCCCCAAGCACAGTGGGATTCTGTTTCACAACTGGGATATGAGGTTCCTCCTAACGTAAGCCTGCAATAATTAATTTCACTCTATCCACTCTCCTTATATTTAGAAGCGTCAGAGTTGCCATCCTGAATTACACTCATGCTACAGCTTGTCCAGCAACATATCTCCAACCAGCTAGCAGCAGTTGCTTCAAGAAAAAGCAGCAATTCACTAGGTGGTTAGACTCACCCTTCCAGAGGCAAAACTTCTTTCCAACCCATCAGCTAAAGTTTATATCTTTTACAGAAAAAATGTTAACTTGCAACTATTTTGAAAACTTTTTTAAAAAATTAAAGATTAGTTGTCAGCCTCTAAACCCTTACGTCCATACCTATTACTCTATACCTGCCTCTGAGTCTGTCTATTTCCTCTTTTTCCCCCCCTCCTCCTGAAAGAACAAAAAATACTCTGCAAACTATTTTTCTCTCTCTGCAGTTACTGCAAAGTGTGGGAAATGTGACTGGGTGCCTCACTCCTGCAAGTGTGTCGATCTCAGCAGACTGTTACAGCTCTATGAAGCCCACTGAAAATGAATAGGGCTTTGTGAAAATGGCAAAGGCTGCCACCACTTTGCAGGATCACAGACTAACTGACAGCACTGGGGGGAAGAAAGCAGAGCCATCTATACCGAAATTGACAACTGCACAACATAAGCACAGTGGAAAAATACAATTAAAAAAAAAGTATTTTCCCACCCAATCTCTTTCACTTCTCAGGCATTACTCATAGCAATAGAAGAAAGAAAATAAATCAGCACAATTCTTATTTTTCCTACTTCTTTCTTTCACCTACAGATCTTCTTTGCTGCATTAACAGATTATGTGGAAACAGAAAAGCACAGGTCCAAACTTACCTAAAGAGAACAAATGCTCTAGAGAAAGTATGGAGAGCTCTATAGAAACAATGCAGAACTGACAGACTTCATACTTTTCTATTTTGAGCATTTTTTCTTGCTTATAAATAAATATTAAGAGTGCTCTTCCCTATTTGGTCAATATTTTCATCTTTGCTCCTTGATATGTGATCTGCATGCTCAGAGATTGACTGTGTGGAATGGAGACTCATTAGCATAGATTTTCTGTCCTCAAAATGTCTGCTTGTCATGTGAGTCAAGTGCTAAACCCAACTTTTTTCAGTTGCTCAGCTTCCATGCTTTTGATTTTTACTGTTGCCATTTTAGTAATACTCGGGATATTTTGGGGCAGACAAATTTAAAAGCCAGACTGACAAGCAAGCAAGAAAAGAAGTGTCATGGGAACAAAAAGTTTGCCATTTTAAAAGAAACAAACAAACAAAAAGGTCTTTCATACATACACACATGCACCTCCCAGTCCCCCAACTCCCAGGGAAAGGCAAATTCCAAGGCATTTTGAACTCTCATATATTCTCTTTCAAGGATAAATTGCATTCCTTTATTAAAGGATACATGTACTTTAAGTTTCAAGGAAATCTCTCACTTCTGTGAACTTTACTAACTTTGGGGGAAGGGAGGCAACTCCTGCTTTACCGCAACAACTCATTTTCTTCATTTTACCATGAACAGGACAGTAATGACACTTTCACACAAGAGGAAATATGCAATCATTCTTTTCTCCTTTTTGCTTACATAAGAACTGAAAGAGTTCTGTGTCCTTTGGCAAATATAAAAATTGTATAACTTCAAAGTATGTGACTTCAAACGCAAGTGAAGTAGCACTGAAAGAACAAACAGATTAAACAAAGATGAAAAAAAATAGTATCAGGAGCATGAAAATGGCGGTGAGTATAGCATGAATAGTTGTTGTCTCCCATGCTAAGGAAAGAATATGGGAAGTGATGAAAGGACACCAAAGCCAGGGTAAAACTCTAATGCCAGCATCAGGCCCAGGTTTAACATACACCCTTTGATCTCTCTAACAGCACTGAAAATGATGAGAGCAGGAACACACAGCCAGCGCAAACTCAGAAATGCCTTTCTCACATATTCTCTCTTCCATACTCTTTATTCTTAATTGCCTTCCTCTGCTACCCTGCTGCTGCAAGACTAATGGGGAGTGTGGATCAAAAAAGTCAGAAAAGAAAAGGAAAGAAGGTGAAGAACTCAGTGAAAGAGAGGCAGGTTCTGGATGTGACACAGACGGTGGTGTCTAGCAAATGAGAGGACAGATCAGAAAGAGCTCACAGGAGTGTAATAGCAAAAGATGATCATTGTAATCAACATGAACGCAAAATGGAAGCAACCGATGTGAACACACAAATAATAACAAAAGTAATGTGTGTAATGTGGTACGTGCATTGGCCTTCCTACTCTGTTGTAATGATGGTGAATATCATGACTCATCTGGACAAAATCAGCATATACAAAAGACAAGTGTCCCAACTGCTTCCTGTCTATATGGAAAAAACAGCTCTCTGGATTCATTTTTCAAAGCAAGCGGTATGGTTTGCACACCATCCTGAGTGTTTGCTGCAGAACTGTATGAGAAAGTCTAAAAACGTGCACAGGGCTGGAAATCACGTTTCCGGATGAGGAGCAGAACCTCGAGAAAGGTCCCACAGTGCACGCGGTGTAGGCTCAAAGCATCTCTGCAGATCACAACCTGTTTGGCAGCTTTGGCTGGGTCCACGGAGGAGAGCATGACATACACTGTCAGTTGGAATGCTTCTGAACAATAAATAGATGTATTTTCATCTGTGCTTCCTGAAATGCTCTTGGCAAGACAATCCAATAATTACCGCCACTTTTTTTTTTAAAAGCAGATTTTGTGGCATTATTTTTTCAGTTAAGTAAACGCAGAAATCTCCAAAGAGCTTCTTATGGCTAATGGAGATCTAAAACTTGCCTTGCAGTGGTATTAGCTTTCGTAATAGCAACGCCTCTCTGTGTCAACATGTCTCATTAAGTAATAAAGACTTTCAGCTATTTGATTTTACTTATAAAGTTAGTAGGATTCATGATTTCTTCTCTGTTCTTTAAAGAGGGAATTGTTCTAGTATTCAAACAGGCAGTGACTCATTCCTAATTAAGCAAAAAAATACGTAACAGTTTACGGTGGGATTCTTGTATTGCAAAGAGCTGTTTTGTCGTGAAAGCTTTTGGGGATTGAATTTCTTATGAATTTTCAAAAGGGGTGGGGAGGGGGAAAAAAAAAAAAATCACTTGAAACCTTTGCAACAATTCCCTTAACCCTGTCTCAGATTTAGCGTCAGCCTATTCCAAGCAAACGTGTCGACACCATCCAGACTGCGTTCAAACAGGGGAAAAAACAGAAGCATTTGACAAAGGAACCAATGATCTAGAATGTAATACAGATGCAGAAAGTGCAGCCAAAACCCAAACTACAATATGTTTTTCTAAACTCTGCCGATCCTGACATTCTCAATTTCTTTTTCCCAGTGAGGACCAGGGACATTCCTAGAACTCGGTCCTCGCGGGCTGCGTCAGGACAGCTGCTGAGGATGCTGGGACGCTGTTTGTAAACACTCAACCACGTGCGTGCAACCGCATGGAGAGTCATCGTCCTGACCTAAACATCTACCCGCTTGGTAAGCTGTGGTATTATTGCAATGGAGCCAAATCCTTTTCCAACATGATTTGACTTAAAGCAGCTCATGCCAGGACATTTGGAAGACAAAGCTCAGACTGTTTATGCATTATTAGAATGAAGATTAAGCAAAAAAGTTGTTTAAAGTTTAGTCATTGAAATGTAAATTTAAGGATAGTGCAGCTCACGTGGAGTTAAGAATGCAGAAGTCATTATCTTCTTTCTATGTCTGTGAAAAATTCAATTTAAACCTGCAAGTTCCTTCTCACCCATACATACACCTGTTGAAGGCAATATTCACATTCTGCAAACCCACGTGGAATAAGTTTGAGGTTAGCAGTTATGTTTTTGAACATGTGAAGGTATTTCACGTTGTTTAAGTTACATGATGTTAATTGGAGAATTCCAAGGCTACTGAGCTGTACCCGTAGAAAACACTTCCAAGGGGTGCTTTTTGGTTGTCTAGTTATTCTTGGTTACCGTAGCTATCAACCGCTTGCCCGCTCATTTCTTTGCTACCATATGCAAAAGGAACACAAACACTTTTTCCAAACACAACATGCAACATGCTTTTCATAAAAATCAATTTCCCTTTTCTTTCCTCTTATAGAGGTTCTTCTCATGACTAAAAATGGTGCTCTCCTCCAAGACTAGAAAGGCTCTTTCACAGCGTGAACTCGATAGTTAAGCTCGGAAAGTTTTTTCAGTAAATGGAGGAGCAGGACAGTACCATATAAGCCTGTGGAAGCACTAACTTGCACCTCCTCACAGGAGTTTTATTCCTTGTTTCACCATTCAAACATATCTCTGCAGAAACATACCTTGTATATACAAGGTACATTGGGAAACTGTCTTAAAAGAAATGCCGCATTTGGTTAGGATTAAGGTGCTGAATTTTCTTTTCTGACTGAACTTGAGTCTAGGACAAGCCTGTTCCTCTGCCACAATAGAAATGCTGCATTTATTTTTACAAGAGAAAAACAACACACTAAGAATTAGGTCAAAGTGAAGCCCCAATCCTGCAAACCTTTATTTGTAAGAATAATCCCACTGGGGTTCTCTCCATGCGGAGGCACCTTGAAATAGTAGCTGTCCATACTTTGCTACACAGTAACAACACTCCAAAGGTGCAATCCACACCTCCACAGAAAGCTTTATTTTTAAAGGAGAACCTGAATTTTGTTCAGGTTGCTGAGATGATTCAGCCTTCTGGAAGGTGTTTGACAGAGATAAACAAACCTCCTTTGAAAAGGTAAACAGCAAGTATAGTGACACCCAAATCTTGAAGGTTTTTAAATATCAAAGTTTTTTTTTTTTTTAAAGCATAGCAAGTTTGTTTAAATTGTTCCCAGATTTCAAATCCTGTATTATGAACAACTACTATGGCTCTCTTTATGATCCCCTTACAAGGCAGAGCATTTTTTTCTTCATTTCAAGAGCTGTGCAAGATACATGGATGAAATTATTTAGTTATTCCTCCTATTTCTGAGGCCTTGGTTTTCTCTACCTTCCTTCTGTTACCCCCCTCCTACGTAATGCGAGGCACATTCCCAGTATTTTAATCCAAACAACCTTTCTGGGTCACTCAGTCATCAGCTGTCCTTGGGATTAGTCCAGCTGATGTTGGAAGTTTACAGTTTTATTCCTTAACCCTCCCTCTCTATACAGGCTGAGTAATTCCTTGGGAAATCTTTTTTCTTTCTTCTTCTTTTTTTAGTTTTTACCCCAAGGGAAGGCAGAAGTGACTTCTTTTAAATGGGTGACTGAGAAGATGATTACTCATGGTACTTTCCATTCTAACATTTTATTACCTAGGATATTGGGACAAGCTATGCAAATTGAACATGCAACCAGTGATGATCTGAAAACACTGCAGCCTGAACTATGGCAACTTGTTACTAGTTACTTGTTTGGTGTTTAAAAGGATATTTTTTTTCCTGCAGAATATCATTAAATGAGTAGGAAGATGTTCACTGCTATATGGAGCATGGGATCAGAATAATGCTAGAAGTATGATTGATTCACATAATTCCCTTTCTGGCTTCCAGCCATGATGCAGTCATATGCTTTATCTCTGTTCAGAGTACAGCCTCTCTCTCTCTTTCCCCCCCCCCCTTTTAAATGAATCATAGTACATCCCACTCCATTTCAGAACCAGCACATTGCCTTTCAAAATGATGTCACAACACTTACTGCTGCTGGCTGACTGCCTTAATAGCAATCAGAGAGCTGGACTAAATAAATACTGTATATTATTTGGCAAAATCATTTGTGGTTGTGTTCTCCAGCACAGTTTCCAAGATAACCACCAACTCTACTTGAAACTTGGCAACTTTGTTCTACCACTTTCAGGCTCCAGTTGTGAAGCTGGCTTACAGATGCTGCTACCATGCTTCAAACTACTGTGTGGCAGTCAAATGAGAGAGGTAAAAGGGTTACTGTGATAAGCCAAATTTGACAGCTCATCCGAAGTTCCACCTTGAAAAACGGGCAATTTAAGAAGACCTTATTTGACCTTATTTGGTCAGGGAGGTGACCCTCCCTGTAGAGGGAAGGGGGGGAGGGGGAAAGAGACTACTCAGGGCAAAACAGAGCAACCGATTTACAGTGACTGCTTAGGTACACCACGAGAAAGCCACTTCGCTGCCACTTATATGGAAACAATTTAGAAAAAAAAAATAAAGTGAAGCACTCCTTGTAATCCCCAACAGTGCTGGTAACATCAGTTCAACCCGAACTTCATGTTTTGCCACACCTGAGCTGTAGATTTGTTCTAAAACATGGTTATAGGTTTTTTTAGGGCCATTTGTCTCTGACTATTATTTAAAGGAACTGTATGGGAGACAGAGTCCCAGAAACATCTGAAACACTTGGAGTAAGAGAGGATGGATGGTCCCTTCCACCTCTGGCAGCTGAAATCCCAGTTCTGGCAGTGATTATCAAGTCTCCTGATTCTGCACGCAGAAACCAAAACATTTACAACCTCCCATTCCTGTTACCCGATGTGGCACTGGTGCCAACAAGAGACCTTGGAAGTCTGTCCGTCATAATAACTCCTCAGCAGGCACACGTTTCTTGTTCTTTAAACAATGTTGACATGCTGAAGTCTAGGACCATGCGCACATCAAAACAATACCAGTTTCCCTGGCTAAGGGCCAGGAACCAACACAATGCCAAAGTCCTAGTTAAAAAACCTTACTATGAACAGTGATAGTTTGGCAAATTTGTGAGCTCAAGTGTCTCCTTCTCAATCTTTTCTTCTTTTGAATATTTGTTAATTATTAGTTCTGAAGTGGTCGATACAGAACTAGTTTCTGAGGTCCCTGGAATTGTTCATGAAGTTGATGCCCCCACTTCCCAAAACAAAACAGCCATTTCCCCGGAAGATGATTTTTGTGTTCTTCATTGCATGTGAACGGCGGTCTAATCCCACCACCTAACCTTCGCACACTGTTATTTTTGAGTCTTTGCCCTCCCTTTCTTTTCTCCCCTTCACCCTAGTTGCTGGATTTAAATGTTTTATGACTTCACTGGCAGGGTCCACACTACACTTTCTGTGACACTGAGAAAGAGAGACAAAGTATTGCCCAACAGTGATTTATTTACACTGGTTCCAAATTGTTGTTTTTCTGCAGGAAAAAAAAATCCAAGATGTGTACATTCTTTCAAAGTGTGAACAACAGCAGATCTGGTAGACTGTAAGTTTTTGCCTTGCTCGATTTACCAATACTTTCAGGACACAATGGACTTAAATAGAATGGAAAGAATGTAATTTGGGAGCAGGATAAGAAATACACAGAACTGTCTCAACACAGATGTAGCAGAACAGTATCAACATTTTACCCCTATACCCAAGTCTTTTGAATATGAGATATTTAGCAACTGAGAACTGAAGGAAGCTTTGAAGGACAGTAGCAACCAGTGGCATGTGTCTGAGAGAGAAAGAGCTGAAAGAAGCAGCATTTCTGCATGAGGGTCTACTAAAAACTGTTACATGTCCATCTTTAGTCATGGGCCTTTAGCAAAGCAATACACAAATGGCAAACTATATATAAAGAGCATAGTCTTACCTTTGTTTGGAGGGGCAAAAGAGGAAAGAAGAAAAAAAATCCAAGAATGACAGCACTTTTGGAAAACATAACGATAGTTGAAGGGTAAGCAGACCTAAGGACTCACCAAACAAAAGTGCTCATCTTCCGAGGCTATCGATAAAGGAGCTAAGACATTCATCCCACACCAGTTAAGCAAATTTGTCTAACTCCACAGAGATAAGAGAAAGAATGATTTATAATCCATGGGCAGCCTGCCCTGCCGAGGGCATCTCTTAAAAGCACAATACATGTACCACGGTGTTGTTTTCTCCACCTTTTAATCAGTCAGATCAGCCTCTGACTCGAGTTTATACGTGACTCTTGCCCATTAACATCTCTCTGTTGAGTATCGTCTACCAACACGCCTCGTTTCGCACTTTACAACCTCCAGAGAAAGTGTCATAGCGGAATACACATGCAGATACACAAGCGAATATACATGTTACCACATTCACCCCCTGCTGCAGTAAGTCAACCTGCTATTAACATGCAAATAGAATGGCCTCATTAGCCGACAAACAACACCCACTGACCTGCTTTCACTAGGGACAATGTCTCCTCACGCCTGAAACTACTGAATTTCACGTTAAAAAAAAAAGACCGAAAAAAAAAAAAAAAAAAAACCAAAAAACAAAGCAGAGCGGTGCCGAACCGCTCCTCGGAGCCGCCGTTCGCCGGCGCCGATCGCTGCTCAGAGCCTACACATTTGCATGCTGCTCATCATGGAAAACAGACCTTGTGATGCGAGCTCTGGTTGCAACATTTCGAGGGGAGCACGCTAGACCACATCACTTCTCCCTCCACCTCACGCGCTGGAAAGGAAAAATCACGCGGCGGCGGCGGGAGGGTCCGCGGAGCCTCCGAGCCCCACACGGCGGCCAGGGCCCCCCTCCGGCCGCGGGAGCCCCCGCGGAAAGCGGCCGGGGGCGCCGCGCCGAGGCGGCGGCTGCCTGTCACCCGCAAGCCCCAGGGCGATAGTTTTTTTTGGGGGGGACGAGGTTTCCCCCTTCCCCGCAGCCACATCGTGCCGCCGGCGTGTAATGCCCAAGGGGGGGGAAGAGGAAAAAAAAAAGAAGAAGAAAAAGGCCTTGCAGCGACCCCCGCCCCCGCAGCACAGGCAGGCGGCTGCGCGCTTCTCCATCGCCCCCCGGCCCGGGTTTAGCGCTCCCCACCCCCCCGGCCCGGCCCGGCCCGGCCCCCCGCGGCCGCCTCGCCCCTTCCCCCGCCGGCAGCGCCCGCCTTTGTGTCCGCCGGCCCCGGGCAGCGGCACAAAGCCGGCGGCGGGGCCGAGCGGGGCCGGTTGGCGGGGGGCGGTTGGGGGGGGGAGCGCCCCCCGCGCCGCCTCTGTCAGTCAGCCATGTTGGGGCGCCGCGGCGCGGCCCCCGCCGGGGGGTGCGGGGTGCGTGCGAGCGGGGGCGGGGGGGGCTGGGGGGCGCGGGGGGGCGGCGGGGAGGGGAGGGGGCGCGGGGGGGCGCGCTCTGACCTCTGCCGCGTCCCTCAGCCGGGCCGACATCCAGCACGCACCGCCGGGCGCCGCGCTCCCCAATCCTACAGGGCCGCCATCTTGCTTCCTTCTGCTCCTTGACGAAAGCGGCCGGGCCCCCGCATCAGTATGCACGCGCCGCCGTGACGTCGCCGCCCGCCCCGCCCCGCCCCGCCCCTCCCGCGCGCGCCCCCCCCACGCGCGCAGCGCACCCCCTCCCGCCCCCCACCCCACCCCGGCCGTGCGCGCGTGCGGGGGGCGCTGCGGGGCTGCTCCGGCCTCCCTCCCCCCCTCCCTCCCCCCCCCCAAATTTTTCCTCCGTTCCTGCTTTCGCCTCCCCGCCCCGCACCGTTTCTGCGCCCTCGGCGGAGTTGCGCGCAGGCGCCCGCAGGTGGGCAGGTATGCAGGGCGGCCCGGGGTGCAGGGGGGCACCCGGGGGTGCAGCGCAGCCGGAGGTGCAGGGGGACCCCCGGGGGCACACGGGGACCCCCAGGGGTGCGGGACCCCCAGGGGTACATGGGGTCACCCAGGGGTGCAGGGGGTCACCCAGGGGTGCAGGGTGCACAGGGGTGCAGGACCCCCAGGGGCACACGGGGACCCCCAGGGCTGTGGGACCCCCAGGGGCACATGGGGATCCCCAGGGGTACATGGGGTCACCCAGGGGTGCAGGGTGCACAGGGGTGCAGGACCCCCGGGGGCACACGGGGGCCCCCAGGGCTGCGGGACCCCCAGGGGTACATGGGGTCACCCAGGGGTGCAGGGGGCACGGGGGCACCTGGGGACACCCGGGGCTGCAGGACCCCAAGTGGTGCCGGCCCCCCAGGGGCGCAGGACCCCCAGGGGCACACAGAGACCCCCAGGGGTGCAGGGGGCACGGGGGCACCTGAGGACACCCGGGGGTGCAGGCCCCCAGGGGTGCAGGGGGGCGCTGGGTGCACGGGGTCCCGGGGGCCCCGTCGGGGCGCGGGACGCCGGGAAGCCCCGTTTTCCCACGGCCGCCGCTGCCCGTGGCATCTCCGCAGGCCGCGGGGGAGCGCGAGGCGGCCACTCCCCGCGAAGCAGCGGTTGCGACTTCTCGCTTGGCCTCTTCCCCTCGGCTTGGCCGGGCCGCCTGGGACGCGAGCGGCGCCGATGAATAACGCGCTGGCAACTGGAGAAGAAAAACCAGCAGCCGGATCTCCCCTGGTTTCCTCCGCAGGACGTCCCGCGCTCGCGGGCGCCTCGGCCCACGGGCTGGAGCCGCGGCTCTGGGGATCGCTCGGAGCGGAGCCGGCTGGGCGTCCGGCGACACACACACTGGCTTTCGCCCGTCGGTGCAGTCGCGGCGCGCGGTACGTGACCCGCGTCGCTCTCGCCGGGGGCCGCGCTGAGTCTAACGCTCCCACGCGCGCGCTTCCTTGCTCTCCGCGGGAGAAACCGCCTCGCAGCGCGTCCCCACGGCGCACGCGAGAGCCGCCTCGAGGCTGCTCCGGCCGGGCGGCCAGCGGCAGGAGGTGCCCCGCGCGCGGGGGTGGAGGTGCGTGCTGGTGTCTCTCCCACTTCACAGGTTGCTCTCTGAGTTTTCTTTTCGTTTTAATTCCTGTGAAACGTTTCGGAAGCGCTCCAGCAATACGGGGGCTCCCTTGCCGCTTGCCGCGGTCCGTCTGCACTGCAGACAGTCTCACTCCTGTAAATGCGCCAGGCGGTGTTGCAGCCCCGTCCGAAGTTTGCTCTCCCCAGCCCGCGGAAACGCAAGCCACGGTCTCCCTAGACCAAGGTCTTGGTCTTTGCTTCCCTCAGATGGTGGCTTCTTCCGAGTGGAAGTGACTTCGGCGGCGTTTTCGCGCGCTTTAAACCTGTGCAAATAAGCTCGGAAGAAGTCTCGCGGTCTCCTCCTGGAGAGCCGTTTGCAAAAGACGAGTCAAGGTCTGTCTTGGCTTTGCCATGGTTTTATGTGCGTGCGTGCTTTCACAGCGCTGCTTTGGTTTCCAGCAGGCTTTAGTCGGTATTTCAAGCTGTTGCAAGTCAGCGCCTTCATTGACGCCTAGTGTTGCTTTTTTCCCTCTCGTGGGGCAGGTGCGCTTGCTGTGGCAGAGAGGGAGCGCGCGACCTCCCGGCTGGTGCAAACCGCTGTCGCTCTGCCAAGCCCAGGGCCGCTAAGCCGCTCGTCCCCGCGCGCGGGAAAGCGACTGCCGGTCTGCCTGACCGGGGCTTTGAAAGGAAAGGGGAAAAAATACCCCACACGTGCAAGCAGGGGTTTTTATACCGAGTCGGGAGTCTTTTCTGACTGTGGGTGAGCAAGAGACAACTCATGCCTATCTGCCTTGCGAGCACCAGTGTAGGGGACACGTGCATTTTTGAAATGCTTCCTGTCATAGGTGCCGCTGCCTTCCCTCGTCTGTCTGGCTTTCTGTCCTCCTTTTCCTTGCCTTATTATTATTATTTTTTTAACTTCACTGCCCTGATCAACAGGCTTGATGAAACCGGGAGGAGCCCTGCTGAAGCAGCAGCGCCTGCGTCCCTCCGAGGGCGTAAGCCAAATTTGCGGCAGTCCCCACCACTCAGCTCGGCCGTGCTCAGCGAGCTTGACCCACGAGCCCCCTGACTGACCTGCTGCCCCGCGTTTGGGCAGACCGCAGGATCTCCTGGCTTCCCCATCAGCCGCTTTTTCTCGCACGTGCCTCCCTCAAATGCAGCTCGCTTTGCCGTGCACTTTTCCTGGTATCGCCTAGCGGCCGAATGAGAGCGAGCCGTGGATCTCGTTTCTCTCCTGGAATAGCTCTGTTGACCTCAGGGTGTTTATTGCGTGAGAAAGTTTGACCTGTTTTGTCTTGCCATTTTTTTCTGGGGGGAGAGAAAGGAAAAAAAGGAGCAAAAGGATCCCTCATAGTACCTCCACTTGAAATCCTAAACCTCGGCACAGGGCTGGCCCACCCGCTCGTAGCCTCCCAAGGCTGCGGAGTTGCAGGGCAAGTCGAGCGCGGCGGGAACCGCACAGGCCTTGAGAAAGCTGGCTTAAAAAGAGGGAAAAGGAAAAGAAACCCCCCTCTCCCCCGCCATGTCAGATTTTTGCACCTTGAACGTAACGTTGCACGCCCAAAGTTGCACATGTTTTCCAAGCCAGGCGTCTGCTGGGAAGGACATGCGACTTTATGGGGTCTGGAAATGCGTCCAAATACATTTTTGTGTTTCCAAAACATATGTTTTGGAGCTGTTTCTAGGTCTGTCCAGGCTCGCCTTTTTCCTTCTCCGTCGCTCTTTGCATCTGTAAGTAGTGAAAGGGGGAAAAAATGGCTATTTCAACTGATTAAACGCACAGAGTTGAGCATCCTACAGCTCCCCCCCCCGATTACATGTCTCTTCGGCCGTAATTGTGGGGGACAGCTTTTTCCCCTTTGGAGGTACAACGTCCAGTTACCTGCAGGGAACAGGATAATCTGTTTTCATCTGACTTTCTGAGCAGAGGATTAACAGCAATAAAGTCCAGAGGCCTAATCTTCACACGGTCTGACTTCAGGAAAGACTTTGCGGGGGGCAATTGCAGGTTACATCCGGAGCCGTGTTTCTCATTTGCCCAAATTACACTGTAGTTAAGCGCGAGGTTGGAACGTCTGATGGATTAAAAATGTCAGTTAAAAGCAGCCTGTCATCTGGCACGGCAATGACAATATTTGCATGTGCGGCGAAGGGTGTCGGGACGGCCGGGAGGCACCGGGGTGCCAGCCGCAGCCCGAGTGTCCTCGTGGCTCCAGGGCCGCCCGAGCAGACCTGACCGCCCCTGAGCGAAGGCACGCGATGCATTTGGGCCCCTCAGACCCGTCTGCGAAACGTTCGGGAAGACACATGGGGCAAATACGCTTTTTCACGCTTTGCGCCACGCTGCAGAATAAGAGGATTTATGTTAACTGCATGCTTTGTGTAGTGTGCTGGGCCAAAATCAACGCTGGCTTAAAATTTCTGTGCAAAAACAAGTTCAAAGCCGTAATTAAATTGTTTGTACTGAGCCTGCGACTCTTCATATTGTTTTAATCATGTTTTCTTTCCTCTATGATAAAGCATAAACAGCTAGGTGAGGTCAGGGGAAACAAATCTGCTAGATAGCCTGTTTCACCCCCGCAGGTGCCCCCCGGGAGCCCAGAAGACTGGCAAACTCACCAAGAGAGGTCTACAAACAGCTGTAATGTCCTTCCAGCTGTGCATGTGTATATCTCTGCCTTCCACCAAGGGACACTAGTTTTTCATAAGGCCATGTCCAAATTGCAGTGGCGTCTACCAGAAGACCTGTAGGGAGGAGGTGTTACAGTACCAGCAGGAAAGGCGATGGGACCGGTTCAGTGAACCATCGTTTACGTTGGTTTTTTGCTTTCCGCAGGGCTCTCCGAGGTACCGAGGCACCTGTTTGACCAGGCACTGAAGATCCCCCACCCCATGGGAGCCTCAAGGCTGCAGTGCCGGCGCGAAGGGGTGGCAGCCGTCGCAGCAGAGCAGCGCGCTCGTGGCCCGGCCGGAGGAGCCGCTGGTTTTGAGGTGACCCGGGGCTGGGACACGACGGGAGGTTGCTTTATTTTTTTCCTGGATTCAGTAAAGGTTGCTATGTGTCACGTCGTGGCGTTCCTTCCCTGGACAGGAGGGCGATTTTCCAGGACTGTGCAGAGGAGATAGCGAAGAGGAAATGCAGGGGAAGCTCGGTCTCCTTGCGGTGGGTCAGTGTGGAGTTTGGGGGAAAAGGTGCTGAAAGGCCGGTGTCCCGACTTGGACAAAATCGAAATTGCGGTGCGTCGTCCGTGGAGTGCGGTGGTTCCCGTGGTGGGACACGTGTGCTTCTGGTGATGGAGAAGAACAGCAGACGGTTGGACTTTTCAGTTCCGTGCTTTTATTTCTCTGCACCGAGTGAGCTTTGTGTAAGCCCAGGTTATACGACAGGCAAGCGCGGAGTTGTAGCTATGGTTGTATAGGGCTTTATGTGGTCCTGTAGCATTTACGTGAGGCTGACTCTGACGGCGACTGTAGCCTACCGATAAGTTGAGGGTTTATGACTGGAAAACTGGAGCTGCCGGAGACTGGGGCTACCTCTCCTCAGCACCACGAGCCCTCCCGCGTCAGGGTCTGTAAGCACCAGCCTGCCAATCTCACCACCTCTCTGGCTTCTGGGACGTTTTGTAGTCGTAGCCATGGATTCTGCGATTCCTAGAGGAATTAAAAGCTGGCAACAACCCCTGAACTACGAGTGTTTTACTGAGGTGTGAGTGGCTGAGGAGCCAGGTGGCCTGAGCAGAAGCAACCTACGCCTGTACCTAACCTGAAGCGTGCCTCCTTCACGACGGCTGTGTGGGCAGCTCTTACTGCATGTGCTGGTGAGGCCCCGAGGTCCCCTGTGCGGCCTTTGATTTTCCAGGCCTTACCTGGTCTGCACAGGTAGCGACAGTGCAGCATCCCGTGCGTATTAGCTCTTGGTAGCTGCAGAAACAGGTCCTGTGAGAAACAGGTGGAGATGCACGAGCGGAGCAAGGGAAATTCCAGTGGGGGTATTTGCCCTTTGGTTTTGAATACATTCATCAGTAACGCTTATGCTGAATGCAAGCTCTGGCCAACGTAATATTGCTCCTAGGGCCTTCCTTCTCCCCTTCTTTACCAGTAACTGTCGTAATTAGAAAGGCGTTTTATTTTCGGGGGTCATTCTGTCCTGTCTCTGAATTTGACTTTTGGTCAATTACAAATTAAAGGAAAACCGTGAAGGACTAAATTCCTAAAGGCGCTTTTTCTTGAGAGATGCTCTTCATGTTTTCTCTTTGCAAGGTGACTCAGGCCTCCTCGGGAAGCAGGAGCGGAAGATGAAAGTGTGACTGAGCACTTATCTCATGCAACCACATTTTCAAATGAGGTATCTCAGGATAGGCTCCCTGTGTCTCTAGCTAGGCACCAGTGAAAGGTGGCTTTATTTCAGGTAAGCTTAGCACCCACTGCCGTCACTAATGACAAGCCTAGAGAATCAGTACGGGTCACTTTTGTATGGATATATATTCCAATATGTACATATGGAAATGCGTAACTTTAGATTTCAAGGAGTTTGGTCATTTGATACAGCTCACCTCACAAGGAGGAGGGAGAAGATCTTGCTGTTTGCTTTGAAAAGCCGGTGCGATTTGCCACTTTTCGTAGCACCACCTGTGATTTCCTGGCAGTTTCTGATCTTCTCAGCTCCTGCGAGCGTCTCGCGAAGGGAGAAGTGCGCGGGAAGAAGCAGCAGAGCGATGAGACGGCTAAAACGGGTGGCACACGGAGAGCCGGCCCCGGCACAGCAGACGCCGGCGTTTGGCAAGCTGTGCGCCTGCGCGGGGGTTTCGAGGAGCGTGCGGGGAGGTCTCCTGGGTTTGCCTGCTTGGTCGCCGTCTCTGTGGTTCGGAGACTTGCAGCCCCCCGGCAGGCGTGATGGGGTCGCGTTTGTCCCTGACCTTAATGCAGGCACGATTATATCGAGTCGCGTTCTGCGTAAAGCAGTTTTGCCCCGTAAGTAAAAGCTACGGGCAAAGCTAAACGCTTTGCAGCATGAATGCAGGCAGCTGAATGGTGCTTTAAAGCGACGTGAATGCGCGTAAACTAGCTATCTCCTTAGCGTGGGCTCGCTAATCTAGGGACAGCGTATCGGGAAGATGAGTGTTATAGCTGCCCGTGTCGCTTTTGATTTCCTCCGCTGGCAAAGCGGTTGGTCTGGGGTCCTCGCTGAGCTGTCACTTGCTGGGGTTTTCTTCTGGCACACCTACTGCTGTTGTAGGCAGGGAATCGGCGTGACACGGCCGTCCTCGTCGTTTGCAGCTTCGGGGAAGAGCTATTTCTTTAGGCTTTTTCTTTTTTCCTTTTTCTTAAAAAAGCTGTAGAAAAGCTCTCTCGAAAGCCACATGCGTAGAAAAGACTAGTCACCACATTATGGTGGCCCGTTCTCCGGTAACGGCGGCGTGTGCCTGGCGTCGTGGGGAGCTCTGCCGAAATCCCGTGGGTGAGGGTGCTGGGACGTGCACCGCTGGGTAGCCCCGCTGCGTCTCCCGTTGTGGCCGCCAGACCCAGGTCAGGAATTAGAGGTTATCTGGGACGCCGCTCTCCAATAAGAGACTGAACCAAAATCCCTGTCACGCAGGCACCGAGAGGTGGTGTCTTTGTCCGAAGTTGGGACGTGCTTTCTCCGTTCCTTTGGGCTCTCGCAGAAAATTCGGACGTCACCTGTGTGTGATCGGTGGGAGGCAACGGAGCGGAGAATTTGCTCTGCGGTGCTGCGAACTCCTTTGTAAGTCAGACTCCGTATTTCGAAGGTGATCCCACCTGGCACACGTACCTTAAATAGGGAGAAAATGTAGGTAACCGCGGGGACATGTCATCCCCTCCAGCACGGCTTATTTGAAGCTGGTGCAGCTCGTTCCTCATGACACCCTCGGAGGGATCTGAAGAAGGACGTTTCTCGCTTCCAGCAGCACCGTCCTAAGGGCGTTACTCCCCGGGGGTGTCCCTACCAAAAGCACAAGCCCCCAAAACATCTTTGATCTGTGAGAGCATCGCTGCCTGTAAAAGATAGCGTGTGAACACACGTAAGGCATGCGCACGTGTGGGTACCACAAATGACATGTACGTGTGGATGGCATATGACTATATGAATAGATTTTTTTTTTTTAATATGAATTTGAGGGTTTTGTGGTGCTGGGAGAGTCCGGGTTTGCTGTACGTCCTGAGGTGTCCTGGAAACCTGGGGCAGAGGGGGCCTCTCTCAAGGGCCCGATACCACCGCCGTAAGTCGGGCCTGATCCCGCTGAAGCCGACCAGCGCTCGTCAGGAGCTCCCTGGAGGCAAGGTCTCCACCTTTCGTTTCTCCTGTGCTCTAGCAGGCGTTTTCCAGCCCCACTCGTAGCCTCCCCATGCGATGCTACCTCCTGTCCCGTCCCCTCTTCCAGCTCTCTGGGGGCCAAGCAGGGCTGTGGTGCCAGCAGGCCGCCGAAGAGGAAACAGCTTAAGCTGTTCAGTTAAAAGCAATGAACAACCCCCCTTTCCCTCCCCTGGTGAATTCAAGACCTTTGGGAGCGAGTGTGGCAATACAGACTAAAAAAGCCTGGGACATAGGTGGGAAACGGCTGGGAAGGGCGACGTGGCCGTGGATGCTCGCAGCTGGCGAGCAGATGAGGCCGGGCAAACCCTGCAGTGCGCCTTTCCCTGACGGCAAATCTTCCGGGGGGATTTGCATTAGTTTCGCCGCGGTGGCGGGCAGAGGGCAGGGAGGTCCCCCCTCTTCCCGCGGCAACCGGGCTGGGAAACACGCAGCAGACATCTGGAAGGCAGGTGGACGTGGGGCCCTTGGGGAGGACATGCCTCGTCCCGGGAGCGGGTCGTCGCCCCCGCCGGTGTCCAGCCTCGCCGGCGAGCCTGGGAGCTGCGCCCGGCACCCCTCGCGCAGGTGGAGCCTCCGCCGGCCGTCAAAGTGGAAAACAGCCGCGGCGTTGCTCGGCGGTGACGGCCTGCCCTGTCTTCTCCTTCGCTTAATGGGGTGTGGGAAGACAAGGCAAAAATGATTTTATGAACCTGATAAAAAGTGTGTGTGTGGGGGGGGGGGGAACAAACAAACTCGCAGCGGCTGGGACAATCTACGGCTTGCTAATTCCCTCGTTGTGAAAAATTAGGAGATATGCTAAAAAGCGATGGCTATGAGAGGGAGATTGCGTGTGGCTGCAGACTCTCACGCTTGCCACGTATTCTGCAGTGTGTTTTCTTTCCATGCAGAAAAAAGCAGTGGATGAGCTCTGTGCCCGTGTGACAGCGGCATCCTGAATTTTCCACAGTGCCTGGGAAATGGGGGTGCCACGGTTTGGAGATACCTCAAATGAAGTTAGCTTAAAGGGCATGAGTTTTAGAGGACGGTAACTCAGCATTTTCAGAAAATTCAGCTGCTGAATGCTTTCAGGGCATCTCCGATTAGGGATCTGCTTTATGACAATTTTGCATCCAGTCCCCCTTCGCCTTGCTTTCCCATTCTTAAATAAGACCACTAATACCCTTATCAGCAAAGGGATTTAGTGAAGATAAACAGATTTGTTTTTAATTCCTTCAGAAATCATGCCAGAAGTACAGAAAATAAACAGGAAGTATTTGGAGTCTCAGCATACAGGCGACACTACGATTTAATTGGCACTGCAGAGGCTCAGAGGGACAAATCACGGATTGGAAATACGGGTAGAGAAGGGCACAGTTTATTTAGGAAAACTAAGCAAAGGAAAAAGCAGTTAAATTCTGCGGCAAATCTCAGGAAAGGGTGTTCTTTGTCTGAAATTCAGGAAGAAACAAGAGGAAAATTTATTGCATGAGTTTGGAGAAAGATAAAAGGGGAGAAGAACAGAGGCACTGTCACGTTTCGGGTTGTTGCAGCCCACTCGATCCGCAGGGAGACCTTTGGGAGGATGGTGTGTGAGCAGCCGCTACGGCAACCGCGTGTTTGTACCGAGGAACTTCTCCTACCCGCAGGCCCGCTGGAAGCGCCGGACGCGAGGGCACCGCTGGAAGCATCCCGGGCTCGGTGCCTGTGGGGACGCGCAGCAGACGTGCTGTCTCTTGGTGGCGGCGGGACCTGATTTCTTTCGGATGGGAAGCTGGGAACGCGGTCGTGATGAAGTGACGCCGAGTGGCGCGCCGCTCGCGAGAAGCACGAGCCCTCCCGCCAGGCTGGGTCGCGGTCCCCGGTTCGCGGTCCCGCCGGGAGCAGGCTGCGGAGCCGCGTGCGAGGGCCCCGCTCGGGCTGCTTCGAGTTGCAGTCCTGCCTTGGCTCGCGCAGCCTATGAAATCGGGAGGCGACAGCCGACTGGGGAGAGCTGCAAGCGTTTTGGAACAGAAGATTGATGGTCTAAATGCTCTCGATATTGTAAAAATGAGGTCTGAAGTTATCAGCAGAGGTACAGGACAAGTTCTACGCTTGGAAAATAAATCTAACGAAAAAAATGAAAAGGTGTATTTGGAGCTAGAGCATGTGCTGCGGAAAAGGATCTAAGATAGTGGTGGATACTGTACTGAAGCCAGTAGCGTGATAATGTTGTTAAAAGGCAAATTGCATTCTGCGATGTATTTACCACCAGGATTTTTCTTTAAAGCAACAGGAATTATTCTGTATTCTGCATCGTTCTCAGTTTGGTGACGCTTCAGATGGAGAAATGCTTCCAGCTGGTGATCCACACTATAAGTAATGTGTAGATGAGAGAGAGAGAGTTCAAAGATGATCAGCAGGAATGATAATTGAGAGCACGTTTTTCCCCAGAGAAGGGAAAGAATTTGGGATTGCCAAATCTGGATTTTGAAAGACTGGGGGATCTGAGGACATGGGAAGTCATCTACTATGTATTAAATTTTCTTAAAATGAGCTAATCAACTGTCCTTCACAGCCACTGGAAATAAAACAGTAAAAAACCAGAGTACACAGCATCATCCCCGTTGGAGAGCGTACAGAAGATAAAGTCTGGGCTACTGCTTGGTGGTGAGAGTAAGACAAATATTGCAGATCCGCAGCATTTTGGGGGCTATTCCCACTCTCTGGGCACACATATAGTTACAGACCACATCGTCGCTCGTGAGGAAGAGGGCAGAATTTACATTGCTGCTGCTGGGATGCTGGGGAGTGGATTAAACCTGGAATATTAAAACGTACTTTGAAAAAATATGACTAGTTGTAAACTGTGGAGTGACTTGGATGGAAAATGTGTTTGATTCATAGAGATGGCAGCCTTACAAAGCCAAGCTTCAGAAGTATTTTAAATGTCTTAGATGTGATAAAAATACATAAATGTGAAGTCACATAAAGGGAATAAAATTCTCATGGGAAATACATAGGAAAGCGGGGACTTTCAAAGTTGTTTCGGGAATGCGGCACTCACTCGGGGTGGGCACGTCCACCGATGCTGACAAATTGGGAAGGGTTCAGAGAGGAGCTGCCTGTACGATCGGAGGTCAGGAAAACTCGTGTCCCTCGGAGACATTTAAAGGAGTTCAATCTATTTATTTTAAGAAAGGAAAGGTTAAGATCACAGTCCTCAAGTATCTCCAAAGGCAAACCTTTTTAGTAGTTGCTGGTCCTTTAATCTAGCAAGCAAAGGCAAAGCAAAACCCAGTGGATGGAGGCTAAAACTAGACAAATTCGGTCCGAAAGGCTTCGTCTGTAAGCGTGAGTGGCGTTATGTTTCATCGTGCAGCGATTTGGTGGGGGCCGAGGCAGAGCCTTTCGGCAGGGCTTTCTCGAGGAGACAAGTCGTGGCTCGCTGCAGGGGTTTCTGGCTGGTTACCTAAGGGCCGCGCTGTACGAGAGGTCAGGCGAGATGATCGGCGTAGCCCAATCCAGTCTGCGGATCACGGGTTTATGTCACGTGTGCTGTTACTTTGATTAAAGTACGGCACAAGTGGTTAACCCGAAGATGACTACCTGAAGTCCCGCGTTAAACAGTAAAGTAGGGCTGGGATGGAGAGGCGGAAAGGCAAAGCCGCCCCCGCGTCGGCCCCGGCCGTGCTCCCCGCGGCGGCACCGGCAGCCGGGGCAGGCTGGCTCCGGCCGAGCGAGGATGGAGACGGCTGCCTGCCGAGTGATTTATCTGCTCTGGGAGGATTTTGCCCAGGTATGTGGAAAAGCTGCGGGGGGCAGGACGGGGGAAAAAGAAAAAAAAAAGATGTCGTTTCTTCTCGGCCGTTATGGGTTGTCGCAGGGGAACGTGCGAGTACGCTGTTGCATGTAAAAAAAGTCATGCTCTGGGTCTTGTGCGATTGGTTTTTAAAAAAAAATCTAAGTTTTTTTTTTTCCCCCTTAAGTGACTACTTTTTCATTCTCTGTATTGAACTTCCCGGGGTTTGAGCTGGCTTTTCAGACCCCCGGCCGCGGAGGCGAGGACCACTGCTACCCCCAGGCGGGCGGCAAGGCCACGAGGTCCGGCAGCGCTGGCAGTCCCGGCCCCGGCCGCCCCGCCAGCCGTGCTCAGGCGCTCGTCCCCGGTTGCGGGCTGGGCCCTGCCACCTCCCCGTGCGACCGCAGGCCCCGCCGGCGGTCGGCAGCCCCTCGAGCAGAAAGGCGGAGGGGAAGGCAGGAGGCCTCGGGGGACGCGGTGGATGGGGTCGCCCTCACCAAAAGCTGCATCCTCCGTGTCCCCCGAGGGACCCCAAATGTGCTGATGTCTGGGCAGCCCAGGGAGCATCTGCCCATGCCACTTGAGATTTACCCGCAGAGGATGGGGGAAAGCAGCAGCCAGCTTCGTGCCCAAGGCGGGCGGAGGAGAACAAGAGCGCCGGTGTTGCGGGGGGACGCTTGGCTAATTAACTCGCGTCTTAGCCCAGGCCCCTGAGACGCAGGAGCCATCAGTCATGGCAGATTTATTGCTGCTTGCTGTTTTCTGGGGCTCCTTTTCATCTTCCCCGCTTAACTTTTGGGCTTTCTCTCCGCCAGCGGGTTTCGAAAGCCTTCCTGCAGCATGCCAGGCCTCCTCCCCGGGGGAGCGCTGCGCTGGGATTAGCGATTCGCCTCTATTTCCGAGCCCCTGAAGACCGTGTTGACGCTCTTCCTGCTGGTCGGCAACGAACAATGGGAGCCCTCGCTTGCCTCCCGCGCGCTGAGCGACCCTACGTGTGTCCGCGCACGGCTGCGGGTCTGCTCCGCGGAGCGCGAGAGGGGAAGAAAGCGCCGGACTAGCCGGCCGGGCACGGCGGCTGCGTCGCTCCGTCGGGAGGCGTGGGAATAAAGTTAGCAGCGCAGACTAAAACAAAAAACCAAAAACGCACGCACGCACGCAAGATTTGATCTGCAGACCTGCTTGCCTGGTTTCCGTAAACAAACGTATTCTGAGCGCACGTTCCTGTTCCTCGCTTCCTCTGCCGCGGGCTGGACGCTGGTGCTCTGCCACTTGACTCTTGCCACTGCTGCTATATACGTGTAAACGCATGCCGTTGCCGCTCACGTATGTCTTGCTTGGGTCAACGCCTAGGCTTGCAAAGGCGCGGAGAACTTGCTACTCGTCCAGCTTTAGTTGAAATGGTGGCAATTTCCATGCTCCAAAAAATGAAGGAAAAGCTGGGCAGCAAAGCGGGCAAGTTCAGCAGCTGTTTGCTGCGCGGAGCAACGGGCAAGCAGGTTTCTTACCGGGCGTCGTGGAAGAGGCCTTGGGGGCCTGGATGTGGGGGCTTGGGGTGCGGAGGAGGGACCAACGCCGTGACGTGGAGGAAGGAGGTTTTCTGCGCTCTTCGCAGGGCTTCGGCTCGGATTTTGGCCGCGAGCAGCGAGGCGGGGAAAGGTGCTGCATTTCTTTCTTTTGTCCTCAAAGTGAGGGTCGGGGACCTCTTTGGACACGTCCCATCTGTGTCTTTAAAAGGTGAATGCAAAGCCCAGCATGTCCTCTGTGGCCGGAGTCCTGGGAAAGGGCGGCCTGGGATCCACTTTGGGGGCTTCTTTTGCTTCTAGAGGGAGGAAAGAATTGCGTCTTCCGCCGCTCTGAAACGCTGCTCGCTGCCGTTACCCCAGCCCCGCTGCCTGCAACGGCGGCCGCTGGCCCCACGTGCCAAGGCAGGCCAGCGGCTGGTTTCTGCCTGACAGAAGCCCTTTCTTGCCTTTTGGTGCTTTTTGCTGTGTTTGGATGGCACCCAGCACTATCAGATCCCCAAGGCATATCTCATCTCCCGAGATTGTGCTGTAGGGTAGGAAATTGCGTAGAAAACGCCCACTCCGCCGAATGCGCAGCTCGAGGACTATTTTTGTTGTTGTTTCCATAGCATATTTATTTAATGTTAAGGTGGCGAAAACATTTATTTATAGAGAAGCGGTTTTTGGGCAGTCGGTGAAATCGCTGGTGCTTTCTTCCAGTTTTGCGCGGGAAGCGTTGCTCCCCGCGTCTCGAAGCCAGCACAAATCAGCACAGACAATCGCTAAGTCATTAGCGAAGGCTGCGAACGCCAGTCGTCCTAATACTAAGCCTTCTGGTGCTCTCCCTGGGATTGCCTGGCGTGATCGCATCCTGCTACATTTACAATCTGCTCCCTGCTATCGGCAGATAGGCTGACAGCCACTCAAGCTCTCAGTTAGGAAAACGCGCGCGCTAGGGCTTGGGCGAATTTGTGTTTTGTGCAGGGCGCCCCGCGGGATTTTCCTGCGCTCTGCTCCGCTACGGCGCGGCCAAAGTCAGCAGGCGCCGGGCTGGTTTCGTGGCTGCGTTCTGTGTTCGAGAGGGAAGCCAAGACCGAGCGTTTAGTGGGAAGTTGTTGGAAGGGCGTCTGCTCCCAAGGCGTTTCTTCCTTCTCAGGTTTTTCCTCCCTGTCTCGCTTGGCTTACCCGTTGCCCCCCGCCCCGACGCAGGCTCTTGCACGCAGCGCGAGTCGCCCCAGCAGAGCAGGCCCGTTTGCTGGCGTTATATTCTCCAGCAATCACCTAGCAGAGAGGAAAATGAGGATGGTGGACACGTGCTCTTCTCCGTGAGCTGTGAACGAGCTGGGTGGAAAATGATTTCCTCCCCTGCCCTATGGAAAGGAGCCATAATCCTTCTTCCGCTCCTGGTTTTCACAGAATGTCTTTACTTCTGTAAAGAATGAAAATACAAATTTTCAGAAATACATTTTCCACTTCAAATCTAGAAAGCCTGTATTTTTGTCATACAATGCATGGGGCGGTATGTTTCTACCCGCTTGCTTTCGGAGGCGTGAATTGCTGTCGTTCTTGTCCCAGACAAAACTCCGAGCTACTCGCAGGAAAGCAGTCCCCTCGTGTAAGTGCCTTCCATGATTTGTGCACCCGGCTACCCGTTCTGTGACTTCGAAATACGGTTTCAAAGCGCTCTTCCTCAGGAAGGCCACCAAACTCCTGCAGGTTAAGTTCCTTCATCCCCGTTCTGCGGAGAGAAGAGCGTGAGAAGATTCACTCTTCCGCCTGGAGAAGAACGAGTCGGGGTGGCAGGAGGCACGAAAGCAGGTCTCCCGCCAAGCGGGGGAGACCCCCTTGTCTTCACGCAGGTCCAGCTGTGTTGCCTGTGTCCGCAGCCCAAGCTGGAGTGAGACGCAGGCACCCCGTAGCGAGTAGACCCGTGCTGTTAAGTCCCAACGGGACGGCTGCTGTCGCCGGCATCTAGGGGCACAATCCTCTTACTGGAAGCTTTAAGGATTTAAGAGGAAAAAAAAAGTCAGTTGTTGCAGTTGTTTTCCCCCCTTCTGGCGCTCGAGCAGCCTCTCCTATCGCTACTACGGTTTTGCAACTGCCTCTGTCCTTTGAGTTCCTGTTTTCACTATTTGCCGGCGCACGAACAGAAATCCTGTGGCTTAAAGGCAGCGACAGGGAGCAAAACCAGCGCGCCGTCCCCGTCCCCAAGGAGGACCTCTACCTGGGCGCCTCCGCGGCGGCCGAGGTTGCCGACGAGCCTTATCTCCCTTGACCAGAGCCCATCTCCTGACTGGGAGAGAGCCAGGGTGACGTCCCGTCCCATAAACAAGGACGTGGAAATCGGGCCGCTCTGCAGTTCGCAGGAGCAGGAGCCCTCCGGTACATCAGCAACAGATGGCCCGCAGGCTGGCAGCAGGAAAAATGCGACTCGGGGTGTAGAAAGCGGGAAGCTGCGATGTCGGACCGAAGCGAGCCGCCTGCCAGCTTTCACTGCTTAGTTAGTGTTTCTCGTCTTTGGATAAACCCGGGACACTCGGTGCAAGGCTTAGTGCTCCGGCACGTGACCTGGCCCATAAGCCCAGCTGCTGGCGATGGCTAAGAAGAAATGCTAGCTATTTTTAGGACAGCTGTTATTTGTAATGTAGAGAGGGGAAACTGGAAAGGAAGAGGAAGAGCTGCAGAAATCGCATGACTTTCCTTCAGGAAAGTAGCAAAGGACAACAATATCCTGAAAAGAGGGAGCAAACCTGCCTCGGCTGTCGGGGCTGGGGCATCCCCACGCCGGCTGGCGAAGGTGCAGGCGCGGGGCCGCAGCCGCGGTGGTGGCTCCCCGCCACCGTCAACGAGGGGTGTCAAGCAAATCCCGGCAAGGCCTACAGCCTGCCTCTCCTCCTCTGTTGAATTCCTTTCCCTTCCCTGCTACGGACCCGGTCGAAATGGCTCATCCTGCCTCCTCCCTCTCCCTTTGAATCGCCTTTCGCTTTTGCTGGGGCGGAAGAAATCCCTGCAGTGTCGTCGTTGCCCCAGCTGAAGTCTCCGGCTGGGCCGCCGGCTGCAGGAGGCTTCCGAGGCGCTCCTAGTCCTAGGGGCAGATTTTATTCTTTGCAACATCTGTTTGGGGAAAAAATAATTTCCAGCACAAAAAGGGACCTGCCTCTGAAAAAGAGAGAGCTTTTACGTCTGTGCTGGCTGAGCTCCGAAGAGCCGGAGACCGCCGCATTAGCTGCAGGACGGCTTGACAAATAGCAGTTGATGTGCTGAACTGCTCGAGCAGAGATAGGGCGCTGGAGGGCGGCTGGACGCAGCGGCGGAGGCCGGCTCAGACGCTCCCGTTCAAGCCTGTGGCAAAGGGGAGCCGCCAGGGCAGAGTGAGCGGCAGCGCGGGACCTGGCAGGAGGCACGAGCGGGGGAAGCGAGGCGGCGCGGGGACCTCGGCGATGGCTGGGCATATTTTTTGTTATGGCATATGCATGATGATATATGCAGACACAAAAATGTATGTATTCATATACACAAATGCATATATACATATGCACACCCACACACATGCTTTGTTGCTAAACTGAGTGCCTTCACTGAATCCACGAGCGCTTTGTACGCTCTGCAGGACGTTTTCAAGAAGGGATTTCTGCGGGCTGCCCCGGCCGCTCTGAGAGCTCTGCTCGGCCCCGAGGGGACGCGGCCCCGGCAGCAGACTTGCTCTAGACGTGCCGTGTCCGTGCGCGTGCCGGCGGAGGGGCCGCTTGCGAGGAGCGGCGAGGCTGACGCGGTGCCGGCGGTGCCCGTCCGGCCCGGGGCTTTCTAAGGCTGTCACCTGCGGGGTCGGCCAGTTCAGACACGGCGGCCGCCCCGCCGTGACCCGGGCAGAAGTCAGTACCTGAAAAAATAACGGCGAGCGCAGGCCGCTTCTGAATCAGCGATACAGAGATGAAGCGGTCCGCGTTTCCAGCCGGCCCCGCGCGCCGCCCCGTCGCCTCCCCGGGGACCTCCTGCGTAATCTTCCTGCGCTGGCCCGGGCTGGGCTGCAGCGATAACCGTTGGCACCGACGCCGTTTCTCACTGCTCGCTGCTGTCACTTCTCTGAACTGGAGCAGGTGGCAGATGATTCATCTCTAGAATCATTATGATTTTCATCTGCAGACTCAGGTTGGATGTTTTTTTTTTATTTTTAATCCCCAGATGATTCATCTGCTCATGCCGGTACTTCAAAAGCTCCAGTCCCAAGGGCACTGTCTTCTGTGGGCCGTCTTCGAGGCAGCCCGGGCAGAGCCGGTCGCCTCTCCTCTGCCGAGGCGTGCGGTCTTGGGTATTTGTGCCGTCTCCTTTCTGCTTGCGTATTTACGTGAGGTTGGCTGTGTGTCTGAAGCCGTGGCTGTGCAGGCACCCCACGCTTGCACGGCTCTCCGTGGCGTGGGCGTGGGCTGGGGCAGGACGTGGGACGGGGCGGCCGGCCGGCCCGGGTGACGGGCCACCGCGGTGGGGGCCGGCGGAGACGGCTGACTTGCTCCTGGCGGGGGCCGGGGGCCGGGGGCCGGGGGCCGGCGGTGGGCGCTTCCCCTTCAGCGAGGGAGGCACCGCGGTGACTCAGAGATGTTTCTCTGAATCGTCGCCTCTCGGGATTCCTGCCGGGAGGTGTGACTTGCACCTTGTAGCTCACTTAGGGCAGGTCTTACCAGAATCAGGAAAGGTTTTCAAGACCATCGGGAAGCCGAGCGAGCGTTTGTGGCGATACCCGTGCAGTCTGCTTACGCCCACTCTAGAAACCTCAAAGGCACCTAGAAGTGCCTCGCTCATCTCTGACTGTGTAACTCCGGGTTTCAGAAGTCAGGCTCTGGCCCTCAGGAAATACAGGGCTGTCGCTGCAGACGAGCATTTTCTCTTCATTAACCCCTGCAAACGGGACAAGAGATGCTGGGGTCCACCGCATCCAGGTATTCCAGGTCTCAGGTGGGCCCAGAGGTCTCCAGCGAGCAGCACCGTGGTTCATTCTCATACGCTGGCTTGGAAAACAGCCGAAGGTGACCAGTGCAAGGGCGAGCTGCCTCCCTTCGTAACCTCCCTGAGCTTCTCCTGGAGGAATAACATGCACTCCAATATCTGAACATCCCCCGTGACCTATGAGAATGCGTTAAAGACAATACTCTAACACACGTAACAAGGGCTAAGGAGGGCTTTTATGTACACTTTGTCAAAAAAGCCCCCTGAGCTAGCTGCTTGTAGTGGTTAGGAAAGATGAAAGAGCATAGATGTCTGTGGAAACCCTTGCTGCTTCTCAGCAGAGAGCGCGTTACCTGTCTGGATTGGTAAGGCATGGCGGGCATCAGCTGGGTGTAAAACTGCCTGCCCTCAGGAGCGCCTTAGCAGCGATTCACTGCGTGGGGGCAGTGCGAAGTTAGGGCGCTGGAAATCTGAAAGGGGAACTCAAGAGCTGTGAGGCATGTCCACGCGGACGTGGCGTTGGGCAGGCAGCTGTCGGGCTGTGGCATTTGTCCTCATCATCTACCCCGTAATATTTTAGGATGTTGCTGGCAATGATTGCTGCAACATATTCTGGTCTCACAAAACCCTTCTTCAGATGGCTTCTGAAGTGCTTGACTGGAAGTGGTGAACTTGCTGGAGAAGTCTCACGCCTCGAGAAGTGTCTCCCCTGAACGCCCCTTCGCGGAGCGGCTCAGCACGTCCTGACGGACTAGCTAAGAGACACTGAAACGCTCATCTAGAATAACAAAGCACATTTTAAACTTTTAGGAGCACTGAAATGAAATCCTTTCAACCATTAGTAACAAAGCTGGTTAAATATTGATTGTCTTCTGTAGGCTGGCCTGTGAGGTGGTGCGAAAGAGCAGCTGGAGATAATTAGGGTTGGGGGCATGAGGACTTTGAACAGGGTTTTTCCGAGCACCAGTTGGAGACGGCAAAAGGGAAGGGCAGATGAATGTCAGAGAGTTGTGAAATAAGCTCAGCGAGCGAGAGGATTTTGAAGCTAGAGATACTTCCTCAGAAAGAGAAGAAACTGAGACTGCGGAGTAGCCTGATGAAATACGGACCGCGAGGGAGCCGGGAAGGGGAAGCTCTTGTCTTAGAGGGAAGACAGGATAGAGACAGGCACGCGATGAGGAACAGAAAGAGGCTGACACATGCGGAGGGAGGACCGGAGGCAGCATGGGTGAGAGCAGAGGCCCGTGGGAGGCGTGCAGGGTGTGGGAGAGGAAAGGTGTGGGAGGTAGAGCGAAGGGAGGTGTTAACGCCCTGCCACTGCGCAGAACGACAAGAGCAGCGAGAGGAAGTGAAGCAGAAGCAGGAGCTGGGGCCGAGTCTGGTGACAAGGGGTGGGCAGGAGAGACGAGCAAAGCTGAGAGCGCCGGGGATGGAGGACCAGCGCCCAGCACATGGACGTGGCCGAAAGCCTTTAGATGTCCCCCTGCGCAGGGATCCAGGTGTAGCGCTGGGCTGGATGTTGCAATATTTGGCTAAAGCTGTTAACTTTGTGCCCTTTTTGCATTGACCAACATGCCGTGACTGAACGTGGCCGGTCTAAAATGAACAGAGGGCAAACGAGAAGCGGTACGTGGGGCAGCAGGTCCAGGTCCTGCCGAAAGCCCTGGCTTTGGTGCCGCGAGGCCTGCAGGCGGGCGCTTAGCTTCGGGCATGCGAGAAGCCTTCTTGCTCCCAAGTCATCGCAAGCCGTGGCCAGGCCGCGCACCAAAGCACCCCACGTGGGGGCACGACTCCTCTTCTGGTTTTCGTCTGACTTCCACTTCTCCTTTAGCTCATCTTCCCTGCTGTCTTCTTCAGGCCTTTTAATTAGGGGGGAAAAATTACATTTTAGTCAATGGCCTAAATGCCTTAAAAATAGTAACAGTTTCTTAGTCAAAGTACTTTCTTTGGCAGATGTGAACTGTGTCCTTTCTGTGGATAATTCTCTGCTGCTTGTGGATGCCCTTTTCCCCTCTGAAAATAAGAGTGCTGTGAAGAGCCTGCCTTTCTAATTGAATATGTGTGTAGACTGTGAAGGTGCAATCTAATATAATTAATGCTAATTAATTATTACATGGTCAAATGAGCAAGAAATGCACATGCAAAGTCAAAAAAATTAATTATGGGAAAATGGGATAGTCAGTTGTGTGCTCAGATACGCATTTATCTGAGCAAGCATATACTCAGCATTTTAAAATAGGGTTACTTAAGATGAAAAAAAAAAAGCTGAGAGAGGAAGGTTTCCTAAAATACTCCCTTCTGCATATTAAAAAAAAAAAACAAAAAACCAAAGCTAGCAACAATAGACAAAGTTAAGAAAAAGAGGCCAGTTTCAGTATCACTCACCTTCAAAGGAGGCAACATTGACATTGTGCAGTGTGCTGCACTGTTGCCACACAAATATGCCTGCGCCGTGAATTTAGTCATTCCTTCACTATCGAATAAGCAGAGAGGGCCGGACGCTGCCGACTTGACTGTCCGTGGGTGGTGTTTCACCCTGCGGGCAATCCCACGGACGCCGGGGAGCGTGGGGAGAGGCGGCGAGCCGATGGATGGCCGAAACCGGTGGGGCAGGAGAGCGTGCAGACGATGACTCCCATGATGAAGTTTGGCAGATCCGGGCTCAAATAGCCACAGCAGCTGCGTGCAGCTGGTTTCTACACGAGTATCAGAGTACCCGTCTGCAAAGCAGCCCGAGCTGCGGGTGCCAGGTCTTCGTCCCCCGTTACCTTTCGCCCGGCAGCTTCCCCTGCGCGCTCGGCAGAGCCAGGAGCTGTCGCTGGTGGAGGAGACGCGTGGGGTGGGGAGACCGCGGCGGCGTCCGAGGTTGCTCCGGCATTGCCTGGGCGAGCCGCGGGCTCCTCCGCTTGCTCCCTGCGAGCTCTGGTGCAGCGCTTTCGGTGAGGAGAAGCCTCTCACGGTTGGGTCTCCTTGAGGGTATCGTGCTTGGGAGGCACCGCCGTGGGTTACAGCGGGATAGGTGGTTTTGCCCCACGGCAAAGGGGCATGCGTCTGCCTGGGGAGCCCCGGGGCGGGGAAGAGCACAGAGTCACAGGAGAGCCGGATTTCAGCGCCTCTGAGGGAGAGTAAAAGTATATAACGTTAGAGCCGAAGTTTCACACTCTCTCTCTTGCCCTTCCCCTCCAAAGATTCTGATTTTAGATGTTTTAATGAAAAATCAAGGTTTAAAAATGTTTTCGAAAAAATCATTTAGTGGAAAATCTAATATTGTCCTAAAAACAGTTCTGACTGAAAATTTTTACTGATCCTGGTGTGGAGACTTGCAGTGCCGGACTGTGTTTGTGCGCTCACACCTTTCCTCTGAAAAATAAGTGGGAGGAGAGTGGGCAGAGCTTTGGACCTTTCTCCAAGGAAGAGTAGGATAGTTTGCTGTTGGTACACATCAGTGCAGAATTTGTATCGCTTCTGGGGGAAAAAGGAAGAAAAAAGGGGGAACTATTCTTTGGAAAGCAGTAATCTTCCAAATGCTTCCTGGCATCTACCCTTGCACAGGGGGCTGTAAAACAGCCCTGCATTTCACCTGAAGGCATAATCGAGTCCTTGGAAATATGTAACAGCAAAATTTGGGTCTCTGAAAGGAAACAGCAATGCTGATTTGGGATTCACTGAATGTTTTATCCAGCCACAGCCATCAGGTCAACCTCCAGGAAGTGGGTGGATGAAAGGATGAGGAGCAGTGTGCGATTTGTATTAAATTAGAAATAATCAGTTAAGCCAACAGCAGTTCCAAAGAGCCAGCAGACCATTTCCAGTAATTGATTTTTTGGGAGCCTTGCATGGTGCTTTTTTTCTTTCTTTCTTTTTTTTTTCTTTTTATGAATCTATCCCCTGATGATTAACTAAGTAATTCCTCTAGCAATTACATGCTCCCTGAAATGACAGCTTCCTAACTTAGAATTTACTAGGAGCAGCTCTAACCCGCACGCTTGTGGAGTTTACTTCTCCGGACCAGGTCCACCGCGTCTCTCCAGACGTGCCCCAGCCCCGCTGGCTCCTCCTGCCCACAGCTGCTGCCCGCCAGCCCAGCGTACGCGCTGGGTCCCCCGCGCCACGCATGTAAACGAGAGACCCTCGTTACAGCTTTTCTCAGGAGAACACTATACACTTGAGAGCGCACTGCAGAGACAAGTCCTTATGGCCACTGGCCAATGGCAAATGATTACAAACTAGCAGGGGCACCTGCTTCCTTTAGCGTCTTATAAACCGGATAATTATCCTTTGGCTTTGATGCTACATCGTCAGTGCAGTGTTGGCTTGTCAAGTTGGCAGGACCCCATGCGGCCTTAGCAACAGGAAGTTTCTTCTGTGAATGCTTAAAACTTTAATAATTATTTATTGAATAGGTAGGATGAGAGCCAGGACATAACAGAAATGCACGGAGTTTCCCAGGAGACCTTCCAAACCCTTTGAGATATTAGCAAGTCCAGCTGTAAAGTTATTAAAAGAAAAGAAAAACCCTTCTCTAAAGAGCTTGTGGCTATTTTTCTTGTTCTCTTTCTCTCCCTCATTTACCTGGCCAAATCTCTTCAATCTGCCTCTATTTAGTAAAGTTAAGGAAGCCATTTTCTTTTATACACTGAATCCTTCCTGAATGATCTTGGTGGAACTGATAGAAGAACAGAATACAAATCACAGCACCAAATTTATTCCCAACAAAGGGAGCTGTTGCTGCTAGTCCTGAGACAAACAGATAAGTCCAGTAATTATAGATAAGTGCTTTTGTTTGATCTGTATAACAATTTCTGCATTTTCAGGTAATTTCCCTTAGGCGTTCACATGCAGGTGAGAGAAAGTTCTCATACAGGCTGTATTTTAATTTATTTTCAATTGACTTCTTGATGAGCAAACAAACAGCTTTCTTTTTTTTTTTTCATTTTTAAAACTAAACTTTTTTCCTGAGACTTTGTATGAGCTGAAGTTGCGATTAGTTTTTAATTTTACACTTTCTGATTCTCCCCTTCCCCCTAAGTAAATCAGCAATAAAATACGCTGTTACTTCGTTCTTGATTTTCTCCAGTAAAAATGATTCAAAGCGCCCTAACGTCTTGCAAGCCTTTATTATAAGATAAGGGCCAAAACCCCTTGCTGAGATTCGTCCTAACTGTGTTAGATGCTATACAAACGTCTCTTCTTGAGAGAACCACTGCCAGTAGGGTGAATAGCTCGAAACTTTCATTTTCCCAGCCTTCCTGCTTACACTTCAAATTCCTATGAAATACCAGCGGGACGGTCTCCAGAGGTACTAATGGAGATACGAGCGCCTCGCGGGATCCCATACACCTCCCACATGCTCTCCTTAATAAGCCAGCATGCAACCAGGATTTTAGGACTGCTGGCAGAAGCTGTCTCGTGGCCAGGACTTTCAAAAGTGGATGCAAGCTACAGCCAGCTCTGTAGCTCAGCGGTGAAGTCAACAGCTCGCTTGCCCAGTTGCAGCTCCCTGAAACAGGTCAAAATCGTGGAGCAGGTTGATAAGCTAACGGTGTGGCCCGTGCTGTCATTCAGAAAATGCTCTTTCTGGCAGAAATCTCCCCACCGCATTTGTGTTTCTAGGTGATTGTAAGACGTTTCCAGAGATTCCTGCTAGGGAGGGATATATTCTTTAATGCGCAAAGTGAGCACAATAGAAGGCTGCTTGACAACGTGACTGGAAATTGTTATTTTAGCGTTGAGAGAGCAGCTATTCGAGAATGCCTGAAGCAGATCAGGTGTGTCGAGCTTTGTGTCTTGCTTTTCCTCCACTCTTTCTGCCTCCTGGAGTGTTCGTCTTGCTCCAGAATAGCAGCCTTCATCGCTTGTACCTTCAGCCTCACTTAGGTCATGATGGTAACCCCAAAAGCGGGGGGAGGCTCAGTCTGGCTGAAGATGAGGGTAGCTGGATGGGTTTTTTTACTTTTTTTGGGGTGCTGATGCTGGGGGAGGGAGGACTGAGTGACGGTGCAGAGAGGCAGCGTGAGAGAGCGTGGCCCCAGAAATCTGCTTGCTTGGAGCAGCCCTTGGTGGCCTTGTGATAGCTGCCCCTTCGCAAGTGAACAGTGATGGTTAATGATGATCATAATGGTTAATAGTAGTTCCAGTCCTCTTGTGGGTGAAGGAAACAGACTTGGCAGTGCTGTGGCTGAAGGGCACGCGGGATTGTCTGCAGCGCTGTTTCTTGCAGTGAGGCGTCAAGGATGTCTTGGCCTGATGAGCACTCGTTAGTATCTCAGCTGTGTTCGGGTTACTGCTACCACCTTGATGAAAAAGCTGGTATTGAACTGGCTGAAGGAAGGTCAGCATAAGATAAAGTTATTCCGTATGTATTTGTTGTAGCTCTCCTGGTGGGACTGCGAAGCTCTAGCCAAGAAGATCGTGGGAAGGGGGTGTTGATGGAGGGCAGTCTATATAGCGTGCCAAGAATAAATGCATAACATAGCCGAGTTGCAGGGCTCCCAGCCGCTGGACCGTCTCTCCCCCAGCAGAACTAGCTGGCCCTCTGTGGCCAAGAGCGCTGCTCTTTTGTGACTCTGGCACCACGTCCACCTTGGAGGGCCACATCGGGTGCTCCGGTGGGGTCTGCGGGAAGCGGGTCTCACCTCGTGTCTCTAGCTAACTAAGAAGTCAAAACTCGGTGTGCAAATGCATCCAATATCTCATTCCTCCAAACAAAACCCACGCTAAATTAAAGGAACCAGCCACGGTATCATTGAGGACCCAAAAATTCATCTGGTGAGTACCATGTGGATTGAGCTGAAACCATGAGTTTTTGCCGTGCGTTTGTGAGGTCTTGGCCCAGAAGGTTCTTAGGATCCTATTCGTAGGCAATGTAGTTATTGGTGAATTAAATGGGGTCGGGGCGAAGACTTGAGCACCGATCCACGATTGCCCGTAGCGTTGAACTTGTAGCACATTTCCGGGTGCGATTCTGGTCTCTGCTGCCTTGTGCTCCTGGAGTCAGTGCCTGGAGGAGAAGGCAGCCGTCCTGTCCTGCTGGAAGGAGAGCCGGGTTCACGAGCACGTGAGCCCATGCCCTGCACTGTGACCTGTTTCCTTTATGAGCACGGTTGTCGTCTCAATGTCTCCTAGAGAATGAGCAGTAGTAGAAACCTCAAACCCAAGCACGGTAATTTCACTCTTTGTCATTACTGACACTGATCTTTCACTGATGGTTTTGGCTGTCTCTGGGTGCATCTAACCCATTTTGGCTAATTCCCATTAGACTTTCCTTGGCTTTTACTTTCCTGGACAGTTTGTGGGACCAGACAAATGGAGGATGACATGTCTTCTATTCAGGACCAAAGAACAGCTACTAGAATAATGTTTGACAGTGTAATTGTGTCTGGCAGTGAAGGAGCACTGGTGTTTAATTGTGGGCCATGTTAGTGTCAGCTAGGTGTAGAGAGAATGAGTGTCTAATAAGTATTTGACACAGTTCATTATCAGTCATGGTAGATTAAATAACAAGACATACATTAACTCATTTAATAATTAGCTACTATCATATCAACTTGATAAAAGAGTACTATTAAGTAAGTCTGACATTGCATTAATACAGTCTTTAATTTTTAACATGGAAGATTAAGATAAAGCAACTGCCAAGGATTGCACTGTAACACCTTTTCCAGCTATCTTGGGATAAACATCTTTTTGTCGGAGTTAAAACTCCCTGGGAGTAGTTAACTCCCATGTTTGGTATTTCTCTGAAAGCTTGAGTATTTGCAATAATTGCTCACTTACCTTGCGTTCCTTTGGGACAAAATAAGCCAGGCGTGGACATCTGACACGGCAGAGCCTATCTGAGAAAAGAAAGCGCGAGGATGTGGTGCAACCACGCAGAGCGAACGCGGCCAGGCGCGGGGGCGCGCCAAGAGCGAGGCTGGTCAGAAGATCCGCGCTCAGGCTGCCGGTCTGTCGCAGGCTTCCTCTGCGGCGGTGGTGGAGCTCTTACTTCGTCCCCTTTCGTGTCAGCTGCTTACCTGCGTAAAATAGCAACGTTCATCTGTCTTTCGTTCGCTAGGTCACTGGTACAGTTGTGGTGCTAAAGACCGTGCGACCTTTAAGGTTAGCCAAATTTTGAATGCACTAATGCCTCTCTGGGTAGCGAGCTGCTGGAAGCGTAGAGACTGCTGTGCCGGCCGGTTCGCTGCGCGTCACCACTGACCATGGAGAAAGTGCTGCTTTGCGCCAACGCGGTAGTAAGAGCTGCGTGTGGTTTGTGCGTAGCTTTGGTTGGTGACATCTATCAGGTATCCTCTTCATAGTGAAATACCGGTAGGAGGTGGGATGAGAAATAACCGCTTCAGCTATGATCGTTACGTGTACAGCGGTTGTACGTATCTTCTTTCTTCTTTGGTTTTGCTTGTTCGTTCTCGTTGTCGCAGACGAAGACTTGGCACCGCGCAGGTGTCGGCGCGGTCGTGCTCCGGCCAAGGCGCGCGGTGGGCGCCCGGGGAGGCCAGGGCTCCCGCGGGGCTCCCAGCCTGCCCCGCCGTGGCTCTCCAGCGTCCTGGGCTGAAGGCGGCGGCGCCGCGTTTGACGGCGCTCGGTGTGTTCTGCTGCTGCGGGTTTGCCCGCTCCTCTTTTGAACCTTTGCAAACTTTCCGCCTCCACAGTGTGGTCCCCAGCTTAGCCAGCCGCTGCGCAAATAGATATCCTTTCCATTTTCCACTAGCTGACTGCTAGCTCTTTCTGAGTCTCTATTAGTGCTTGGGCTAAAATGACGCTGAGCAATCCTTCCCTATTTAAGTGTACCAGCTCATTGCCCTTGCTATGCGACGGGGCAAGTTGTTGCATGTTGGTGCGTTTTTTGTTTTTTGTGTTTTCTTGGGTTAAGATTTAGCAAAGCAAGTTTAATTTTAGAAGCTAGATTTAAGTTTCTTCCGGAAAGCATGTTTAGGAGACGAGTATCTGGTCTGTAAATAGGTATTAATTAACTTTATTACTAATTTCTGTTATTTGTTTTTGTGCTGACATGAAAGATTAAGTGGCTGTGCTGTAGAGGAATTGCTGAGGTCTTCATGAAAGGAGCTTAGACATTTTTATATCAGTGCATTCCTTGCTAGATATTGCAGTAACGCCAGTGCCAGATATTAAAAAAATGATGGCAGGCTCCGAAAAACACAGGTTAGCTTAAAATCATAAGAGGAAAAGGAATATTGTTATTTTAGTTCTTATTTACCTCCTGCTTTTTGAGACTAGTGGTTATGCTTGCAAGGGTTTTTCCTACACCCATATGCTGCACCAACGCTTTTTTTTATTACAATGAAAAGCAGATTGCTGTGCTATTGCTTGACTTAAGGGCCAAGGCTTTAAGAAAAGCAAATATGACAAAATACTTGATAAAATCGTGGAAGCTGGCATGCTACTGTGGCAGTTTAAAGCAGCCATTTGTAGTGAAACAAGGTGACTAGGCTGTTGGAGGAGGGAACAGGTAGATTTATTCTGGGGAAAAAAGGGCCGTTAGCAGTGTTCACGCAGGAAAATGAGCTCTTCATGGGAGGTGCTAATTGTTATTAATTAAACAACTTACAGATTATATGATTAGTATTGACCCGCAATATTAAAACAGTAAATTACTTATAGAGTGGGCAAGATGGGGAATAAACTAAGTTAATAAATCAGAATTAATGCATGCCTGGAACTATTATAGTCATTAGTGGCACAAGAGTCGCTTTGAATATGTAAAGGGAAGTCCGTAAAGCTAATAATGTTCGTGTACGAGGGGGTTTGTTGGGATAAAAGGAGATCCTGACGTCACCCGAATCCTCGCTAGGGGTTGAATGGGGACCCTGGAATGGGGGCACACCTGCAAACACGAGCGGGTCTCTTCTCTGTTATTTTCTTGAGGCTGCTCCAAGAAATTGCTTCCAAACTGTGTGCAATATGCACATTGCCACCGAAACCAAAGAAGACTCATGGCTCTAAATAGCTCTCAGGATCAGGCCTCCGATGTGATGATGTTCTCCTGGAGAGCTATGAAAAATAGACAGTCCTGAATTTAATAAATCCAGACCTTGCTCCGAGCTCATAACGGCCTGGTAACGTGGCCCAGTACGCAGGGAATCGCTAAGGGTTTGGACGAAAACGTGCTTTTCCAGCATCGGCTGCAGCCGCCCCAGGGGCGCTGCTGTGGCCCCCAGCCGCCTGCACCGGCACGGCCACTTTGCTCCCCTTGCTTGGAGTCGGGGCCGAGGGCTTGGCCATCCCTGGAAACCCCGGCTTCTCCGTTCGGAGGCACGCACGGACCCTTAAACAGGGCGATTCTCCAGGGCGGAGAGAAACACGAGCACACTCTGAATTTCAGGCAGAGCAGAGCGGGCAATATGTTATGCATCTGATCCCCCTTTTTCGTGTCGCACCATATTGCTGGCTTACGTGCAAGCGCAGCGAAGCGGTAGCACACAATAAGCAGGAAACCGAAGATCTCCAGCCGTTTTCCATCCAGGAGCAAAGTTGTTTTCTGTTAGGGAGGCAGATTTAATCAACAGGAACCAGTGCTGGAGGGCAGCAACAGATAAGCAAAGAAATTAATCCCAGAGTCATTGTAATTAAAAACATCTGGGTGATGTCAGCCTGCCTGAAAGGTCATTTTCATGAAGAGGTGCTGAGCACTCCTAAAATCCTCCTGCTAATTGGCAACACCGAGCCTTTACGTTACGTGCCACGCTTTTTCTGTGTGCGTGTGTGTGTTTGCTGGTATTTATGGGCTTGAATGTTCCCACAGACACAGCTTTTCTCTTTTTTTTAACGCTGGAAAAGCAACGCCACTTAGGAGTTTATGAGGACAAAGCGGTGGCCAGACACTGCAGCAGATGGAAGAATTTAACAAATTCCTATATACGTTGGACAGACTTGCCGCAGATGTGTCCTAGCCCTCCGCTTTGAGCCAAGTCTTTGTTTGTACACAGCAAAATGCTCTCGTGCGGGCGGGTTTTTCAGCCAGCTCGGCAGGAGCCACGCAGCGCTCCCGCATCCTCCACCCTCCTCTGGGGCAGCAGAACCGGCTCCGGCGAGGGCAGCTCAGGCAGCAGATGGGTAAAGTTTTAACTTTTCTTCTTGGGACACACACGCAGACTTCAAAAATATAAATAGTACTGCCCCATCCCCACCTCGCTCCCCCGTGCAGAGTCCCCGCTTGCGTCCGAAGGGGGTGCTGGGCTCCCGGGGACCCTCCGCATGGGGATGCGCCGAGAGCTTCTTGCCGCAGGAACTGGCCGGAGCATGAAAATTCCCAGGGCTTTTTCCCTTTCGAAAGGTCAGCGAGGCTTTTTGATGAGGAACAGCTAATGCCCTTAATGGCCGAAAGGTTTTTTTTTTATTGCTGTAAGTTTAATTGCTGGCAAACTGCGATTTTTATTGTCTGTAGGTTTGGTGACTTACGTTGCCCCTGTCAATAGCTGAACTTAACAGCATATTGGCTTGTTTTACAGTCTGAGTGAGAGTCGTCCTCATTAATGTTAATTTGAAGCTGTCAAATAAAAAAGAGCTCAGATCTTTTTAAGATGCTCTGCTTGTTATTTTACGGGATTTGATGTGGGGGAACGGAGGCTTCAATGAAAACTGGCTGCCACTAGGAAGACTGGTGTGAAAGGAGGCATTAAGGGTCACCGTGAATTATTACAAGACATGTTTTACAGTAAAATGTCACCAACATCTCCACTAATGGACCAGTGCAGGAAATTTTAACTGCACTAAAATTAACTTGTTTGGTATTGTTTAAATATTTTATCAGACTGATCCAGTCCGCGTGCTGGGGCGCTTGTAACCTGGCTGTAGCTGTGGTATCGGTGCATGCTAAAAAATCCTGTGAAACTCTGGGAATGCTTCATGCTGGGATCTGAGTTTTCGCTGTGTGAAGATCTCTCCGGAGCAGGGTGGACTTGTGTTGTCTTTGTGGCACAAAAGAAAATTAGGGCTTTTCTAAGGGCGAGGCCACTATAAGGAGCGTCTGATCCAAAGCTCGCTGCACACGGACTTTGCGGTTCTGTGCAGCGGGCACCTCATCTAGGTAGCCTTCAAGAGCCGCCTCTGATCTCTGGTGCGTCCGTTCGGGCAGGTTGTCCGGAGGCCGATTTTCGGCGGCGCGGGGCCGAGACTCCCCCGGGCGCATACCGGCAGCCCTGCCGCGCTTAGGCGAGCCCTGCGGCCCAGCCCTCCAAAACTGCAGCCCGGGCAACGAGCAGCCTCTTTGGGGACGCTCAAAGCAAAGCGGAAGAGAAGGGCCGCGCTCTGACCTCCCTGGTGCGGTATGCTCCCCGTATTTTGCGTCTATCAGCCGAAAGGTGGTTGCGCTTTGTGAAGTGCACGTATGGTCCTCCTAATAGCAGGGGCTATTTTGAAGACAGTCTTTTTTTTTTTTCTTTTCCTGGCACAGTGTGTCTCGAAAATATTTTAGGTTCTTGCTAAATTCAGAATAGGCTTTTTAAGAGATCTATATCTGAGGGATATATACAGAGGGAAAACTTAACCAGACACTAAGAAAAGCCCCAACTCCGCAACCTTAGCTCGTCTCAGACTGTGTCATCGATACCATGAAAGCACCTGACTGCACTCGGGTGATGTCAGATACGTTTCCTTTAGCAGAGCTGCGATCAAAGCCACGTGGAGGCAAAAATCTGCCCACGCAAAGCCTTAAAAGCAGAGCCGTGACGGGTTGGAGGAAGCCGCGTAGCCGGCCCCGACGCCGGCTCGCCGCGGGGAGACTGCGCCCGCCGGCAGCCAGGCCGTCCCCAGGGCGGCATTTAGGGCGCAAACCCCGGCAAACAGGTCAAAAGCGGAGGAGGGCAGGGCGGCGGCGGGAGCTCTGGGCATGATGCCTGTCCCGTTTTGGGCTAGCTTTCCCCGCTAGCGTGCTCCCCGGGTTTGCTTCCTACTAACCCAGCCCATGTACCAAGGGGAGTCTGTTTTGAAGCCATTTGTTGCTCACACTGGCTGGTCCGGAGACTTCTGCAGACGGCGAGTTTAGACTTTGATACGTTGCCAATATTTCCAGGCTTTTTTGTCCCCCCCCGTTGCTCCGTCAAGCTGGGCCGCATTGGAAACAATGAGCAAAGCGCTTAAAAATCACCTGATTTTCACTGGAAATGAAGGATCGAGACCGCTTAGTCCCTTTCAAACTACATTGCACCCTGCAATAAAAGACAATAAATCACGGTGAGATGAGCGAGATTAGGATTTAGGCAAAGACTAATTACATCACAGGCGGGCGAGGATCGCCTGCCGTTGCCCATGAACATTCATTCCAGTCTTAAAAGTGAATTTACACTGGCCGTTCGGTGGTGTCTCGGGGGAAAGTTATGCACTTACGGATCTCAACTAATTCGTAGGCCTCGGGCCAACACTTGCTAAAAAGCAAATTCCCTTGCGGTGACTCTTCAGGCGAGCCATTTTTTTTCGACCAGGGTGCGAACAGCGAGTAGCTTATGAGCAACCCATGGAATAAAAAGCAACGGGGGGGGGATCGCATTGACTGCGAGAAGTATATTTGAAAACGATGCAAGTCTCCCAAATGTGAGGAGAAGCGCGCTAATGAGGCAGATTATTTACAGCGAATTATTCTCTCGGCCGCGGCGATGGTATCGTGTGTACGCAGGTAGCGGTCGTTTTGGAGGGATGTCTTCGCAGGCTTTCGCATGGGCGGTGGCAGCTCGGAGCGAGCCGGCTTGCAAACGTGCAGCCCAGCCTCCGGCGCTGCGGAGAGGCATCTCCGTTAGTCCAGAAGAGCAGAAAAATGTGGATTTTGGCGAGGCTAAACATCGCAGGCGTGCGGTTCATATCTTTTTTTTTCCATAACGTTTCCACGGTTAACAGAAGAACATTTTGCAAGGTGCCAGCTTTTAAAAGAAAGCCAAGCTCGCCCTGGCTGCCGCCAGCCCTACCCACTGCACGACTTTCAGCTTTGAGAGACCTTATCGAGCTGAGCACAACTGACAGGTCGTATTTCGAGGAAGCGAGCCAAAAATGTTTTCACTACTTAGCTGGGCAAACCCGAGCGCCTTAACCCCTGCGGCGCCCTCCTCACGCGCTCGGTGCGCTTCTTAGGATCGTCTTTGTGAAGAACAAAACACAGCGCGGCCGCTTGCGCGCCGAAACAGGAGCGAAATGCCACCTTCTCCGTGGCGTTACGAATAGGTGAAAGATCCCTCGGTGAAAGGTAACTGGGGCGGGGGCAGAATGGAAGAAGAGCCCCGAAGGTGATTTCCACCGGTGCTTGCAGGCTGCACTTGCACCGTGGGGTAATTAAGTCAAATCCGGTGGATACATCGGTTATCCAGAACTGAAAGCCGGGCGGTTCCTATTGCTTTCCACTATTATTGCCCTGATGAAAGTACCACGGGCCCCAATCCCCGGTAGAGACCTCTATTGTGGGAGGCACAAAGCTGAGTGATAAACACGGTCCCTGGGGAGACTCTCAGCTGGCGTAAATTATCGCAGCAATTAATGTGCTGTTTTGTAAGTATGACAATTGACACCAGCTGATTGTCTTCCTCCTGGCCCTGCAGAATTTCTGATTCCTGCAAACCATTCGATGAAGCCAGCTGAAGATTGCACGCTGCTGTGATTTATATGCTCCACCGTAAGCCTCATCTTCCTTATGTTCGTCTGAGCTGAGAGCATTGAGTATGATGTGCACGTTCTCCCTCTTCTTTGCAACAGGTATGTAGGATGCCATCACGATCCAGCCTGTCATAGCTGAAATGCTCCAGGAGCAGAGCTAAAGCCTCCCAGGCAGCTATAAATTAATATATATATATATATATATATATATGTTGTGAAGTTATATGGCATCTAAAGGGGGAGTTTCAGGACCTGGCTATGGATTTAAGCACCTAAGTTACCTAAATCCCTCTCTAGCTACCTAATTGAGGGTTTTTGGGGGGTAGCATCGCCCCTTCTGCATACATATATCTTTAAGCCTATGGTTAGCACTGCTAAAACTCACAAGGATTAGGACTGCTCATACCTACTATACATCTAACATGTATATGCACTAGGTTAAATCCCGACCTGATTTTTAGCCTGGAGGTGTTCCAGGTGCCACTGCTGTTGTAGGTGCACAGGGGAAACAGCATTTCTTTAGTTGGTCGAGCACTTTTGGATCCTGCAGGACACAGACATTACTATTGTAATAATGGTTATGGTAATTTCCAAGGTAGGTAATAAATCTCCCACTTAATCCATCTCTTCCTTAATTAGACAATAAGGATAACGTCACTATCTAGAAAAGAAGGAGACTCAAATGAGACCAGCCTTTAAAATCTAAAATTCAAATCATCCTTTCCTTTGTGAAGATGAGGGGAGATTGCTTAAAAATAATAAACTCTGGTGATTTATGTGGTATCCTCTTGCGTTATCAAAAACCACAGGTTCAAATTGCAAGAGCTTTAATGGACCCAGTGGAGAAAAGTCTTAAGTTTAATCCTAACAGGCATTTTAAACCATGATATGATACGGAGTACAGATTTGAAAGGGCAGAATTAAATGCTTTATTTTCATCAGTTAAAAAAAGGCTGTTCCAATAACATACAAAATTATATCTCTTTGAGGGAAGAGTGCAAGTCATTACTGCAACCAAACTAAATCATCGTGGTAAGACCCACGGGAGAACCTCAGCACAGCAAACTTGGATAAGGATTTTAGGTTTGGCTGAACTTTAGGGGTCGATGGTATGGGAAATTCGGATTTAAACAGCTAAGCTTGGATCCTGGCTAATGGGATTCTTTTATGTAGGAATGCTGCAAAATGATTCAGTAGTTGGAGGACTGAAATTAAATGGGAGTGGAAATTAAGTGATATCCAACTCTGAAAACCAAAACTTTTCTTAAAAATGATCAAGTGATGGTAATTCAATCTGTTAAGCAGAGCCCAACAGAGGCACATGAGCGCTGTGACTTGCAGGTCTTCAACTCTCCGTGCTAACGAGTAGTTAGTTAATGAGCCAAATGGGCAGCTCCCGTGGGAGCGGGTTGGCTGGTTGGACGGCTGCCTGCTCGGTGGATTCTCCTCCTAAGCTGCCAAACGGCTTCAGGTCTCTGGAGCTAAAAGAGGAGAATTCAGCTGTTGCCTCCCACTCCCTGGGTGAGCGGCCCAGGAAGACGTGGGCCCCGTGGGCCGCGTGGCGCAGGAGGAGCCGAACGCACCCCGTGGTGCAGGGGCCTGGGCAGGGGCGGTGGTCTGCGCAGTATGGGTCTTGCAGCCGTGGGTTGCCGGGATTTTCCAGCTAGGCTGATCAAGGCACGCTTCGTATTTTTGTCATATTTCCTGTATTTTAATTTGCTGGAAACGGTTCTTTCGTGAAGATCTTGCAGTTAATTTTCTCTGGTTCAAGGAGCCTTTTAGGGGCTGGCTGCAGAGGCCTTCTGCCCGTGAGCCCCTGGGCTGCCGGCCCTTGCAAACCACGGTGAAGTCTCTTCTATTGCTTCTGGAGTACTGCTGTTTTTATTGAGCACTTGGCATCAAACCCACATGAGCTGCTTTCTAAAATGGGCTTAGAACAGAGCATAAATTACCTTTTTTTGGGGGGGGGGGAAGGAACTGGTCAATCGGTTTGGAATTTCACGCAGACTTAGCTTGTAGGCTCTGTCAGTGCCACGCAGCGTTTCGCTCCCTGAACTTCAGACGGGATGTGTTTGAAGCGAGGCGGTGGCTGCAGTTCATCCTCTGCTGTCTTATGTCTCACCAGAGATAAATTTTTCTCTTAACTAAAAAAAGTGCTTTCTGCACCAAAACCAGCAGAGCGCTGGACTCTGAGTACATCTGGTGCAACAGGTAGCCTTTTTAAAAAAAGAAACACGTTAGGTTTGGGGTGTTTTTAGCTATGATTCGCAAGAGAGCGAGCAGCTTAGGCCTGTGCCCTTGGCCGTGAGGGACGGGGGCTCGGCACGCGTAAAGGCTGCTCGGGTGCAGAAGGCTTCCTCCATCTGGAGCTCCTCTGCTCTGCCAACTTTTATTCCACCGCCGAGGAGCCGGGAGGGCTGGATCATTAATTAATAATATCCTAAGGATATTGTGTAAGCCTCATGCTGCTCGCGTGGCAAAACGAAGCACTGATTTATTGAGCTGCTCCTTTCGCTTTTTCCTGCCTTCCTGGAGCGTTTTAAGCGTCGTTTGCTGCAGCGGCAAAAGCGGGAGGTAGTGAAGCTGCTGCCTGTGCTTGCGAGGGAGGGGGAAGAAACCCACCCTGCTCCCCCCTCAACACAGCGCACCTAAAAACTTGCAGCACGTTAAACAACGCTGGAGATGAGACCGAGCGCAGGGCACTTCCGAGGCAGCTCCGCTCGGCCGGGCTGCCTCTCCTTGGGAGCGCGTCTCGCCTCGCGGAGGTGCCGCTTAATGCCAGCCATGGAGTTGTAAGGGAGCTGCTTTTAATTTACACCGGCTCCACGCTGCTGCAGACGGGGCCCGGCAGGCCAGTAAGCCCACGGACCCACGCCGGGTGCGGTAGGCGTTGGTGCCCTTTTGCTCGGACCCGCTCGCATTCGTTTCATCCGCCAGCGTAATCGTCCGCATTAGCATCCAGATGAGGGTATTAAGAGAGAAAATTAACACGACGTACCAGAGGTGACATTCAGATACAAAGTCCCCGTCATCTTCTTGACTCAAATTCTGCCATTACCCCAAATTAGCCTCTTAGGCGCTGACGGCCCTTCGCGCGGCAGGGCGGCGTGCCAGGCGGGGACGCGGCGGGGGCACGGCAACGCCGCGGCCTCCACTTTGCGTTCAAATACTGCTCGGCAGAGTTAAGTGCAATGCATGTGCGTCTAACCTTCGGGTCTCCGCTCAGGTGCTCGACAACCGTAGCTGCGTTACTTTATTATAAGCTGGAATGCATTTTCTTTTCCTTGGATTAGTTTTTCTTTCCCGTTGGTGGCACTCCGGCGAGCTCTAGATGGGCTTTTGGCTGGTGGGGGCAGCTGGGGACATTTCCTGACAGCTTTTGGGCTTTCCCCGCTGTTGGCAGCATCTCCACGGCCCGGTCGGGGGCTGAGCCACCCGTCTGGGTTTTAAATGTAGCGTTCATTATTTGGGGAGGAAGGGGATGTTTTTGCCCGGTGCAGCGGGCGCCGTGGTGCTGTTCGCGGCCGCCCACGGTCCCGTCCTGCCGGGAGATCCTTGCAGGATCGCCCTTTCCGCTCCCCCTTGTCAGCCCCCGCCTTCCCTTCCCTTCCCTTCCTTAAGGGTTAATCTCAAGGAGTATTTTGAGAGGAAAAAACATTGCATTGCTATAAAAATCACTCTTCTTCTTTTTTCTTTTTTCTTTTTTTTTTTTTTTAAGCTGTAATCCTGCCCAGTACTTCTAAGCATCCTTAGACAAAGAGTTACAGAAGTCAGAGTGGAAAGAAAGATGAAACATAATTATGCCAAAAAGTAATTCAAAATGCAGATTTGCCAGAGCAGCTCAAACCCCTAATTGCAGTGCTCTCTTTTTATCAGCGCTTCAAAAGCCCGGCGCTACCTTCCTCCCGCAGGCCGGCCTCCTCCGCGGCGGTGCTGCCACACTCTGACCTTCCCCGTGAAATACGTTTGACCCGAAAAAGGGAACGGGAGGGGAGGCTCGAGAGCCTTGACCCCGTGAAGAGACGCCGTAAAACGCAGCGGGACGTGGCAGTCCCGCTGTCGATTCCCAGGGCAGCGCGCCCGCCTCGCGCGCGGGGACGGGAGTTGCGCTGTATCGATACAGGCGGCTAGTTCTCAAATAAGCCGCCTAGGACTTCGCGGTGACGCTCAGCTCTCTCGGAGGCTGTCACGCTTCACCGTCGCAGGCGAGCTGGCCCCTCTCGAGCGTGTCCCAGCGCCCTTTCATGCTGCTTGTGCCTTCGCCCTTCGCAATAACCCCCTGCAATTAGTTCCCCAGTTTTACTCTGATTTTTTGGGCTAGCCCACTGCCTGTGGGCTCGGGAGCAGAGGAGGCTTTGGTAGGAAAAACAGGGGAACGGGGAGGGGGAAAAAAAGAGCAATCAGGGAAAAGAGAGCAATAACCCTGAGGCTTGCTTCAGCGTGGGAGGAAATAAATCTTGGCTGGAGCCATCATCGCTGGTCTTAAGCTATTAGGCAGGATGGGAGCTGAGGGGGTTGCAAAGGGTCTGCCGCGGCTCGCTGAAGCGTTCGCGGGGCCGCCGAGCCTGCGGCGCTCTGCGGAAGGGCTTCGTGCAGCGCAGGAGCATAACCCACGCTAAATGTTTCCCTCGTGGCTTTTCCAGACTAATAATTAACAAATGGTGGGAAGAGAAGCGCTGATGAAATGTGCCGGCCTGCAGCAGACCGTAATGATTCAGAAATCGCAGCGCTCCGAACCTCAGGCAGCCGGTGCTCCGGAGAGCCCGAGTGCAAGCAGAAGCGCTGGATGACCCCCCTGCCCCGGCAGGCCCCTCCCAGGCACCTGGCCCTGGCACCCTGCTCGCTCCCCGCAGTTGCGGGACCCGTACGGCTTCGTGTGCGGTCCCTCCCGTGCTGTAGGGTGACGCATCCCTGCCCGAAAGCTTGGCGAGGGCTCCAAGCCGTGGCGTTGCTGTCTTCTCCCCAGCGAGGTTTTGCAGAGGCTGGAGGGTAGCTGAGATGCCGCGTGCGATGCGTCTCCGGTGGCTTTCTGGTGGCTTTCTGGTGGGTCTGGGTGTCGCTCGAGCGATGCCGGGATGGGTGGCGGTTCTCGTGTTTCTCAGCGAGCGGGGCGCTCACCTACGTTGTGGAAAAGCCCTTCCAGAATAACGCCTTTTTAGCACTGCCAGCTCAGGGTTGAAAACGAGAAGACAGAAAAAGGGGCAAAGACAAAGCTGGGGAGGAAAGCCGGGGCGTGCCACCATTTGCAGAGTGCTCGAGGAGCTCGGGGTTAAACCCTCGGTGAGTCCTGCCCTGTGCGCTGCCCTGCTTTTGGGGCTCTTCTGCGGCAGCGCCGAGCCAGCCCCTTCGCTGACTTGTGGCTTAGCTCAAATCCGCCTTCACCGGTGATTTAAGCCGAGGCTCAGGTGCTGCCTCCTCGCGTGCAGCCGCCGCCGCGTGCACGGCTTGCTGAGCAGGTACCGCGCCAGCCGAACGCGTGGTCGCAAGGGCAAGTGCCGCGGCAGCGGCGTTCCCGTAATCCCAGTATCGAAACTTGGCTCGCAAAGGCCTGGGTGCGTTTTCTTTTCTTTTCTTTTTTTTTTTTTTTTCCTTGAGTTGAGATACATACAAAGGGATCTTGAATTATTAACCAGCCTTACGCTGCAGATAGGCATTAGGTGTGCAAATTGTTGGTGTTACCACCTGTTAGTAACTTTCTGGAGTTGGGTTTTGCCAGTCTCGCTGACCTGGTCAGTGCTTTATTGAGCAAACGCTCTCATGTTTTCTCTAGAAATATTTACACAGTAATACTTGCAGAGTGACCTAATGACACGGTTTAATTTGGTATGTTGTTATTACGGCTGTTAATTTGCTTCTGAAGCCGCACGGCTTTGCCTGGGGCCCTCGCATGGCAGGGACCATCGGGGATGCCGGGAAGGCGGGAGCTGGCTTAAGGAGGTCTAACACTGCAAACTAAGTTTCGAAATGAGCTCCCAAATGTTGTGTTTTTCCTGCCGCAGGCCGGTGTTGAACACTGCACACGTTCAAACACAGGCATCATTCTTGTTCTGAGAAGTTACAGCTTCTACTAGTTTTCATCCAAAGATCTCAGAAAGCAAAATATTAATGAAAAAGTCATTTGCAAAGCCAAGATGTAGGGCATCCTCAGTTAAGGTAAATCAGCGCAGGTTCTCCAAAGGCGGTGGGCATTTGCCTCCGCGCTAGCTATGACGTGACTCTCCCATTTTGGAGCTGAAGGTCTGGTGCTCGCGTGCAGCCAAGGGAGCTGCGGCTGCTGGTTACGACTTGGCAGTGTAAGAGCAGAGTGAGAATTATTTATTTCCATGTTGCAGCATCGTAATGGAAAACTTACCGCCTCAGACGGGAGCCGTGCGCACCTGGCTGCCCCCGTGCTCACGGATGGGAAGGGGAAGGAGGTTTTGCTTGCCCGTGGGAAAACACCCGTGGAGAAAACAAAAGCAAGCTCGCCTCGTTCAAAGGGTGCCTGAAACTTTGAGGCGTTTTGGGGGTGGGCCAGTACTGAAGTAATTATTAGCCGAACACACATATACAGTGAAATCTGTATGTTTTCCAAAGGGTTTCTTTTAAAGCCAAACTGAGTAGTAAGTAGGACTGCTTCCCCGCAGGCTGGCAGAAGGACGCAGTTGGTATCACACATTTTAGCAGCTGGCATGTTAATGAGACCATTTTTATTGAAATGAGCTAAATACTATTAACATTTGTGGACTCCCAACTGATTTCTGAAGCATTTATTGAACTTCAAAAAGTGCTTCAAGAATCAATTAAAAATAATTTTTCAGATTTGATAGAAAGAAGACCAAAGGGTATTCTGCAGTCACGTATACATTTATCGGAACAAATCTTACCTTTGTGTAGCTGACTTTAAACAGTTTCCTCTTTTTTTTCCTTTCCGTGCTCTAAATAATGCTTAAAACTGTATCTTTTGAGAAAGTGATAACGTAGTTTGTAGCTGATAGGTTTTTGTTGGTTCTGGTTTCCGCCTGCTTAGGAGGAAGGCTGGCGCGCGGCTGAAAGGGAATATACGGCTTCCCCGATGCAACGATTGCACTTGGCCACCTTGGCCAGTGAGCTGGACAACAAAATACAGTTAAATTATTAATTCAGATATTATGAAGATATATCATTTAAAAGGAAGACCATTGCTTTTGAAAGCAGTGAAGAGCTCCCTGGCTTAGTGTCGCAGAAGGGGAGGCTGGCGAAGACCTCCCCGCTTGTCCCCTCGCCAGCAGCCGGGGCAGGCGGGCGCTGAGGCCGGCCCAATATTTAAAGCGTTGTGACAAGCTCTAGTATCCTCAAGACAGAGTCAATTATTCGGCGCTGAGGTGAGGGGCTTGTTGGTAAAGACAAATGTTTAAAGGAAAAATCAAGCCACGTTCTTGCAAGCGACATTAATCTAGGCGATATGTCAGGCTGCAGATGCTGGCGGAGTCATTATCCCAGGTTGAAATAACAACCCGTGCAATTTTATTCGCTTTATTTTGTGGTTTTTGTCACAACAGGGATTCGTTGCCTGCGAATGTGCCCAGCGCTTGTCACGGGCGGTCACAGCTTCCCCCGCGCCTTGGCGGCGCGCGAAGGCCGCGGCAGGAAGGGTCCTCGCGCCTGGTTTTATCACGTACCTAACCTGATAACGGTCGGCTGCTGCACTGATGTGTTTCCCATCGGCTTCCTTTGAAAGAAAAAAAACCCATAAAAAAACGAAAAGCAAGCAAAAAATCCCACAAAGAAAACACCGCGTGTGCAAAAATAAACCACTAGGCCACTAAAAGACTGCTTGTTTCACTGTATAAATATACCTAGAAGCAGCTGATTCTTCTCCTTCAGCTTGAGACCTTTCCCAAAGGGTAGAAATAGGGCGGCGGGCAGGGCAGGGCAGGGCAGGGCAGGGCAGGGCAGGGCAGGGCAGGGCAGGGGAGGAGGGCAGAAGCAGCGCTGTCACGCCGGTGCCCCTAAGCAGCAGCTTGCGCCTGGCCGAGCCGCCACCGACCAGCGGTGAGGCGGCGGGAGCCCCATGCACGAGCCGAGGCGGCCGGTGCTCGCATGCCGGGGAGGGACGAGCGCGGCTGGTGTTTCTGCGCTCTCCCGAGCTCGGCTGGGCCACACGAAGACACGTGGCTAAGGCAGCGGTCGCCCAGGGCCCGAGCACCCACCTCGGTCGCCCAGCGCCGCGCGAAGCTGGTGTACCTGCTGTCTCCGAGGCTGCCCCGTCGCTTCGAACTTCCCTCGGGAATGATTTTATCTGTTTACCGCTATGAAGCGCCCTGGCTGTTTTTCGGCGTTTGCCAGGCGGTTAAGCGTGTGCCGCCGCGCTTCGTGCTGGGCGCAAGCAGCGCACGTGAGCGCCCGCCGCGGGCTCCGGTGCCTCCCTCCCTCCCTGCCTCCCTCCCGCCTTCGGGGATGCCTCCCGCGTCTCTCCTGCG